>NC_051434.1:6270306-6319907 GCF_001649575.2 Kryptolebias marmoratus
AGGGACGATCCAGAAATGGTCATGAATGTCAGTTTAGAAGCTATAAGTTCTCAAATAAAGCACCTTTTGAGAATGTCAATGTTTGTTGGTAATTATCTTACAAAACTAGGAAGTATTTTTGGTTTATATATTAAAAGTTATGGTTGTTTATTGATTCTAGTGAAAAAAAAAATCGCAACTTTTAGGAAAATGCCCCGCGAAATCAGGCATTTTAGCCGCAACAATCACAAAAAATGCCTGCGAAATCTTGGAGGGATTGACTAACATTTTGGACTATAGATGCGCAGACTTTCAAGCAAGTTAATAAAATCTCTTCCCTCCTGAATTTTCGTATCAGTTTTGACTTAGTTGGAAGTTTAAAGCCTCATCGGTTTTCTCTGTCTTGGTAAGCAGACTCGTCAGTTCTGCCGCCCGTTTCCTTCTTCCTGTCTCCGTTTGCTCAGAGGAGTCGTTTACTTTTCTCTGCTTATCTTCCAGGAGGAGTTTTTTTTTTTTTCCCCTCTGTTACTGCTTAATGACTTGTCTGCAGTTGGTTTAAAGTGATTAATGGGAATAGATTGTTGGGTTTTTTATGAAGTGAGAATGACGGACGCGATGAAGACGCAGTTGCTCACCAGATCAGCAGACTGTTCAGGCGCACGCTGCAGCATTTTCTGCTTTTGTTAAAATGTGCCTTTTGGATTAATGCCAGGTGCTTATGTGTAGTGCCTTTTAAATTATGGAGATAAGATGACTAAGCAGTCAGGAAGGAGAGGGAAACGCGGACTTCTAATATGAGATACTGTGCAGGAAAAACAGAAAGTGGCTGTGAAGGCTTCGTGTCGGCCCGTCCCCCCCAGAGTCTCTCACCAGCTGTGTCTCTCCACGTCAATATGATGCCACTTTTGAAGGAGCATCAATATTTCATGTAAAGCTAATTCTTTCTTGCCTTTCTTTTCTTTTTTTTTTGCTCGTTGAAGACTCGGCCGACTGGAATTTGTTAAATTACCCCATCAGACGCTGCAGCTCTGCCTCTCGGTGCTAAGAATATCTCATCTAAATGATTCACTCGGTGACAGAAAGGGAGCAACCACTGATCGGGGGTGTTGGAGACGTAGTCTCACTTCTTGGATGGTTTGATCATTAAGCTAAACAAACACTCCTCTGGTGCTTGGGGTTTCTCTGCAGACAGACGGGGGGGGGAAGAAAAGCTCCAGTGTGATGTTGGATTAATGTTTTCAGTGTTTTGGTCCAGAAGAACTGGGTTGCTGCTTTGTGACCTGATTCCAATCTGCCGTCACTTAGTTCATCTCTCCATCTCTCCCATTTTTCATTTTTCACCCCTCAACTCTTCTTCTTCTTCTTACCAGGCGAATAGAGATGATTTTTAGCACTGATGAAATCTGGAGGATGAAGGCGTTGACAATAAATTGAGCTTTTTTAAAAATTATTTATAGATAAGGTACATGGTATTATAATAATAAAGCAATTTAAAGGGATAATCTGGTCGTTCTGTGGAGATGTCAACTTTAAACAACTTCAACCTTAAAAATATCATTGCATTTAATGCTGTTGTCTAAACTTTTAACATTTCACTGCTATTTTGACTAAATCTAATAAATTCCTGCCAGAATCAGCCCCATTTTGTGTTCGAAGTGCTCCACCTCCCTGCTGCTGCCTCTGCAAACAGCTACAAAATGTAAACAGTTGTTTATTGTAAAATTGACAGCATTAAACGCCTGAAAACTGCAAAAAATAAAATAAAAAATTGAGGTTGATCTCGGCTGCGTTCGAACCAGCTGTTGGCTCATCAGTCCTGACAGAATTAAATTAAAGTCATTTAAATAACCGTCTACAGCAGCTTAGATCTTTTTTTTTTTACTTTTCCACATTAAAATGGTTGGAATATTTCTTTAGTGACTTTATGATTAAACTGAAGCATCACAAATACCATTAATTTAATTAGTTTCCACTCACTTTGGCTGATTATAATTCTGAAATATGTCACTTCCTGTAAAATCCTCCATCTTGGTGCCGTAGTCTTGGCTGCGCACATTATTTTATCTGCCTCCGTCCACCTCAGCTGCTCCCACATTTATGATTTGATCTTTGAACTTTTTTTATAGCCGTTTAAATAATCTTCAGACTGACTGTACAGCAGCTAAAAGCTAAAAATTATTTAAGTTAAGACAGAATAAATATAATTTGTGAGGTTTATATTTGAATGTGCAAAAGAGAAAAGTCAGGTAAAGTCGAGGTGTGTTTCAGTTAATGGTGTGAAACTATGGAATGACCTGAATGATGATTTTAAATTGTTTTTTTTTATGAGTTTTGAAAGAGCTTTAAAATGTAAACTGATAAAATCTTACGCTGTTAGTTAGATATATATAGGTATTTTGAAGATATCTTGATAGGTTGTTAGGCACTTAAATAGGGGAGGCAAGAATAAGCTTTGGCTTCAGCCTATTCCTTTTTTTGGTAAATTATGGGTTTGTTGTCTTTTTATTTCTTGTGTTCAATGTTGATAATTTACCAAAATAAAGTGAATTGATTGATTGATTGAAAAGATGTGGATGTTTCAGCTGCTTCAGCTCAGCAGTTATAGGGACTTAAATGTTGATGTGGAGCTCAATAAAACATGATAATCCAGTAAATCTGTGATCCCTCGTTAAAATAAGAAATAAAATTAAGGTTTATTTGTTTATGTACATGAGGATTGGGAGGTTTCTGTTGAAACACAAACATGTAAATGCAGGAAAGACGATATATCAGTGAAGTCTCGTGTCGAGGTCGCTGTCATGCTGTCGCCTTCCATCCGTCCGTCCGTCTGTCTGAATGTGGCTCCATCTCCTCGTTGAGTGCGAGACGTTCGGAGTCGGATCACGTGACGGTTTCCCCTCAGCCAGCTTGTGACAGCCTGCTGATGTGAACTCGTCGAACACTTCAGCTGCAGCTGCAGCACCGGGCGCCAGCACTGCCACGGCAGCGCTGGATCGTTGGGTTTAGGCTATTTCTGGAAACCTCACTGGCTCTGCTGGCTCCAGAGAACGCTCTGTGTGTGTGTGTGTGTGTGTGTGTGTGTGTGAGAAAGTGTGGGTATCTGCTATGAACGTATAGATTTAGTTTAGTTGTGTGTAATGGGGTGGTTCATCCCTTTCAAGTAGGGAGTTGCACAGTAAAGAAAACCTGATAAAACTTGACAAAGACAATAAACCAGTGTTTCTAAATTTAATCTCATAACTGCATCAGCACACAGCTGCTCTCCTGACCCTGTTGTATTTTTCACACGTCTGTGAATCCGTTAATCTTCTAACGTTGCACTTCCTGTCGCTCTCGCTTTAATCTGAAAATTTATTTGTAACTAAATTGGCTTATTGGTTGCAGTTTTAAGCTTAACGTTAAACTTTTTAGGAACATATTATTTCTATTTTAAGGGAAATAATCATGACTAGGATTTGTTTTCGTCTACTTCCTGTGTGGAGGATGGAAAGTGACCAGTTCTGTCCTTTTTTGCTGTAAATTAATCCGTTTTGTCACTCAATTTGCAATGTTTACCAGTTTAATATTCCTTCAACGATTAGTTTTATTTTCCAGCTGTGTGTAAAACGTCATGTTTTGCTCGCATCAAGAAAAGCGGCTTCATTTTACTTGAGCCCATAAAACCCAGAGAGCTGTTTGTTTTTGTGGATGGCACGCTTTTTTTTTTATTTTGAGTTGCTTACGGTTGCGTGGCAACTCATTTACTCTCCACTCGCTCCGCCATGCGCTAATGACTCCTTCAGTGAGTAATGGACCTCCAGGCAGCTTCTGATTTGCTGCATTATTAGTGCAACATGGCCGTAATTAAAGTTCTAAATGTTTGTTTCCCTGCGTGACGTTCTGCGGCGCGTGTGCTGGAACATAAAGCTTTTGGTGTCCCACAGGTTTGGTGTCCCGCTGCAGCTGGATGTATCGAAAAAAAAACGATTTTCTGCCAAGATGAGTTAAAAAAAGTATGTTTTATCAAAAATACTTATCATTTAGAGGAAATAACAAGTAGCTCCTCACACAGAGCTGATAACAGAGGAATTTAACTTCAGGTGCCACAAATATCTTTAATTTAGGAAAATAATTATACAACTTTAGTGGAAAACACAATCTAGATGAGATGCATCCTGTCTGTAGAATCTGCTTTCAGAAAGATTTTATTTATTTTGTAATGAAAACTAACATCAAGAACCATGTTTGTTGTGAAATCCATCCACGAATGATGAAGGTCAACTTAGCTTTTCGACTCAAAGGCTGGTGAGAATCCTTAAATCTTTGGCAGCTTTTATATCTGAAGATCTTCAGCTTTATTTAGTCAAAGAGGATGAACAGAAGTGTCAGTCTTCGCTCTTTAAAAAAAAAAACTAACTTATTGTTTGAGGAGTTCAAGCCTTCAGGGTCAAATGTATGGGAAACTTTTTCTTTTTAACCAACATGTGTTGGTTCTGGTCTTTAAGGCCCATAAACATCCAACATTCATCACTGAAACAAAAAACCTGAGACAGAAAACACATGAACCAAGTTTTTAAAGGTATAAACTTGTAAAAACTACGTTCTGATGACTCTGTTAAAACCACAAGTCCAAAAAACGTTCTCGTGTTGCTACAGTTCTCCATATTTATCTTTGTTTGCTTTAAATGCAGATATAGTTGCCTTAGAAACTCTGAAACTACTCAGGTTGTTAGAAAAAGAATGCAGTAGTTTTCTAATGTTTTGAAATGTCTATTTTTGCCACATATTTATGAGCCTCCTGTGAAGGTTTTTCTTCTTCTTGGTGACTCCAGAATGGCTGTGGTGCTGATGCAGGGAGACAGATGTGCTGCTGAGGTGTGTGCGGGGGGACGAGGGTTCGTGAAGCCATAAAATATTAACGAATACAATGTTTCCGAGCTGATAAACAACCCAGATTCATTAGCTCTCACAGCTTATTACCTCCCAGTGAAAAACAACACGGTTTCCCTCCTTTTCGTGACACATTTAGGCTCGGAGAGGTGAGTCAGACTGAAATAATTCTCAGAGGAATGTGAGTCTGGAGCTATAGGAGGAAGATTTCTGACTCTGAGAGTTTTGGTTGTTTGTGGGTGGATGACTTGTTGCCTGCAGTGGAGACGGGGAAGTGCTGACACCGTCGGGTCGCCTCCTCCTGCCGAGGGGGGAAATGAAAACTGCAACCGTTTTATTTTCATTAAGCCTCTAAATGATGTTAACCTCACGTTTGCAAGTATTCTGAATAGTTTGTCTTTATAAAAATCAAACATTTTGTTCATAAAATAAATACAGAAAACAACCAAAGCAGCAGAAGTTTCTGAATAAATCTCTTCTGGGACTTTGTTACGGTTGTTTCCTGTCAGCTGAAGGAATGTGTGAAACTTGGTCAAAAACATGAATTAAGTGAATGCATATCACCCGCCGCCTTTCATGCCACAGCTTTAGCTCACAAAGGCCACAAAGGTGTGTGTGTGTGTGAGGATGACTCTCGGTTACTTCCACATCAGATCTCAGCTCAGTATCTGTAAATTTCACTGAGTTGCAGCCATTTTTGTGTTGATGTCGATTAGAATCTTGAAGTTTTCATGTTGTGTAATGTGTCGAGCTCAGAGGACGTGTTGGAAATGACTCTCAGCTGCTACCAAACGAAACTTTAGCTCTATTTCTACAAAATATTCTGTCGTTCTGCAGCACCAAGCACCTCGATCTCCCAGTTAAAGGTCCAGTTGATGTTTGCTGATGAAACGTGAAGCAGAAAACTTTGCAGCTCTTTTTTTAAAATGATGCTAAACTTTGACAGCGACCTTCAGCCGTGGTGGTGTTTATCTGTGAGGAGAAGCAACACACACACACACACACACACACACACACACAGAGCACATGTAAGGTGTGAGAAATGCACGTTTACCCAACAATCACACAGCAGATAAGACCACACTGATCAGATTTAGCACCAATTAATGAGAAGACGAACCTCAGCATCACAATCACAAGATGTTAAACTTCATAGTTTCCTGGATTCATAAGTCATATTGTAGCTCATTTAATAGACATTTACATTTAGATTAGGGTCCTAATTTTTCATTATCAGCTTGAACATCACACCAAAAACGACAGAAATTATGCTTTGTTTGCGTGATAAAACCGCTTTTCTTCACAGAGTTTGATGAAACATTGTATCACAATAAAACACCAGACTTGCTGCTGATTACATCTATAATTCATGAGTCAGCAGTGGAAATGTGCTTTTTTTTTTTTTCTTGTCAGCAAAAGCTGCTAACATAAAAACCCCGTCCTCCAGGATTTAGAAGACGTCCCCGCCCCGATCTGCGGCGCTCGGCTCCGAACGTGAACAAAGGCCATAAATATTCAGGAGCGAGTCAAAGATCGTTGGTTTTATTATTTAAAAACAGCTGTGCAGTTACAATTTTAATGCACCATCAAAGGGTAAATTGTGCATTTGTTGGGGATTGTTTTCCGAGTGGATATTTCGGTGGATGTTTATGATGCGAAGAAGAACAGAGTCAAAATAAATTTCAGCGCTTTAATGGTTTTTTATTTATTTTTTGTTTTTTTTATGGTCTGTAGCACGGAGGTGACTCTGAGAGTAAAAGGTGGAGGACATATTTAGGAGCCACACAGCAAATTATCACGTGATGTTTTGCATTTTATTTGCTTTAATTAGGTGAAGTGATTCTTCCCTTCAGAAAGCTCCGATTTAAAGAAGTTTATGAAGTTATTTGTAGTTTTATGATGCAACAAAAGGCTTCATTTGTTGGTGAAACAGTCTCCTGGAGACGACCTGATTGTTTAAATCTGAAGTTTTTAGTTTTCACAGTCTTAAACTGTCCTGTGCCCTTTAATGAGGGCCCTTTTAAAACTTTTATTTTACCTCCAAAAAAGAAAAAAAAAAGACCTTAAGACCAGATTAACTCGTGCTGCCTTCATGGTGGTTCTCTAAGAACTTAAATCAAAAGTTAATTATCAGAACAAAAGGTCTCTGTACTTGTGTGACGTGAACATTTCAGGTTGGATTTGTGTGTTTTATTCGGTGCAAACATAAATAATCTGTGAGACGTGCAACTGGTCATAAAAAGACTTCATGGAAGGAAATTTTAAGGTAAACTGATCTGTTGGGCTACATGCCCTCCTCTACATTAGTGGTGAATTTAGTTAAAAATATGAAGGACCTGCAGGTAAACCTCACCTGTATTTCATTAACAATCGGAGGGACTTAAAGGTTGTGTGTTTGGACTTGTTTGGCAGGTGATGTCCCAGGCCGAGGGCCAACAGAAGAACCTGGTCCACTCCATCGACTCTCTGCCCGCCAGGGGCCCGCTCTCGTGTCTGGATCAGGACCTGCTGCTGCTCAAAGCCACGTCGGCCGCCACGCTCAGCTGCCTGGGAGAATGCTTGAACATCCTCCAGCAGAGCCACAGCCAGGTGCCGCCGCCACCGCCGCCCCAGACCTCCCAGCGTTACTCGCACGGAGCCTCCTGCGGTGAGTCGGCCCCGACCCCTCCATCCTTACACGTTTGCAGGAAATGTTGTTAAATGTTGCATTTATTGGTTAAACTCTTACGTTGTATCATTTAGGTTTGTCATGGTTTCTTGTCTGTGTTTTTATTTTTCATCCATTTTTTTTTACATTTTTCGTCTCTTCAATGTTGTCGGTCGCATTGAAATGTCAGTTTTACCCTAAATGGTCCATGTGGTACGAGCATGAATGTGAAGTATGGAAATGGAGCGTACAGAACCCCTGAAAGCATGTTGGACTGTCCTTACTTGCATGTTGGGTTAAAAAAAAAAAAGGCCTTCATGTGAATGAGTAAATAAAACTCTATGCTTTTCTAAATCTCATTAAAGGATTAAATCTTTGCCAGGAAAAGAAACCTTCTGCCTCAAATACTCTGTTCAGTAACGTCTTATTTCTGTTCCTCTAAGAGCTCTGATCGCTCGAGGCCGGTTCTGTTGGCATCGACCTAAAAGATGATTCAGGATAAAAGTTTTTAAAAAGTGGACTTTGTCAGAATCATTAGAAACCTGTCAACCGTTGTGGACTAATTATGTTTCCCAGAGTAAGGATGGATGTTTATAATCCACTCCCAGCGTCCAGGTTGTTTCAGAACAGACCCTTTCAAGGATTGGTCCAGTAAATGAGGTTGGAGTTGATTTAAAGCTTGGTCTGTTTGTGGAAGATGCCCGAGGCGCTCTGTTTGAATTCACAGCAGATGCATTAAGAACTCCAGAGCAGAGAAAAACTGACCCTTCGTTCTGAAACGAAAGGATCCAGGTGGAAGACGTAGCAAACGAGAGACTTCTCAGGAAAAGCCTCACAGCCTGACAGAAATGTTTTTTATTCCCGCTAAAGATTCCAGTACCGGAGCGGGTTCTTTAATGATACAGTGAAGGACCTGTTTGGCTCATCGTTGCATCCCATTCAACATGTCTTCAGTGAAGTTCTGATCCTCTCTGTTTCTGTGGAGGATCACAGAACAGAAATGCTTCATCTCCACAGATCGCAGCGTTTGTGTCGTCATTCCTCTTGATGACGCCGATCTGTTTCATAAACGCCGTGTTTACCAGTCTGAATTCTCTGCTGACCGGCCAAACACATTTAGATATGTTGCTTAAAATGGGAATCAAGCAGAGTTTCAAACAGGATCTTTAAACACCAGCTGGTGATGTTTAAACGGGTTTATGAATTCAATGGAAAACGGTGATTGCAGCTCTGTCGGACCCTCTGTCTGATGCTAAACTTTCACAAACTGCAGGAGGACAGACTGAAGACCCGTTAACTCCTAATTTGACTTCTTCTTCACGCTGAAGCAAAGGGGCTGCAGCGGCTTGGTGGTCAGTGCTGCAGTCCGGCTGCAGGGTGGAGTCAGGGAGGGCATCTGGAGTAAAACATGGTGACCCCTGCAGAAAACCAGCAGCATCATTCATGTTGAAGCAGAGGAAGAGGGAAACTGTGTAATTTTAAACATTTTTCATTGGTTGTCGGTCTCCATGAGTCCGCCTCCTGCTTCTTTGTTGGTCCTGAGCTGGTTCTGGACCCAGAGCTGACCGTGGTGGAAACAGATCTGGTTCTGGTTTAGCACCGGAACCCATCTGGAGGTCAAGGGTCAGCGCCTGTTTTATTCATTTATTGACCTTTTGATCCTTTCTGTATGGTTTGTTTTCAGACTTTAGTTGCCTTTTATTAACAGATTAGAGCTAATTTAGGTTAAGTCAACATCTGCGGTTTCAACCTGTTTAAAGAAAAAACAACAAAATGAAAGGTGTTTGTTCATTTTTTACATGCGCCTCATTAAAAGCTAATGTTCTCATTTATTTCTCCCTGTAAGTGCTATTTGTATCTAATCCCTGACTCTGGGAGGTTGTTTCTCCTGCATCTGGGTGGGCTCGGGGTCCCGTTCTGTGCCCGTCCGTCCTGACTCTTTCTTGGTCTTCTTTTTGCGCCAGCCGCCGCCCTGCCCTGCACCTGTTCGTCTCACAGGGGGTGGTGCGGAGTGGGACCGCCGGGCCGCAAGTACAAACCTCTTTCCTTCCGCTGCCTGGCTGATGAGTCCCACGGGGGTCCGGCTGCTCCCCATATCCGGCATGTACCCCCCACGCCTCCGTGAGGACCTTTCATTGTTGGAGTCGGCGGTTTTGCGAGTGATTGGCGGTTCTTGTTCGCCAGCATGAGCTGCATCCTGATTGAATGCAGCTGATTAAAGGGGGTCCGGCTGGTCGAACGGGTCCACGTCTGCATGGGCAGGAGAACTTCATGGTTGGGTGTGGGGGGGGGCCCGAGCATGAGGTTGGACTGAGTTTGTCTGGCACGTTGGTTCCTCTGGTCTCCTGTTGCTGCTGCAAATCAAAGTGGAGAACTGAAAGGAGCTTTTTGTCCAGAAAAACCTGCCAGCCACAAACCAGGCAGCAGATTATCAGCTGATGTGACGGAGCTGCTCGCTCTCGCTCCTTGGATCCCAACCCCCTTTCTCCCCTCTGTCACAGTTTAAAAAAAAAAGAAAAAGAGCCTGAAACCACACTCAACCCGTTTTTTTTTTTTTTTTTTTTTAAACCAGCACATCAAGCATTTTCCTTTAAGGAAATAAAAATCCATAAAGGAAATTTACTTACTGTTCGGCCCCGCAGCCTAAAACCAACCACTAAAAGCAGAAGTACGCTTGATATTTTGCCTAAAGTAAAAGTAACGCTTGGGTTTGACGCCACGGTCCAGAAACATTTGACTCATTTGCTGCATGAAAGTCTCTCTGCTCTGTTTGACCTTTTGCCTTTTGACTCACCTGCATGCCTCCTGTCCAACTGTGTCTCCTGCACCATTGAGCTCCTCTTCATCGCAGCAGGCTGATGTTCGGAGCCACATTTCTGGTTTTGTCTCTTAATTGAACCGAGGCAATTAAAACGGAGCGTCAGTCGATAGTCTCAGCTCGACCGTTGCAAACTACACGCCCTCATTACATTAAAGTTTTCAGAATCAATCCAACACGCCAGCCTGACATCTCAGCGGCTCTGAATTATTTTCTTATAAAAAACCAGGCAGATTCTTCAGTTCATTTTGCACTTTTTGTTTTTAAACAAAAATGATAAAGCCAAAAGTGTAAAACTAAAAATCTACTTGCGTAGAGCTCTCCGTAGTTCAACATTTTGTTTCTTTTAATAGATTTTCAGCTCTTAGTCCGCAGCTTAAAGTGTTGCATTACAGAAGTAAAAGTGAGACATCTGAAGCAGAAGAACATCAAATTAATCATGTCTGCAAATAACTGGTTCCGTTCTGATCCTGAATAAATGTTACATCTCCGTATGAAAGTGTAATAAACGTTACACAGTCCATCTGCTTCGTCCTCGTGTCGTCACAAAAACTAAACCATTAGTTGTATTTGTTCCATATCACAAATACAGTCCACCAGTGAGTCAGGCCTTCAGCGGCGGGCATTAATGAAAACTAAAGGAATTAAAGTAATGCATATCACCTGCCGCGTTTTAAATGAAGGTCGTCTCTTGATGAGAACCGACAGTTTTGGTCAAATCTTGAACCTTCTGTTGTGAGAGAATCATTAGAGCTCAGAGTTTGTAAAACTGTTTGTTAGCTGTGGCGGTCGTCTTGAATCGGGTTGTCTTTAATCTCAAAATGTCAGAAGAAATACATTATTTTTTTTCCAAAACGACCCAAAAATAAACTTAAACCACAGGTGGATCACCTCAGTCAGTTTCACTGTAAACGTCTCGGAAGTGTTCGTTAACAGACCCCGCTCTGTGTGTGTGTGTGTGTGTGTGTGTTTGCCCTAATGCATCTGAGCAGAGACGGCCGTGGTGCATTACAGTGAGTGTTTGGAGTGTTTCTGCACCATTACCAGCACTTTGAAACAGGATCTCTTTCTGAGATGTGTGCAAGAAGCTTTTTTTCCTGTAGATCGGATGGAAATCTGAAAATGCATTACCGACGTTACATTTCATACTGAAGACCCCAAAAAGTCTCTTCTGAATGCAGTCTCGGTTTCACTCGGTGTTAAAAGCCTAAAAATAGCATCGACTGAATGAACGCGAGGCTGCGGAAGCTTTTTGTCTGATTCAACCTTTTGACTCTTCAGCAGCGCAGCTTTCCTGTTTTTGAGACTTTCAGCCGGTTCTGATTGTGTCATTTGTGGACGTAAAGTTCTCCCCGAAGCTTCTGTGAAGGAAACGCTGAACCGAGTGGTCTGAACTCGAGCTTTATGATGCTTAGGAAACATGTAGTTTCACTGTTACGATTAACTTTTATCATTTGTGATAAACCAGGATTTTCTTCTCTTCTTTACAACTTCTGACGTGACGCTCAACAGTCCATGGGCTTTAGATTTTCAGCCACTTCACTGAGAATTTACACCGTCAGGGATCACACATATATTATTGGTGTGCAGTTGTGTAAACGCACACCCAGAGAGTGCCTGAACGCACAAAACTAAACTCAAAAAGGAAGATTTCATGTAATTCGAAACAAAACCTGAAAATGCAAACCGTGGCAGCACCAAATACACGAACGAAACAGAAAAACATTTACGTTTTCAATCACTGCAGACAAAAAGAGAAGCATAAAGACGAAACACGTGCACAAAAACTACAGTGAAATCTAAACAAACAACAAAAGAATCATATTAGAGCACAAAAAATAACTTAACTTATTTTCTGTTTTGTTAAAAGGTTTTAAATGAACATTAACAGCTTTATTATCCTAAATCATATTAGTTTTTCTTAAATGTTTATATTTTTGGTTCCAAATTTTTTAGTTAATTTGCAAAACTTGATCTTGTCAATCTTGTCAAAATTCACACTTTAATGTTTTTAAATTTTGATTGTTTCTTCCTAATGAACGTTGAGTATTTGTTCAAACCAACGTCTAAAACGCGCCGACACTTTCAAGCAGCAGAATGAAGTTTTTCAGATCTACATGTTTCTGTAGATTTGATTGCTGCTGCTGATCCTCAGCTGAAATAATTTCTTCTCGTCTTGCAGTCGAGTTAAATCCTGACTGATCTGAAAGGACGCGGCTGAACGAAATATCCCGACGCCTCGGCTCCATCAGTCACTCGCTCCTTTAATGCCGAGCGTCAGATGTCGGCCTCATTTTGCCGATACTGAACCCCCGGACCTGGACTGTTAACGCTGCCCTGCTGTTTTTCAGATGGTGTTCCTGTGTGGACTGTACCGAAGTCACCGTCAGGCGAGCTGCTGAAGAACGGAGGCCTGACTCCCCTGCGATCGGCCGAGCCCTCCCCGGCCTTCAGGAGGAGGAGTCTGTCCCATGGTGCTGAGGTGAGTCATTTAACATCCTGGAAACCCCTAAAGAGGTGACTTTAAACCCCTCGTTGTCTGGAAACCCTTCACCGTCTCAGCCCTTAAAGCAACAAGGCTGATGAGTTTGTCTTTGTGAGGCTCTGTTGCCGTAGTAAATCATCGATGGGGTGAATCTGACAGCGTTGAGGCCGTAAAGATGTCTGCCTCACCTCTCTGTTGGTCTCTCGTGTTTACATTCGAGGCGCAGAAAGAGAAGCGCTCAGATAAGTGGGTCGCCCAGTGAGGAGGTGGGACCGAGCCGGTCCCAGGAGGCCTTCGTAGATTTCCTCCCTGCCTGTCTGCGGCGGAGCGTCTGGGCTGACCCCGATCACCGGCAGAAAGTTTCTTTCCTAAGACACGCCGCTGTTAAACGTCGTTTCCATGGATACGTACGACGACATATGTGCTTATATGAAACTTGAGCTCAAACAGGTGGTTTATGGTTATACTTCTTACAAGTTTTAACAGCTGAAGTCGATTTTTCAAAAGCTGATTTTACTTTTGAAGTCACTAAATGTCAAGATGGCCGCCGCAGCTGAGTGACCTGAGTGATCTCAGCAAACAGAAATTTGGCTCAAAGTCTGTCAATTTTTACAGATACTGAGCGAAAGTTTGATTTGGTTGAACTTCGAGGTCTCAGATCACACGAGATCAGCCTTTTACCCGTTGGTGTCAACCCTCTGTTAGCAAAATATCTCATGAAACACTAAATTAATTTTACTGAAACCAGTTGGTTTTACAGATGATGAGCTGAAGTTCGGTGTGGTAGTAGGTCTTTGTTTTGTGGAGTGTTAGTTTCATTCTTAAAGTTTTATTTTCTTACTTTGAAACATCTTCAAGAATCAAAAGACGTCTTTACGAGCTGCTCCTCATACCATCCTCTCACATTTCAGTTGTTCAAATCAGAAAACGTGTCGTCATTTGCTCCTATTCCTGATCTAATGGATCCTCAGCCGTCAGCCTTTCACTCCCAACCTGATTGATGGTTTTCCTCGGCTCTGAAGCCGAACGAACCGGATGATTTATGGTTTAGGAGTCGTCTCCTTCACCGCCACGCCTCCTCTTTGTCAGAGGTTACAGTGATTATCAGAGGCCCGTTAAATTTCTCGTGTCAGATCTTCTAATGAGCCGACCCAGAAGAGGGTGGCGTCTCTCCTCCTCCTTTCTGCCCAAACGCCACCGTGAACACACATCTGAGCTCGCAGCAGTCTGATCCAGTCACACTTTATAATCCTTTTAATGATCGCTTTGAATAGGCGGTTAAAAATATTACAGGGTTGGAAAAAGTCAACATGTTCACGGTTCTGTTCAGCATTCATCACGTCCAATTAAATCAGGAAGGTGAGGACGGTTTAAAGCTGCGATTTGTCTCTTTCAATGACTTAATTACGTTGGAAATTATTCACGGCTCTCAGCCGACACGCTGAGGTCTGCAGAGGAAGATCACATCAACATCTTCATGAATCAATCTGTGGTCACTAAAACAAACAAACAGACAGGTTCAGGTTGAAACCTTTTAATGAGTTAATCAGACTCTGTTTTGACCCTTCAAACCCACACATTTTCCTTTTTATGGATTTTATTGCTCTAACAGGACTTAATTAACCATTTGATGTTTCTTGTCTTATTATTTTTCAGCACAGTGTGTTAACTGGTCTGTGGAAAAGTAGAAGTTGTTTCTGAGATGCCTTTTGTAGTCATTTGTCTATTTATTTAAATTTAACCTTCTACGATCCGACTGAGTTGTAAATCTAATGCGACATGTTTGACCCTGTAGCGTTGTGGTTCTGCAGCTGGATCAGGTTTCATTAAAGCCTTCACAGACTCTCCAGGTGATGTTTGAGAGAGAGAGAGAGGAGTATTTAACGCCGTGTGATACGGTTCCAGACAACCGCTGCACGTGTGGAGGAGAAGCTGTGAGGAAAACGAGCAGCAGGCGGCGGCGTTGGCGTCGTATCCGTTTGTGTCACGGCAGGAAAAACAAAACCCACGAGGAGGTTCTGTTCTGCTGGGCTGCAGGGGAACGCTGACCGCGAGGGGAAGACGTCTGGAGAGTCGAGGCAGAGCTGCAGACATCCAGGAACCTTTTTCAGCTGCTTTCAGATACTTTCTGCATCAGACTTTAAAAATCTGCTCCAGCAGCCAAGCTGTCCAGGAACGTTAGTCCAGCTCGACACTGATGTTTGCTCATCTTTAAAAGTGAAATGTTTATCTCCGTCATCCGGCTGAAAGCCTCCAGCCCGGTGATTTTAACATAAAGGAGGCAAACAGGATGTGGCAGAGAACATTGGAGTGATTGATCAGAGGCGTTCACAGGACAGAGACGCATTCAGGGAGGTGGGGAGTTTGCCATCTTGTGGAGAAGAGACACGATGCAGATGTTCTCAGCTCATTTTATAGACTTAGATTGTTTCTAAAATAGAAATTATACCTAACAGAACTGTTAGGTTTAATGAAACGTTTGCAGACTTTTGTCTTCTGCCGCATCAAACCTCGGCTCAGTTTCCGTCTGTTTCCCCTGAAGTCTCATCAGCAGGTTTTGACTTTAAGCAAGAAAAGCCCATTACCTCAGAGCGATAAGCTTCCCGTTTGAATTATGTAGCACCACTGTGGCATTTTATATTCAGACTTTCGTATGCAGCCAACAGGAGGAGGATCGGGGCCGGAGCGTGACTGTGGGCGGGGGCGGCGGGGNGGGGGGGGGGAGTGAGGAGGAAAATGCTGCTGCTGCAAAAATCTGTTGGCCTGATGCTTTTGCAGCAGCTCGAAGTGCATCAACTTAGAATATTTTGGACCGGCCTGCTGTCTTACTGCAGATATGAGCTGCTGGACATCAGATCTGTCTCACATTTGGTGCTTTTAGCAAAAGGAACAGAGTGAAATGTTACACAGGAAGGCAAAAAAATTCAATTATATAACAGTTAAAGAATTAAATCAAGTCTTAAATTAAGGAAGAGGAGTCCTTCCTCCAACATGAGCTGACAAACTGTCATTTTGACAGAAACAAACTTTTAGTTGCTTTTAGTTTAAAGCCAATCCTTTTTGTTTTTCTCCTTGCCTCCAGCAGAGGGCAGCAAAGTTCTCTGCTGCGTTCAGAGGAAGAAGAATCAGAACTACAGGGTTCAGATGTCTAAAATAAATAGTTTATACTTTATGATTATTATGCTGTGGACAAACAGATGTTCTGGTGATTCAGCAGGAACATCTGAAGCTCTGATCCGGTTTTTATTGAACCTTCAGATTTAGTTTGGGAGATAAAATCCGACACCTTCCTGTTTGAGACTTTCCCTGCGATCGCTGTCTGCAGACCGTCGCTCCAGAGTTTCAGGAATTAAAAAAAAAAAAAAAAAAGACATTTGGACTGAAAACACGTCATTTGCTCTGTTGTTTTGCATCTTGACGAACATTTTATGTTTGTAAAATAATGTCATTTTTGAGTATTGTTTATTCTGGGATCATTTTATTTGATTTTCCAGTTTGTCCTTTTTAAAACAAAAGAAATATTTTTAATTTGAAAGTTGCATTTGTCTGCAGCAGGCTGTGGAGCACCACGTCAGCTGCAGCTCTACAGTTTAACTCGTAATTAACAGCTGGAAACTCAGAGTTTCTGTATCAAGTAATAAAAAAAAATCCTTCTTTCTGAACCGCTCATTTAAAATCTGACGAGTTCAAACTCGGATCAGTTTCTGACCTCGTGTTTTATTCTGACTCAGTTCATGAGCTCGCCTGCTCCTCCTTCAGTCTCAAAGGCCTGACGATTTCAGTGAAGTTGTGTTTTTTGTATAAAATAAGAACAACGTGCAGAACATCCTCTGTGTGACGTGTTCAGTGGCCCAGAGTTGGAGAACGTGCCACTCTGTGGGCTTAAAACAGGCCTTCGATTGGCTCACCTCGAGCGTGAAGTGTACAGCTGATTTAATCTGTGTCAGCCTGTGTGTGTGTGTGTGTGTGTGTATGTGTGCACCGGCTGAATTTCTCCTTCTCTCAGTAAATGTTACACAGATGAATCTGCTCAGAATAATTAATTCACAGAAGCCTAAAACTCACTCTTTCAGCTGTTTAGCTGCTTCTACGAAGAGAAAAAGGTCAGATTTATTCCACTCGAAGCTCCGTTTTAGATTCAAGTTGTTCTTTTTGTGACTTTTTATGAGATGTCATTCTTTTGTTGCAGCTGGACCTCTGTAGAAAAGCAACCCTGAGCTCATTTTATTTTCACACAGCTATAAAAGGTTTTTACGGTCGTCTTCTAACAGCTTCAAGTGCCTTTAAAGTCGCTGATTAATCCACTGCTGCACTGTGATGCACCTCATTACTGAAGAGAATAAACATTCCTGGAGGTCGGATTTAGAAAGTGCCAGATTTCAGTCGTAGCTCGGAGATGAATGTCAGGCGGGAAGCTTTTCAGGAACTGTCAGAAGCGTCTCTGACGTTTACTGCAGGAAGTAAAGCTTAAAAAAAAATAAAACCCCGTCGGAAAGTGAAACTGAAGCAGGGATTCTGGTTCAGAGGAAACAGAAACAGGAAGTCTGAGGCCTGTTAGATAATTAGGATGCAGGTTCAGGAGTGAGAGGTCAAAGGTTAACAGGAAGGAGGTGGACTTTAAAGTGGCAGCTCTGAATAAGTAAAGGAAATGTATATAAAATGCATCCAAAACATGACGAAGAGGAACTAAATCTCATGTTTGAAGGACGGAACGCAGACAGACGAGCAAACGTTGAATAAAATAAAACTTTATTTCAGCCGCAGGTTCGTCTGTTTTCAGACAAACCTGATTCCTTTTATAATTTACCATTAAAAGGTTTAATAATTCCTCTTTAGAGTCTGGTTCTGATGTCTTCTCTTCTTTCAGCTGCTCTTTATCTCACCTCATCCCAACATCCTCCTCCTCTTCCTCCCTGGCAGCCTTTGTCCAACTTGTCCACTGTCCCTCCAAACCCTCTCAGCCTTGCTTGTCTCTTTCTGTTTGCCCGATGAACATTTTGTTTTAAAAGGTGTTTGCAATTAGTTTTTTTTTTATATATCCGACCATAAAGGATTCGGTCTAAATGAGTTTAAATCCAGCCTTGAAACAGTTTATTTTATTTTATTTTTTGTCAGTGACAATCAGCTGTTATGTCATAAAACCTAGTAGTAGTAGTCAGTAGCTAGTTTTATTCCTTTTTTTTTAAATGTACAAATTGAATTTAAAAAATGCAAACAGCTTAGATTTGATGTAATATTAATGAAACTTGACTGAGGATGAAGGTAAAGTTGTTTTGTTTGTTTTTTTTTAATAAAAACAAAACAACTCAACATGAAAATGCCAAGAACTGATGAACTTTATCATCTGTGGTAAATAAAATCAAACGATTCACAGAATAAAGGTTCCTGCGATCATTGTGGTAAAAATGTTTCTTAAACCAACACTCGGGCCTCTTTCTGCAGCAGAAACCTTCAGGATGGACCGACCTGTCCTGTAGTCTGAGATTAAATGAAGATTTTAGTTAATTTGTTGTTAATAACAGAAGGACATGGGCACAAATCTGCAGATCTGTCTGAAAACAACAGAGAAAAGCCTCTTTAACATTATTTAAAGCGTCGGGAGCGTGAGGAGGCCGAGCGCTGAGTCAGCAGTAACTCAGACCTCCTATTGGACCCTCGTGGTTCAGAGCGAGCCGAGCCAGAGGGCAGAACCTTCGATTTACCGCCCCCCCCCCCCCCCCCCCAAGCTCTTTAAGTGGCTGAAGGAGTAAGCTGCTGAAATGAGAAACCAACGGAGGCGGTTTTCCTTCAGGGGCTTTTTAAACACGACCTTCGCCTTTAAATCCCACCTCCACCTGACCTGCTCACTGATTCTCTGACATGAGCGAAGACGGAAACGAGGACAAGGAAGATAAAAAAGACTCTGATTCGAGCCTCGTCCTGTCTGAACCTTCTGTGGACCCCAGGAGGCCACGACGGCACCGAGACGATCAAACGGAACGAAGAACAGGAAACGTCACGACAGATTTACAGAACTGCTCAAACTCGTCATCAGCTCTGCTGATCGAGAAGTTCTCTTAACTGTTTAATGAAAAAAACACATTTATCCTGATAGATTTCACCGTCTGTGGGACATTCTGCCTTAAACATTAGACTGAATGAGTCCAAAGATCACGTAATAATTCACTGCTGTGTTTTCTGTCCATGAGCTTTCCAAAGAACCCCCACTGCAGAAGATCTGAACTATCCCTTTAAGTGAACATGGTGGGAGGAATCTGTTTTTAGCTCCAGCTGCTGATGGACTTTCTGATCCAATCTGAGATTATTTAATGCACCTTTTATTAGTACATCTGTGGGAGTGATGTTTTTGAATTTATTTTTATAAAGGATGATCCACAGTTTTCTCTGCTGATGAAGCAGAAAGGAGGAGGAGGAGGATGGTGACGGAGTGGAAAGACGCAGGAAAACAGAACTCAGCAGCTGGACGGGGAGGGCTTGAAACGTCAGCAGGGCTTCCCCTCCTCCTCCCCCCGGTGTTCAGAGGGGGGGTGGGCCGTCACACGGCAGTCACACACATCCAGATCCGCTCAGATCCAAGAGGACGTCGTAAAGTTTTTTATAGATCCATATCTGGACGGGTTTCCTGCTGCGAGGACGTCTCTCTAACTGGATTTTATGCCACGGAGAGTTCCCGGCCTGTGGAGCTGTTCCCTCCTCTTCGCCGGGTTTTCTGGTTGGAGGGGTTCGACTTCGCTGATTCCCTCCCTCCCCTCCTCGGAGATGAGATCCAGCTTCATGCAGGTGAAGCCCGTAGCTGCCCAGCAGTTTCCCAGCTGTTGGGTTTGTCTGTAGGTGGGTGTTCAGATGGGAGTCCTGCCTGGAGGCGGAGGACGGCTCCTCGTCCAACACGGAGCGCCGGGCTTCATAAATTATGGAGCCAACTTGCCAGCAGGGCTTGTTGTAAAGATAAATCCTTTTAATATCTGGAAAAAAAGCAACGTTATTTTGGAAAAATAAAATGATTTCTTACAGCCAACAAAACTGCATCTATCTGAGATGAATAATAGATAAATCTAAATCCTTCATAAACAGTTAATAATTACTCATCTGTAATCGTAAGCTTTAGATTAAATGTTTTAAAGCATTTACAGTCGGACTGATAATCTACCTGACAAAGATTAGTTAGTGCTTTTTTAAAATTTATGCTCACACTTTGGAGGCAAAATTACTTTTATATTTATCTGAGGTGACTAATATTACAAAATACATTTAATAGTAGATTAAAAGATGTCTAATACGTTTAAAGTCCTGCTTTAATTTTTTATGTAGTTTCTGATTTATACTTTGTTACTCTGGCCATTCAGTGTTTATAAAACAGGACTATAAGGTATATAAAGTTGCTTACAACTAGTTTTATTACTTATCAGTCCATAATGCAGTTATTTATGGTTTATATATTTCTGCATCTATATTACTTCAATAATTGGACATATGATCAAAACATTGAGGTGCTTTGATTCTGTTTCTGTGAGAAAGATTTATTTTCATACATGTAACTTTTTAAAGCCCCTGGGAGGATTATACATCTTACTGACCTGCAGACGGGATGTTAAAGTCTAAACATTAATGGATACAAAGAGCTGCTGACTGGAAACAAACTGAGATAATCAAAGGTTTCTCAGCGGTTCATAAAGTTTCTGCCATCTGCGCCTGGAAATGACAGAAAGACTTTAAATTTAGATAATCCTGGAAAACAAACCGAAGGCCAATAAAATTACATTTACATGAACAGTTAAGATTTAAAGATGACAGCTGATGAGTTTAGCTCCTTTTTGCCTCCTCTTCAGACTAGCCTTTAGCTCGTCAGTCTGGTTGAGTTATTTGTCCAAACTGAGGCTGTTCAAAGGGTTATCTGCTACAGGGAAGTAGTATTAATAGCATTAAGTATTAATTAGTATTAAGTCAATTAGGTATTAATAGCTCATTGCCTTTGCACAAACCCCCACTTTAAAAGATCTGAACTATCACTTTAGGACATGTAACTACAGTATAAACTTAAATTCAGTTTGTTTATGTAACAAACGTCACCTCAGGTCACAAAACAAACAAATCTGACTCATAAATTTGTTTAGTTTGTGTTATAATACATCACTCTGTGAAGTTCCTGTTAGTAAAAGTTTTTTAATCTAAAGAAGCCAGCAGGTGAATCTTAGCAGTGGACAGGAAAGAGACCCCCTTTTTAACAGGAAGAAACCTCCAGAGGGTTTTGAGGACAGGAAAGAGACCCAGGAGGACTGGTCCAGGTGTGGTTCCTACGGGTAGAGACACAAACTAAAACCTGTTCATGGCAGCGATGATCACAAACCCAAAGTAGAGCAGAGTGAGGACATGTGGACAGTTTGTCCTCCGGCAGCAGAACTATAGGACCCCTCAGGAAACCCAAACCAAGCCTGACTGTAGGTTTTATCAGAAAGGAAAGTCTTCAGCAGACATGGTGTCAGCCTCACAGACAGAAACTGGAACTGAGAGTTCTGCCTCCTGTTCCACTTTTAGAACCTGTAGGAACCTCCAGTAAACCTGCAGGCTGAGAGAGAACTTCTCTGTTAGGAAATAATGGAACAATAAGATCTCTACTGTGGATGTTGGCAGTAACACGCCGTCAAAACCACCCACTCAGCCCAGTCCAGCAGTAATTTTCTGTTGCTGTCAGGAGCCTTTTTAATTAGTTAGAACCACTAAAGCCTCACTTCTATATATATCCGTGTGCCTCGGCTCCAGGGAGTCCTGTATGTGTGTTGGAGCGTGCTCCGTCCCAGCCGCGTGTGGACACGTGTCTCAGCTGCTGATGTTTGGTGCAGAGCGTCCTCGGTGTGGATGTGTGGAGCTGCTGGCACGCATGAACAGAATGAAATATTCAGGTGACGATCAGACGCTCTGCTTCTGGAAATCTTTTTTTTTTTTTTTTACCTGCTGGGGGCTCTGGTGCAGATTTAGCTTATATTTGTTTAAAACAGAAGTTGCACACGGGACAGAAGCAGAGGACGGAGCCCACAGGCATGAGAGCACTTTGTGCATTATACATCAACCTCTTTTCAGCCCCTCCTCCCTCGTTTTCCTTCTGCAAGAGAAATCAAAGGCATCGGCTCTTCTTTAACCCCGACACGACCTGCTTCCAGTTGAATGATGGAACACAAACGAAGGTGGAAAACATGTCGTCTTTGACTAATGCAGGCGGAGTGAAGGTCGACGCTTAAAGCTCTCAGGATTAAACACGTCTCAGGCGCTCCGCCGTAGTGTCCTCGGTGTTTAATGAAATCCTGAAAGTAGCTGAACAGATATGATAGGATCACAATGACCTGCTTGTAACCGATGGTTTGTTGCGTCTTCAGGTGTTTATTTTACACCAGGTTCTGTTTGCCTCTGAAAAAGCTGCAGGGTCGCATCATTTCTGTTCACAAGTTAAACAAAACGGCGTTATCTTTTCTTCGGGCTTCTTTAAATCCAGGAATTCAGGAATCGAGTCGTTCTCAGGTCACGGTGAACGTCTGAGCCAGATGTAGAGAAATTCCCTCAGGCTGCAGCTGTCACAGATGTGGAAGAGTCAAAAAGCAGAAATAACACGACAGATTGTTTCCTTTTTTGCTTTAATAATGAGGCCCGTTAAGGAATTTATTACAAAGTCTGCAACCTGTTTCTGTTCAATCCAACTCTCATCTTTAAAACTGCTGGAAAAGTTCAGTTTAAGCTGAAACATCATGAGCATATCAAAATAAATTTTACTTGGCAAAACAACAGTTTAAATAGGTTTGTTTCTTCATAAAGAGCGATTTGGTTACTCCCTTAACATATTAAATAAGAACTTTAAGTGATAGAAGCACCGATCGCAGGTTTTGGGCCAATTTCTGATGTTTGATGCAGAAAAATATATGTAAACGTTTCAAATTTCTGGTCGAACTGAAAAAATTTTGACTGTTTTTATAATTAAATATTTCCAGTAAAAGAAGACAAAAACCTTCAAAACTGCATCAAGTTATAGAGCTTTCTGTCGATTCAAAATTACAAATAACCTGCAGGTTATTAGACTGAGGTGTTTGCACAAAAAAACCAAAAGGATTTTGTTTTATATTTTATTTGCAAAAGATTATAACATCTCTTTAACCCCTTCCTCACCATGAAGCATAAAGGATGCAACAGATAACACTTCTTCAAATAAATCTACAAGAAGTTCCAACATATTTGTAGGAAAAAAACATTTTTCCTGTTATTTATTGCGACTGCAGACCTGGTGAATTACAGCTCAGGAGGCTTTCAGTCTTTGCATCAGCCTGGTTGCAAAATATGTCTCTCACAACGTGAACTTGAATGCATCGCCTGTTTCAGCTGCAGAGGAGAACTCGAGGCTGAATGTTGGTGAGCAGCACCGTACAGATATGTCAGAGTAAATCTGTCACTGCTGGTGCTAATTAACCACGTAGCTACCATGTGTTCATGAATACAGGAAAGAAATCTGATTTTTGAGCGCCTCAGATGGAAAATAGTCTGATTCTGGTCATAAACTGAGTAATCTGTGTCCGACTTGTGATTGATTAGAGGATTTTAGTTTAGAGATTTATTTAATTGTCTTTTGTGTTTCTGTTTTAGATAATAATGTGGGTGAACAGATCCTTAAAAAGAGTTAATTCAAATAAGAGACTCTTGATATTCTCAGATTTGTTTACTTTAGGCCAAGTTTTGGAGACTTTTACCCTTTTCTCTCTCTCTCTCACACACACACACACACACACACACTTTGTTGTGTTTTATCCAGCTGTGGGCTGACATAAAATCCTGACCCATCTATGAGTTGAGACTCCAGAACCGAGGATGGGTCTGAATGATGCACCGTTTGATTACCTGCATGGAAACGAGAGTGAGAAGTGCTCAGCTGAGTCGTTTTGTCTGCTTCTTGTTGTGCCAGCGCCACTCAGGCCTGGAGGACATCAGTCCCAGCGAGGAGGTGACGGACACGGAGGACAACGAGGAGGAGGATCTGGGGGTCCTGGACGACCAGCGCAGCATCATCCTCCACCTGCTGTCCCAGCTCAAACTGGGCATGGACCTGACGCGGGTAAGGCACCGACTCCCTGCGTTCCCGGAGCGCTGAGGCGGAGGGCTCAATCTTTGTTTTCGCTGCAGGTGGTGCTGCCCACATTCATTTTGGAAAAGCGCTCGCTGCTGGAGATGTACGCCAACTTCATGGCCCATCCCGACATGTTCCTGTCGATCACAGCCGGGGCCACAGCCGAGGACCGGATCATCCGCTTCGTGGAGTACTACCTGACCGCTTTCCACGAGGGGCGGAAGGGCGCCGTGGCCAAGAAGCCCTACAACCCCGTGCTGGGGGAGACCTTCCACTGTTCGTGGGAAGTACCGCGACATAAAGTCAAACCTTTGTCCCGGTCCAACCAGGGAACCCCGGGAAAGAGTCCCAACAACGAGGACTCGGCGAGAGGCTGCTACAGGGTCCGGTTTGTGGCAGAGCAGGTGTCCCACCATCCGCCGGTGTCCGGGTTTTACTGCGAGTGTCGGGAGCAGAGGATGTGCGTCAACGCACACGTGTGGACCAAGAGCAAGTTCATGGGCATGTCTATAGGAGTGTCCATGGTGGGAGAGGGTGAGTTCAAATCATCAGAAACAAGTGACTTACACACCAAACCTTAACTCAACACTTCTGTAGTTGGTAACGTTGATTATTTGTGGCAGCCATCTTGAATTATCCGTTTTACCAGCAGGTGGCAGGAAGTTCAAATACTTTATATTTTAAATTGTTTATTTAAGAAATGGTAGAACTGCAGTAATCAGACCCTCCAGGATTTCGCGATCGCAACTATTAATGCAAAAAGTTAACCCCGGGAAATCGCACCTTTAACCCAATATTTATTGTTTCTGAAGTGATTCGCCACCGTTTCTGCGGTCTAGTCTCTTCTTTGTGGGTTTGTGTTGCGTGGAATACAAAATAACCCCAAATAACTCAGGAAGAAGACACGTGACGTCACTTCCTGTTAACATCAGAATGCCGGGAGCGTGCAGGAGCAGCGACCGAAGCCAAAATGTGCGCTAATGCTTCACATTTGCCCACAAAGATTTCAGCAAACCAGTTTCCTCCCCAGCTGCAGGAGAGTGGGGGGAAGCTGCTTTGCATGTCCTGCAGTGTAATCATGGAACATAAACGCATCGACAAACACTTTGTGTCTGCAAAACGTGAGGAGAGCTGCAGACGAGGGACGATCCAGAAATAATCATGAATGTCAGTTTAGAAGCTATCAAAGTTCTCAAATAAAGCACCTTTTGAGAATGTCAATGTTTGTTGGTAATTATCTTACAAAAGTTATAGTTTTTTATTGATTTTAGTTAAAACAAATTGCAACTTTTAGGAAAATGCCCTGCGAAATCTGGAGGGACTGAGTAATAAAAAAATCATTTTCAACACTAAAAGACTGAAAAGGAGTTTTACAACTAGTACTTAGTTTAAAGGCAAAGAAACATTATTTATCACCTGCGGTGCTAACATGTAGCTCCTGTGACGAGTCCTCTCGATCTGAGTCAGATCTGTGCCCAGCTGTTGTGACGCAGCAGAGGACATGGTGACATTCACCTCAGGGACAACTCCCTGCATTTCAAAGATATTTAAAAAAGAGCCTGTCCACAAATTACTGTTCTAATTACACAGATGCTTTAAATCTGGCTGACAGACTTGTGTAGTGAAGAATTTGTAAAAAATGTTTATTTTATTTTGATGACACAACTGTGACCTGAACCTAGATTGTCCAGCAGCGCTGAGAGGAAATGTTTAATCAGTGAAGTTTTGGATTTTCAGTTCAAATCAGCTTCAATTGTTCGTTAAATTACTTTCACTTTTGTCATCTTGGTAAAATAAAGGGTGAAGTGACCAAATTAACGACCTACAGGTGTCAGTATAAACTACAGGAGATAATCCTTTTTATTTAATACACACTATAACGTGACTACGATCAGTCTGAGGGCCATCGCCCAACAAACTGCAGCTCAGCTTCACTCTTTATGTAATAAATCTAGTTTTTTTATTTAATTATTCTGGAGTAAGGATGTGAAGATAACAGAGGTCTATTAAACCCAGATTTAGCCCAGTGGACATTTTAAAACATTTAGACGTCGTCTTAGCCCAGAAAGGCTCAGTAGGTGCAGTCTCACGTCTTCATTTATGACCTGGTGGAAAAAAGAAACCTTTTAAATCCACAGTCCGGTGTAAAACAGAGCTGAGTGTTTTACCGTTTTTAAGCTAATGATGTCCAGCAGGTATAAAAATGTATAATTTTTTTTTTTTGTTGGACTAATTCCCCAGCTTCCCACATGTTCAGACTGATCTGCTGAACACGATCGAGGCGGTTCTTTTGGTTTTACTTTTTAATCACGCAGCTCAGGGTTGTTCAGAGCTCCGGGTCATTATTAACTCCGAACGGTTTTATCTCCCACAAGTCAACTCTTTGTGTCATTTCCTGCTCACAGCCTGTTTTCATCCTCCTGCAGCAAGAAAAACAGACACAAATCTGTTCACAATGAACTAAATCCAGGATGCTGGTGAATCACATGTGATAAGGAGGATGTTTTATATAAAAAAACCTCTAAAAGGACTACTTTCATAGGTGTTCCTGAGGAGTATATTAGTGTTTGTAAGGAACATAAAGTTATTCCTTATCTGCTTTGATCTTTGTTGCTCAGGAAATGTCTAAATTTGTGCTTCTTTTCTGGATTTTCCCTCCTCTCAGGAGTCCTGTGTCTCCTCGAGCACGACGAGGAGTACGTCTTCACGCTGCCCTGCGCCTACGCCCGCTCCATCCTCACCGTTCCCTGGGTGGAGCTGGGCGGCAAAGTCTCCATCAACTGCGTCAAGAGCGGCTACTCGGCCACGGTGACCTTCCACACAAAGCCTTTCTACGGAGGCAAGGTGCACAGGTGAGCAATCTTCCACTTTCTGAATTCTGCTAACTGATGTAACTGAGGCTGCATGAAAAGATTTAATCTGTTGATTCTCCACTGTTAGTTTTTATGATAAGTTATGTTGTCACTATAACAGTGGTGTCCTATCCTGGTCCTGGAGGGCCTCTATCCTGCATGTTTTAGTTGTTTCCCTGCTCTTCAAGTTCTCCAGAGGCCTGTTAATCACTCGCTCATTCAAATCAAGTGTGTCAAAGCTGAGAAACACCTAAAAACATGCAGGATAGTGGCCCTCCAGGACCAGGATTGGACACCACGGCTATAACATGTCCAGATGTTTTTGTTGCAGTAGATCAGGAATGTCAAACTCCATTCCTCGGGGGCCGCTCTCCTGCATGTTTTAGATGTGTCCTAACTTTACAACACCTGCTTTAAATTAATGACTTCTGCTTTTGGAGAACTTGATGATTTGGTGAGGATGTGATTAAACCATTTGGAGCAGAAAAACCTAAAACTCCCAGGACACCGGCCCTCGAGGCCTGGAGTCTGACACCCCTGCAGTGAATAAAGAAGATGACTATTTCCTAAAAGCAGCCATCATCTCTTCCTACAGAGGCAGTACATTCGTTAGAAACGACTCTTTTCTTTATTCAGTCTTAGATAAAACCCTTAAGCACTATGCTCAGGTTGTCATAACTTACACGTTATCATCTGCAAAAAAAAATACTGCAGATAACGAAGTTTTATGACAAGCTGCTGCAAACAAAGTGCCTAAATTTAAATTAGTTTTTTGTTGTGTGAGTAGAAATGTTAGTTCATTATACTTTGACTCCTTTTCTGTTTAGTACCTAAAAGGTGATATAAAGAAAAACTCAGGCCTTCGTACAGAAACTGTATTTTAATAAGAGTAACGTCACATTTGTCGTCATCCTGGTTAAAAACTGCAGAGTGACGGCAGAGGTCAAACACAACCCGACCAACACCATCGTGTGCAAAGCGCAGGGCGAGTGGAACGGCACGCTGGAGTTCACCTACAGCAGTGGAGAAACCAAAGTCATCGACACGACCAAACTCCCCGTCATCAGGAAGAAGCTGCGACCGCTGGAGAAGCAGGGCCGGACCGAGTCCAGGTGTGTTTTCACTCCATCTTTGAACCTCAAGGCAGACACCGATGCTTCCTGTAGGATGGTGAGGGTTGGAAAGTGCTGCTGGAGTTCACAGTATTCTGTTTTAGAGGTGAAAGCAGGTAACAGAACACAAAACATCCCTGATTGGATGTCTGGAAGTTAATTATACCACTGAACTGTGGTTCAGTGGTATAATTACTAGCATTTCTAAAGTCTTCAAACCTCAGAGGAAGGTGAAGAAAAAGCACCACACAGGACTTGATTTTATGCACAACTAAACTTCCTGCAAAAAGATTAATTTTATTCCTGCTGCCCATGAAAACATCCTGTATTTAAATGTTAATCTGTTTCGGCTCGTAGGCGGTTGTGGCAACATGTGACCAAGTCTCTGAAGGAGGGGAACATGGACGAGGCCACGGAGCACAAACACCGGCTGGAGGAGAGTCAGAGGGTGGACGAAAGGCAGAGAGCTGCTGCCAACAAGCCCTGGAAACCCAAATACTTCACTAAAGAGGTACGAAACATTAAACTGTGAAAGGAAGCAACAGGACCGACAAGTCTGGAGGGTTTAACAGTCTACAGGATCGGCCATTTCTATGGGAATGGTTGGTGATATTAACTTCCTGGGAATTTAACAAGAAAAACATTTGTGTGTTTGGTTTTAACATAACTTTATTCTTTCAGGAGTTATTTACAAGTCTCTCACCATTTATGTGTTCAAAGTGCTACCCATTGTGTTGGATCGTCAATGCAACCCTCTTCTCCCACTTCCACTTCCTGGAAAGTGGATTGGTCGTCGTGGGCCAGTTGAATGGCCCCCTTAGACTTTTATCTTTGGGGTCATCTGAAGGCAGTTGTCTCTGCTGTGAAGATACAAGATGTGCAGCACCTGAAACTACAGATACTGGAAGCCTGTGCTGTTGCTACCAGTGTGTGACGAGTGCAACACAATGGGCGGCACTTTGTACACATTTTATAAATGGTGAGAAACTTGTGAAAGAATGAAATTATGTTAAAACTAAACACACAAATGTTTTTCTTGTTAAATTCCCAATAAGTTTGATGTGTCACATGACCCTCTTCCCAATGAAAAAACAAAAGTTGGATCAAAAATGGCCACCATGGTCACCTCCCGTATACTATTGTGCCACAAACAGGACGTTAACATCACCAACCATTCCCATTTTATTAAGGTGTGTCCATAGAAAAGGCCAACCCTGTACTCTGAAATCTGTCTGCTTGTTCACTTTGTGACAAAACATTTCCTGTTCAAAAGTTAGAGGAGAACAGGCCAGTGTGGTCATTATTTAACACACCAGTTCTTTTTAAGACTTGAAAACAATACTGATAGTGACCAGGATGTTTGACATGTTCAGGCCTTTTTGGTTAAACCATGGTGGTTGCACCCCTCCTCATGTATGCAGGGAGAAGGTTGGATCTACAACAACCCGCTGTGGAAATGCACCTGACATCAGAACTGCCTTTTGTCACGGACACAGACTGCAGCCCCAGACTGAGGTCGGGACTCGAGGCGACGGTGCGGCGACACAAACAAAAAGGTGCCAAAAGGATCTCCACTATCAGAACCAGGAGAGAGGACTCATGAGAATGAAGAACACTTTTTTTTTTAGTATTACTAGTAGAATATTTCCACTTTTGCTAAGGCCTTCTTTCTCTTCACTACGTTTGGCACTTGTTCTGTTCAAGTCTTCTGTAAAACACACCATACTGTAGCTGTCAAAGACTGTTTATGAAGCACTTTTATCAGAGAGGTAAAACATCTATTTTTTACTGTAATAGTATCTTTTACTAACCTGGGTAATCTACCAGAGCTTTACAGAAAATAAGGTCACAAATGTAGTATATTATATTACAGTTTACAAGAAGGAAGGTCCTGATCGTTCTGTCTGCACTATGAATGTATTTCGGCACATTTTAATACTTTCCAAAACTATCAAGTCACTGTGACGTCCTGATTTTTGATTTTGTCATGTTAATCTTCGACCAACCAGATAATTTCCATTTCTACCTCTCATTTAGCTATGATCTACGTTTCTTTCCAAAGAAAAACTGGTTTTATTTGTAGCTCTAAAAGCTTCCATGTCTGTTCTGTATCTGTAATCAGGACGCATTCAGCTGGTGCCTCCTTAAATTAATGCTTCTCTTCAGGTCACCCATGTTGGTTCACAGAAACGTGCTTCAACATGTTCTGATTCACAGCTGACCGTGGCCAATTTTCAGATTTTTATAGAATAAAACTTTAAAAAACCAGACATGGATTCTTTTGCTTCCTGACTCAGTTATCAGTAGTTGGTACCTTTTCAGGGCACTGGGTTTAAAGTCTTCAGCTAGTCTAACCAAACAAGTCTCATCTACCATTTTTTCACAGCAACATACTGGTGTGAAAGAACACCAATATTAAATTTACACATGACACTATGTAGAGGTTTAATAAGCCTGGATGAAGACTTTTACATCAGCTGTAAAGGTACCATTGAGTACCAATCCTGCAGGTTTTAGATGTTTCTCTGCTCTTCAGCAGGTCTTTAAGTTCTGCAGAAGCCCATTAATCATTCATGTAGCAGAGAAACATCTAAAACATGCAGGACGGTGGTCCTCCAGGACCAGGATTGGACACCACTGCTTTAATCTGAGCAAACACTCGAGTCGGCACAGTGAGTTACATACAGGCTCACTGTTAAATCAACCACAACTGTAGGTCTTAAAGTTTCCTTCCTACTTGTAAAAATATGATTATAGATCTTTGATATTAATTTCCAATTAGCAAGAATGTAAGTAGGATCCTGATTTGATTATATGGTACAACAGCCTGCCATACATGTGCCAACACGAGAGGAGAGCCTCAGTCTCCCTACACAAAAAAAACACTGCACATTAAAAGACCTTGTACAGTTTTTAGATTTGTTTCTAATGCACTCATCAAAAACCTCCATGACCAGCAGTAACTGATCATAATCCACACCCGATTTCTTATCTTTTGCTTCCAAGCTGCCAGACTTCCTTGTCATCTCGATCACAACTTATTTGCTTTGGCTGCTTTGTATCCGACTATAACAGCATACTGCACAGCGCGAGTCTAAAAATGAGTAAATAAGCGGAGAACAAAAGCCGTGTTTACAGCAGCATCCTTCAGTTGATCTACTGTATGACGAGAATCACCTCGTTGGAGCTAAAATTCTATTTTATGTATCAAACTGTTACAGATTTAACTAAAAACTACCAAAATATTCAAAACTGGTTCCTTGCAAAGTTATGTGTCAGCAACACGTCGTTCTGTAAATAGTCAGGTACTAAATTGAAACCTGGTTAAAAAAAAAAAGCAGCCAAAGACCTTCAGGAAGTATGAAGAACTCATACAAGCGCTTGGAAGAAAAAGATGAGTAAATTAGGGCAGGATTTCAAACAGAAGCTTCCACCCTACGGCATAAATTGTGTTCAGAAGTATGAAGTCATTGTGATGCCACTCACTCTGTTTTAACTTCAATTTTAAAGCTTTAAATTTGGTATTTAGTCGAGCCAGAAGTGACCGAACACTGATTACTGACCAGAGTCGAGTGTTTTCTCCATAATCAAACTGCTTGTTTAGGCAGGAACAACATGTAGCTTCTCACCTTCACACCTCCTGCTTTCAGCTAAGCTTTTGCCTCAGATGCAGTCAGTCTGCAGCTCGCTTCCCAAACACCTCCAGCTAAAGGCTAATGCTGCCACCAAGTGGTTCAGTTTGCACTCACCTGCAAACAGAAATCACATTTAAAACACGACCAAAGTCGACAAGGGTGGACGTTAAAATAAGAAGCACTTACACTGATGTTTTGATCGAAGTGTATATTTAGAGATGGATGAACAAAATGTAAAAATGTAAACCTCGAAGCTGAGCAGGAAACAAGTCGGGAGAGCGCACAGAGCTGCTAATCAAACCTCAGCATCGGGAAAGAAAAATAACCACAGAATGAAGAACTGCACATCACATTAAAGCTTAGTCCGGACCCCGTTCCCCCTCTGAGAACACAACAGATTTAGGCGTAGTTTAAACATTAACGTGACAAATCGAGAGAAAAGAAAGAAACAGATGATCCCGATGTGAAAATCTTTTAAAGTGTCACTCGTTTAGCAGAAAATAAGATGCTGAAGCGTGCACACGCTTTTTGTTTTTTAACTACAGAACAGTGCAGAGCCTGGAGTAAGATGTGTCCCAGCTGCATGCGGCTCACTCAAACCAACAACCAGACCATTTCAGTAAAAACAACCTAATTTACCCGTGTCCACATATCTATATTTATGTAAATTATAAACCGAGGATTTAACAGCAGAAGTGGCTTTCTGTAATTAAAACACGTTTAATTGTTTTAAATACATTTTTGCCATTTTGAAACAGAAATATATCAGCTTACTACTTCGATTCACTGACATTTAAAAATAAATGCTGTTTTTAAATCACCCCGAACTCAATTAAAGGTGCAACAACCTGCAGGTTGAACCGTCGAGGAGCGTTTTTAGTGTTTTACTGCTGGAAACTCAATCAAAAAGCAACTTAAACCGACCTCACGACAAACGGTGATCTATCTAAACACGTTGAAGTTATTAAGTAAAAATTAGGAATCAAAAATCATTTTAGACCAATTAAGTTTCATCTCGTCAGGCTTCCAGAAGGACCAAACTTTAACTACATTTTTGCAGACATCATTTGAAGCACTGTTTTACGCCTTTTGCTTCATTGATTTGTCTTTTTCTTTCCCTGTCATATTTGAAAACAGCTGTTAAAGCTAATTTAGAGATTCCTCAATTCCTTTGCCATCTTAATTGTCTTTGCAACCACACAACTAATTCTCCCTGCTTCTAAACAAAGAACATCCAATTTCTCTTTAGCTGCAAATAAACTGAAAATTTAGAGATGGAGGGCAATGTTAAAACTGTTTAAAAAAATAAAATAAACTTGTTACATCATTTCCAGGTGAAAAGACATCTCCACAGCTGTTGACTTAAGTGTGCAGGATGTATTTGGGACACATCTCCAGATAACTAAACATTTTTTAATCTCTTACTCCTCCTGACCATCGCCTACATACCAAGAACCCCCTTCACAGTTGAGTTTATTCCAGATATTCTGTAAGTCTCCAGTATTCATACCTCAGAAAGAAAAACAACAATAAAAAATAAAAAAAAATATCAACAGCTGATGATGTAAACGATAACAAGGCTGTCTGGAGAGCTCCCCCTGCAGGAGGGGAGGCCTAATTTGTTCTTATTATTTCTCTTTTGACACGCTGCGGCGGCAGAAAAGTACAATCTATGCAACCTGTGGGGACGAAAAACATGGGTGTAAAAATTCACATTCAAATTCATTCTTTCAACAAAATCTGAAGCCCCTCAGTGTAGAATTATTGCATTCACTGTTTGTTTTGCTGTAATAAAAAAAATTAAGTAAAAATCAAAAACTGCATATTTAAAAGTCACCACGAAGATCCAATATATTACCATAATTTTAGAGATTTTTTTTCCTTTTTTTTTTTTTTACAGAACATATTTACACATTAGGCCAATTTTTTTTTTTTCTTTTTAAAGAATTTGTTTGGAAACGAAAGGATCAGAAAGCCAGGCAGACAGAAAGGAGACGAGGATGATAAAAAGGTTAAGATTACAGATGAGCTGTGCGTAGACGGTGATGTTCCTCCATGCCGCATACTGTCCTCTGTACACGCGTCAGGAACCAAGTCCTCAGCTTTCGCTCCGACGCTTCCCCACATGTGCCATGGAGCGAGGTCGATGGGTCTTTGGTGCAAATGTTCCTCATCATCCCGCGAGTCCTCCTCACCCCATCTCCTGACTGACTGAGAAGCAGTTAATTAACAAAACCACGAAAATTAATCAGCGCTGAACCGAGCAGAGCAGCCCTATGCCTCGCCACACATTCAAGTACAAAGTAAAAAACAAACAAACGGGGGTAAAAAAAAAAAATCAAAACAGACGTCCTCGGGTTAAAAAGAACAAGGATTTTGTCGCGAGCCGGACGTGACACTTCCTCGATAAATGAGGGCGCTCTGACGAGAAGCGCTCCTGACCAAGTGCCAGCCAACCGGCCCCCCCGCCCGTGTTCTTCTTCACTGGTTCTTAGAGGTTTCTTTACGCCCGTTTGAGTTCATCATCATCTTTTATTTTTTTTGGAGTTTCTTGCCCTTCTTAAGAACAAGCCTGTTCTTGATGTGTCCTCGCTTCCTCTTGGCAGTCTGGTTAAAGAAACAGAAAAAAAAAAAAAAGAGATTAACAAGACAGATCAAATCTATGATGAATGAATTAAATATACAAAAAAGTACAAGGTCGGCCATTTATATGGAAACACCTTATTAAAAAGGGAATATATGGGAATGGGGAAACGTTTCAAGGTAGGTGGTGACCATGGCGGCCATTTTGGATCCAACTTTTGTTTTTCCAATGGGAAGAGGGTCATGTGACACATCAAACTTATTGGGAATTTCACAATAAAAGCAATGGTGTGCTTGGTTTTAATGTAACTTTATTCTTTCGTGAGTTATTTACAAGTTTCTCACCCCTTATAAAATGTGTTTAAAGTGTTGCCCATTGTGTTGGATCGTCAATGCAACCCATATACTAATGTGCCACAAACAGGAAGTTAATATCACCAATTATTCCCATTTTATTAAGGTGTATCCATAGAAATGGTCCACCCTGTAGATTAATAGTGATAAACGAAAGGAGGACATTTTGATTAAATGAACGCTGAAGATCAAGTGTTTGTAGGAAAACGGATCCAAACAAAAACCAGTACTGTACAAAAGTTATGAGCTGTTTTCTCATAGTCTTATAACATGACTGATTAATAGTTCTCCGGGCTTCCTGATGGTTTCTCCTTTAGGACTTTGGCTGCTTTTTCACTCACTGACAGTCCAGCAGCCGATCGCTTTCAGAGGCAATTTGTCGAGCAACTTAACTGAATCATTCAAGCATAAAAAGCTCCTGAACTAGAGGGGATGAACCAGAGCTGCGTCGACACATAACAGACAGCGCAGCAAACAACCAGCTTTAAATTGGATCTTTAGGCTCTTTATCACACAAACTATTTGTTCCCATTTCTTCAGCAGAACCGATGAAAAATACCAAACACCGCTGAGGTAAAAGACAAAAGCAACTAATAAAAGACATCCTTCATCAGAAGACAAACTTCTAAGTAACAGATATGAAACTTCCTGAGATGAGTTTATGCTACAGGGAGTGGAATAATATTTTAACAGCATCAAGGTAATTCCCAAAGAGCTGTTCATTGAAAACTTGTCACAACAAAAAAAAAAACCCTGTCTCAGATCCACTGACGGATGATGCATCTCTCAGGTCCTGTGTCAGGTCTTTGATCGATTTGTTTGTATTTCTTAAAGAAATTACTTTCAGGGATGGTTGTTTTTTTTTAATCCTCCACTTTAAGCACAAACGGCACAGTGTGCTGTCACGAAAAAAGGGGCTGGACTGAAAGGGGAGTGAAAAAGCAGCCAAAGTCCAAAGAAAAACTTTAGAAAGCCTGAAGAAATATTGATCAAGACCACTTTAAGAAATTACCAGAGAGACCTTGTAAGGAAAGAATAAAGAATTACAGCAGACATAAAATCTTTGCAGGCTGTAAATAAATCTGTCACACGTCAACAGAAATGAACTGTAAGCAGGGGGAAGCTAAGATACTGTAAAAAATCCAAAGAAAATTGTACTTATATGGTGCCTCAAAGCGTTTTACAGCACAATCTGTGCCCTCATTCCCCCACCCATACAAAGCTCATCTGAAAAAATCATTCTAGAGAGTCTAATTAGTGCTTTAGATCCCATTTATACACTGATGGGGCACATCGGAGGCAATGAGGGGTTCAGTGTCTTGCCCAAGGACACTTAGACATGTGGCATACTGGTGGAATCGAACCTCCAACTCTCTCATTGGAGGACGACTGCTCCAACCTCTGAGCCACAGCCGCCCTAAAAGAGGAAAACTTTGTGGATTTCATGCTCCCGTCATCACAGACAGTTTTCTCTTTCTCTCAGCTTATTTAAGAAATCAAAACATTTTCTACAATGTTTCTTAAATGAGAAATGACAAAAACACAAAGCTGGCGGTGGAAGCAAAGCCTCGACCGGCCCGTTACCTTTTTGGACGTGTACTTCTGTTTGGGCACGACGCTGCGGAGCTTGTGGTCCAGCGCCTCTCTGTTGTCCAGCTCCTTCACCTTGTAGATCCTGACCAGCCAGTGCTCGGAGGTGAACGCCTCCTCCAGGTGCTTGAACTTGATGTCCTTGTTGCCGATCTCGGCGTTGCGCGTCCGGTCGAAGCCAGGCGGCGTTCTGAAGTCCAGCTGCGAGGGAAACGAGGTTTTAATTTGATTCACTTCTCTGACGAAACCCTGCAGCTTTGAATATCCGCCATCCATTTAAAACATTTATTCACCGTCAATAACTGAGTTAATTCCACGTTTATGTTTATAACCTGAATATTTAGAATATCTACTGATACTACAGTAGAAAGAGACAAATCTGATTATGTCCAGACAAAGCAGATTTATCTCAATAATACGTAACAGATACGTTAAAAGGGTAACTAAGTGTTTCAGGCTAAGGTATGAAGCTTATTTATATAATTAACTCCCCAGGTACTGGTTCTTGTGATATTTAAGCTGAAAGTTGTGTTTGTTGGTCTGATTTAAGACATTTTCATTCTAATATTTGACAGCAGACAGGGATTAATTTACATATCAATAAACCCAGCTCTGTTCAATTTTAATTCTTGATATAAAACTGAAACAAAAAGGTTAAGAGTTCACGATATTAAAAACTTATTTTTAACGTTTCATCTCAAAGCTGTCCAACCAACCTAAATCTTCCAGTTTGACAGATTAAAAACAAACAAGCGGAGCTTAATTATAAAAGATAAACAGTTTGACAGCTCTTTGATAACACTGCAGTGGCTCCCCTCTGAAAACAAATGAGCTTTTAAACAGCCTCTCGTGTCTGTTTTTCAGCTCTTAAAGCCTTTGATGCTCGTCCTTCAGCTTCCTCCTCACCTCTGCTCGTGCAGCTATAGGCTCCAATTAGAGTCCAGAAATTGTATTTTTCCTCACGTTTTGGAAGCATCCTGTGTATGACATCTAAATCATCTCTGCTTCTCGGTTCTTTTTGCTGCTTTAGATGGCAAAGGTTGTGAAATATAAGTAACAGAAGCTTTTGATGTAAGCATATATTCAGCTTGTGCAAATATAAAGAAAATGAGAGAGTTTGAGTCTGTAAGGTTCTTGAACAGAGCCCTAAAAACTGCAGTCTTACCTCAGGGTAACCTTCCTCCTGATGTGCTCTGAAGCCACAGTTTCCTCCCTCATCCTTTTTCTGTAAACCTAATCTGCTCCCAGACTCCGTCCTGACCTCAGTGTGCTCCGAGCCGCACGTTAGTCGTCTCTCTGCGGACGGCGGACGCATCGATTTCTCCGTCTGTGCTGAACTGTTGGCCGAGCTGCGTTTACAGCAGGGATGCAAGACGGATCTCTGCTACCAAGGAGCCACGAAGCATTTCAAACCCAATTCTATTTTTTTCTCCCCCCCCAGCGCTACCTTTCTACAGCAACTCCTTCAAAAGCCCTTCCTGCTTTTCTGTCAGCAGCAGCAGGAATCTTCCACCTTTACGTCTGAGAGTTTCTATCCTTTGATTAGTAAGAAAACCAACTTGTTTTTGATTGTAAAACAAAGCTGGTCAGGCAGCTGCTGATGAGTTTTCTGTGTTCGGCTCAAACTTCTCTCACCTGCATTTCACCAAATCGATAATAAGACATCTTGTACATGAGGCAGTTGAGCAGAGTCGGTGAACCCGCCTTGTCCACTCTGAACTCTCCCTGAGGAGTGAAGTAGTCGCTCTCCTGAAGACGGAAAAAAGAGGCCCAGAAAATAAATAAATAAATGCACTTTCACTGAGTTAAAAGTTGAAGCTGAACTTTAATGATTTAATAAAAAGGTCATAAGGAAAGAGTCTGGAGTAAAAGAAAGTTTATTCAGTGATCTGCAACAGAACCAATACAAAGAAATAAAGTGCAGATTTCATAATTATATTTAATTTTACCACCCAATTCACAGTAAAACTGTATTTTACATCAACGTGAATGTTTTGGCTTCTGTTGCTTTGAGTGAAGGAAAATCAGAAGCATCTTTGGACTTTCTGCTCTAATTTGTGTATTTTTACTGTAAGTTAGGATTATCTTCTCCATGTTTTGACCTGCTTGTCATTAATTGAACAGAGTTTAAATAAAATATCCCTAAATTTGAATTTTTTTTTGTCACTTTTGGGCAGCTTTTAAAGCAAACATTTCTTCTAAATCTACAGAAAACGCTCAGACAGAGTTCAAGTTTTGTTTTTACAGATAAAACTGTGCAAAGATGGATAGCAGGAAACAACACTTCTAAAAATAATTTATTTTTATGTTTTATGTCTTAATCAGAGTTCAAGTAGTCTTCAATAAAGCATAATGTTTTGGAAAATAAAAATAAACCTAAGCTTTAGAGCTGAGCTATCTGCACTTGTTTAATGACTTTATAAACTCAGTTATAAGTGTTTTTTAGTCACAGATGCTGCTGTTCAGAGTAACATATATAATGTAAAAATGTAAAAAAAAACCACTAAGATTGAGCAGTTCATTTAAGATTTTTGTTGACTTTAAAATTAAATAAAAAAATATAGTCTGGAAATAAAACTACTTTTTATAATTAACCAGACCTGGAAAATACTGAGACCATATTTTTCCAGATTGTGCAGAAACCCTGTTTAAATATAAGGTTTCTACAGTTAAAGTAGCTGTTTGTAAAAACGTCTTTTTGTTGGCTAATCTGCCTGCATTAGTAATGATGTGATCGACAAAATATTCAAGCCAAGTTGAACATTAAAACCTTCAGAGACATTTACTGCAGAACTGCTGAAATGTTTCAGTCAGATGAGTCTAACACAGTTTCCTCTTCTGTTTGGATAAAATCAGGATGAAAGCACATCGTTTTTTACTTTGTTTGAGGTAAAAACAACCTCAGCCAACATATGATGATGTGGAAAACTGAAGCCTGATAAAACAAGCACACAAGTGATGCAACAAAGCAGCTTGTTGATTTGAAAGAGCTGCTGTTCAGAAAGCATCAAAGACCTGATTACATGTCTGTTATCAGAGCTGCTTCGTTCTGTGAAGCGTTTTAACACGAATCTAATAAAAACGGAAGCTCTTCTCGCAGGTCTCCTACTCACCCTGATGTCTTTGGGATGCTCCCCCTCTGCTATCCTCACCATCCACAGGAACTTGTTTATGTCGTCACCAGAGTAGCCGATTACTCCTCCGAAGATGATCAGCACGTAGTCCACATCCAGCGACTTCATGATTTCATACGCTGCGCTCTCATTGGACGACATGGCTTTCCCCACCTGACAACAGTTAAACTTTTAATAGAGCTTTCTGTTGCAAGGTGTGCAGCACAGACAGTAAGGAGCATTGCTGAACAGAAATACATCATGTATTCTCTGTAATTATGTTTCCTGTGGAGCCACGCTGCAGAGACGACAGGCAGCAGGTGGAAAGCCAGAAAAGCTAGAGGGCTTCAAGCCTCAACTAAAAGACAAAAAACATTTGTTCTGCAGTTGACAGCAGACAAAGAAAAATAAAATCAAACCCACAAAAATCTGACAATTAACTGATATTTCCCTACAGTGAAAATTCAGCAGGAAAAGTTGAAACAAATAGGATTATCAGGCCCGTAGGAGGGAGCAGCGTTAGACAATGTGGCAATTCAACAAAAGATCCACAAAAGAGCCCGCTCATCATCCAGCTTCTGAATTTGTTTCTCTGTGTATTTATGCAGTCAGCTACAAGACGATTAAAAAAAAAGGAAACACAGAGAGCTGGAGGTCTTACCAGTGCTATGTGACTGTTGTTCCACGTGTTGTTATCCACCAGCGTGGTCCTGTTGGCCATGCCGGCGATTTGGTACCCGTAGTCCCACCAGGACATGACGCGCGCATGCTCGTCCGTGTTCTGCCTCAACCAGTAGTAAGCTTCCCTGAAGTCATCCAGGATGTTACGAGACCTTAAAAGAAGCCAATTAATAATCACAAAGTCAGACGTGTGTGCAGTGGAGTTACTGGCCTCAGATAGTAATGACCTTCCTGGATGGAATATTGAGCAGAGGTCACAGATCCAGACATCATGGTCCTGTGTTAGTCCAGTTTTTATTTTATAATAGAGATTGAAGCTAACAGCTTAAGTTTAGATGCATCCTATCTGCTGCAGGGTGAGCAGTCTGTTAGATGAATTTACCCTTTGAGTGGAGGCATTTTAATATTGGCAGAAAAAACAAACAAACAAAACAAGACAGCGACTGGTCGAGTGTGTAAATGTACACATTTAAAGAGGTGGAAGCTGTGATGGACTGTTACAAATATTACAAGCAAGGAGAAACCTCAGCAAACGAGCAAAGTTCAACAAATTACAGAGAAGCTGCTCATCTGTTTCAGCTTCCATCCTCTGTCGTGGCACATGGTGGATTTGAAAACGCCGACTGTTACAGTTAGTTAATAAAAACAAGCTTTTAATGTTCCTAAAAAAAGAAATATCTTATTTTACTGAGGAGCTGTGATCAGCACATTTAAACATGCGGTGTAACATTGCATTCAAGCTTCATTACATTATGTTTTTACAGCAGGAAGACTTGGTAAATTACTTATTTAGTGTTTTTATTGCTCGATATAGTCTAGTTATTTTATTCACGTTTCTCCCCTTTCCCAAAATAAAGCATGCAGTCACCTGCTGGCAATACTTCGAACAAACTAGTTAGTTTCTGTCAGAATCCAACATGCTGCCACTCCACCTGTTCTGCCTTTGCAGTCTGTATCAAAGCACTACAACAAGAGTTTCCATCTTATGTAATTATCTGTGATGTAAACACGAATGCAAGTTTAAATCCGGGCAGAAATTGCAGCATCGTTGCTGACAGTGCGTGTGGTTTATTTATGGAACATTACCCAACAACAGAAAAAGGAAATCCAACAACAACAGCATGAAGAAAAAAAATAGTTCTGGATCAGAAAATATTAGTATCTGCAGAGATATAAACTCAGATATTGGCTGAAAATCTGAGCTGTCTGGATCAGTGCATCTCTCGTCTGCAGAAGATATTAATATTTTAGTTTGGACTAAATCAGAAGCGTTACAAGGGATGAAAGTGAAGCCAGGTGTTTCGCATTTTGACACAAACTAGGTTAAGAACCAAACCCAGCCTTGGATTTAACGACATGTACAGTAATTGGATGACATCTTTGTTTGCGTTTATGTGCGACTGGGTGGCCATATGTATGCAAGAGAAAACTGACAGTCATGCTGCGCCCATTGTCTGAGAAGCAATTGCAATGTCATAAATATATGCATGAGAACTTGTGGCTCTGCCGTTTAGCCTTCAATATTTCCTCCACAGCGCTTTAAAAGAATAATTATGCCTGCAAAGCATCTCAGAGAGAATATTATATCAGCTTTTTACAAACTCAGATGTTTGCTCGTAACCCAGAGAAACTGTTAAACAATCAAATTGGTGCTTACAGCTTCACATATCAATATTTCCATAAGACTTATGAAATATACATGTTCTCACACTCGCCCGCAGCAGCCCTGCATGCACGCACATGTGTGCAGATTTGCATGAAAGGTGAAGGAATCAATCCTCTTGCATTATGAATTATCACTGGAAACTCAACTTGTGTCTTAGTTAAACATCCATGAACAGCGTCTGTGTGTCGGTGTGTGCGCCGAGCTCCTACCCGTCGTGGTTGTAGGACGCCAGCACCACGCTGGGGCTGGAGTAGGCGTTGCTGGTGACCCACGTGCAGTGGACGGCGAACATCATCAGCAGCATCAGCATCAACATGGTGACTATAGACTTGATGTTTGGACCCAAACCCTCCTCTGCTTTCTCCTGCTCAGACACGTGCTTACGCACCTTACCAGCCTGCAGGGGGAGACATGTACTGTTACAACAGGAAGAAAACCACGAATCATTCCAGAAACATGAATTATTGAATGAGATCAATTATTAATCCAACTAAATGAGGAGACGTCTTTAGGAGCATCCGTAACTTTTTTTTGTCCTGTGTGAAGAAGCATCGCAGTAAATTGAGAAGTGAAGCCTGTGATGAGTTTATTTTATTTTTTCAGCAGCAGAGAATTACAGAAGCAAAAATTGCAAATGATTAATATCTCCACTGAAGTCGGCTAAGACCAAACCGCTGGTTCAAAGTCAGCAAAGAGAGACTGAGATGAGCTAATATTTGCCAGCAGTGAAATGTTTGACTCACAAACACACGTATGATCATTTCTAATAACATTATTACAGGAATATTACTGAAATAAGCTGAAAAACTAACTGAAATTAAACTCATTTCTTCATCTAAATGGTTACAAAGTTGTTTTTTCTGATTATTTAATTTATATTTCGGGACGTGTGTGTGATAAATGCTTTGTGTCACTAATATCTTGATTAAATGAGATGTGTTTGTAATTGTGCAGGTTTCTCTTCTAGAAGAGCCATTATCCTGATTAGATCTCCTGAACAAATAAAGCTTAATTAAAAAGCTAAGTAACTAAACAAAGGACAAAGTTGTTTGGATGAGAAAAGGGGCTCTGCAGAGCAGGTCGAGACTGAACGGTCTGAATTAACAACAATGCAAATTACGTGATTCACAAACCAATGAAAACATTTTGAAACTCGAGACTTTCACCATGTCTAATTTTATTTGAGTAATGACACATCCTTGAACTGAAACGCCTCAGTTAAAGGAGGTATTTGGGGGCACCTAACGGAGCGCTTTTGCTCATTGTGTGCAGCGATTCGACCGAAACGATGGCGGCAGATTCAGACAGTTGCAGCTGAGTCACTGTTGAATCACAGTTTACTCAAACTGTCGGGGAGTGACAAGGGAAGCTGACAAACGTGCAAATAACTCCAAATCCCCAAACGTGTTGCCAAAGTGACAAAAACTTTAAACATTTCAGCTCCTCTTTCATCAATCCTAACCTTTTTTTATGCTATATAAATATCAGGCAGTTAAAGATCACACATTATGATATGCGACCTGTTCGATTCCTTAGAGAATATTCGTGAAATTGGAGTGATTCCACCCCGTCTTGCCTTGTCATAGAGATTTCCAGAGTTCCTTTTGTCATCCTCGTCGCTGCTATCTTCGGCAGGAGGTTTCTCCCTCTTTGTGTCGTCTCCCATGTAATGCTCAAAGACACTGGAGAAAGCCACGGCTGACAGCATGCACACCACCGGAGTCAGCGTCAGCATCAGCCGCACCATCACGCCGGCAAAATACACGGCACTGATGGCGTACAGCGCCACTGGAGGGCAGAAGACAGAAACAGAAACGGATACGAGGCGTTTGAGCGAGCACAGCAGCAGATACGGGGTTAGACAAGGACACAGATGGCAAGTCAGTGTTGAAAGTAAAGAAAGCTGTAGACAAAGACACTGAGTTGTGACGAAGTTTAACAAGTCTGTCAGATCTGCAGAAGCCTAAATGGAGAAACCATCGTCTCCTCGTCGTCCTTGAAGAGTGTCCACCAGGTTCATGGTGATCAATACCTGTTATAGGCTAATTAAGTGGAAGATACAGACAGCCTGCAATAACTCCTTTTGGCTTTCAAAGGTTCTTTGTCCTTGATCTGGGGTCTATTTCACTGCAAACATAAAGTTTAGTGAAAAAGTTCAGTCGGTCTTCATTTTAGGCCGTTTAAAAGCTGAAAGCCGTGCACGCCGTCGCAGACAGAGGAGCTGCTGATCTACTGTACCGTGAGACAAAAGGCTCGTGGAAAAACCAGAAAACAAATCTTTTTTTTTCATACAAGCTGATCAAAGATTATCACCGCAGAAGGAGCGTTTAAAGAGGTCGCTAACAACGATTTAGCTGTGATCTGAGCAGAAGACGTTTCTTTAATCACCTGCTTTAGAAGAATGAGTATTTTTTTTAAGTTTCTTCCTAAAACGTTAGCTGATCACCAGCTGGAGCATCTCTAAGCCTTGGAAGGACAAAGGCAGCTCAAGTCGAGTTTTCCTTTTATAACAAAGAAAGTCTGATAAAGGTTAAACATAAAAGCTTGTATAAACAATATTGGGCACATTTTTAGTAAGAAACATTCAACTCCGGATATTAAAATTCTGATATGTGACACTTCTTGCCAGTAGCAGTGAAACACAAAGAACTTTTACTTTAAAAAAAAAGAAATTTGCTTTCTTTACCTTTGGAAAAGATTTTTTTTCTAATTTATTAAAAGCCCATTTCACACAAAGATCCAGAACATTACTATCTTGAATCTGTTAAAATGACAGCTTTCAGTCAGTCTCACATTGATCACGTCTTTATTAATGTTCCTCACACTTCAGACATGCCTCAGAGAGTGACAGACGGCGCGCACGTGTTAAATCGGCTTAACTATAAAAAGGTAGCTGTCAGGTTTGAGGAAAACGATTTACACCTGAGGACAAACGGCACGCTCATTGCTGTTTGTCAGATAAGCTCACAAAAAACCCTGCAAGACCTCACCGCGTTCGTGCAGAGTTGACGTTTCTCATAATGTGTGTCATTAACAAGATAACATTAAATTCACAAATATGTCGTGTTGTGTTCACGCAGCGGCACTTTAAATTATTTATATGTGGTGAAACACTAATCAGAGCTTCAGTTGCAGGTCAAATGTTTTTAATCTCTTTCTTTTGGCTCTAATTAACTGCAGGTAATTATCGTCGGTGAAAACGTTCACAAAGAAAGTTTGTGATTTAATTATCCAAGAATACGAAAAGCTAATCTTATATATAAAAACCCCAATAAAGCAGTTTGGTAATGCTATTACAGGACTTCAAACTTTTAAAAGGTGTTTAAAGTTACTAACCTTAGAATTTAAACCAAAAGAGTTGCTCACTGTGCTTTTATTTTGTAGGAAAGAAGGATTCTTCTCCTGGTAGTTCCTGTGACCATTCACACCACTGGTGTGGGAGTTAGAATCTGTTTTTTGACGCGTCACATCGGCAGATACGGAGGATTCTGAGTCTATTTCCAAACGTCACACCAGTTTTGTTATTGTTAATCTGTGCTACCATTTTAACAGAGCCGGCAGACTAGTTGCTGCTTGTTGAGGTTTGTCCTATAAGGGTTACCGTAGCTTCTTGGAGTCAAAACATGCTGCAGTAAGGTTGTGTATTTTCACGTCTTTTTCATCTTTTCTTCACTGAACCATGAAAAATGTATCTGTAAATAAAAGCTGAAGGGATCATAACATGACTGTCTTTAGTTATGACTTTGAAAAGTTTGTTTTGTTTGTAACCTTCAATGTTTACACAATACTAATTAAATTAGCTTATTTTCAATGTTAACATCTAACATCAATTGTTCTTCAGTAGATTATGTTTAAGGTTTTTGCACGTTATTGTAATAAAAACATAAGAGCCAGTGTTCATGTATAATTAATCGGTTGAATTAATAAATTTGTATTTACCTTTTTCTTGGTGTTTATTTACAAACCTGATAATTGCAGATATTTGAGATACATCAATAATTGTTTTAAAGTCACATTGCTGCCCTCTGAATCCTAACCGAATCAAATCTTAAGGTGTGTAAAGCTTTCCATCCTTACCGTTTACATGTTTTAGCCTCAAATAAAGAGTGAACAGAACAACTCACACTCTGCCTTTATTTACTGATCAAACCTTTGGCATGTTTGCATTTTTCTTTGGCCAGGAACGCTTCCTTAAAATGCCACAGAAGTGTCAAAGTATCAGTCAAGACAAGAGCAGGTCAAAAACAGAGCAATGATCGGTACATATGTAAATAAATATATATATATTTTTTGTCTTTTTCACTAAAGCTATTTCTGGAGTTAATAAACAGTCGAGACTTGGACTCTGAGCTGAATGTCAGTGCGTTTCATAATCAAACAAAGTTCTTCATGTTAGCGTAGAGAGAGTGGAACCAAATGAAATGTGCACCCGGGGCAGACAGAAATGTCAGTTTTGAAGTTATCTTAACCCAAGTTTGACTAAATTCAATTTTCATCTGTGTTAGTGGAAAGGTTAAAGGCTTGTCAATAACTTTACATCTTTATTCGTGTGGTAATTAAGTCTGAACTGTCATGCCACTCAAACTAACATTTTTAAGGATAATTAAAACAAATGTCAGCGGGCTTCATTATCTGTAATCCATACACGTCTGAGCAGAATTTAAAGAAATTATTCAATAGCTCTGGAGATATTACAGAGTCGTTCTGTTCTTGTGAATATAAACAAGATTTGTAAAAGAACAGTCAAAACAAAAAACATATAGCATAACAGTTTAGAGATGTAAATATTTACATGTTGCTCTGGGCTAAAGTGGAAATTAAGGGTTCATGAGGTAAACTAGGTAAATATTTTAGCGTTTCGTACCGAAAACACGCTCGTCGTTGATGTTCTTGATGCAAAACCAAAGGCCTGCGGGGAAGGTGCAGACCAGGATGTGGAGATCAAAGAAGAAGGAGACCCACGTGGTCGGCTGGTGCTCCGACACCGACGCGATGATGGGGATGTGGATCTTGGCATAGCTGTGAAGACGGGGAGGAGGAAAAGACAGACAGGTTGTAATTCATGCACGCTCTGGGAATGTCGACACAATTAATACAACAGATCTTCCTGATTAACTAAAATTAGGAGGAAAGAAATCAGTTTGCTCCCCTACATATTTATGGCAGGATCTTTAACAACTGAACGCTTTGCTGTTTGATTTGTGTGTTCCTTTTAAACTAATTATCAGCTTTTACAACAGTTTTTATAAGTCAGATTTATACGGCAAGTGTTTGTATTTACAGCTGGGAGCCTCCAAATGAGAGGAGAGAAAAAGCCAACATCCAAACAAAATATCCCCCTTCTGCTTAGATCAGCAAACCCGGCTGCGGTGGGGGTTGGGATTGATTGGTTCTGTAACTTCACAAATGTTGCCGAGCATCTGGAGAGACGCTGTGCGCCTTGGTGCACCGTTCAGCGCAGTCTGCAAAGTTTCCCCTCCTGAGATGTCGCGGGGCGGGTTTATATCCGTCTCAGGAAACGCACACATGCACTCAATTGAACACGTGTTCCATCGACAGAGGAAGTGTGAAGGTCGGCGGAGCTTACCCGGTGTCCCAGAGAGAGTAGAAACGACCGCTCCACGGGGCGATGTATCCTGCAGGCGGAGGAGAGGATCAATAAAGAAATGCTGCTGTTTTAATGTTTTTTCATTTAAAGACGCAGCACACGGGGATTGTTTGTAGGCGTGCAGAAAGTTGGTCTTACCGTGAAGTCGTGCAAGAAAAAACATCATTAGATCCTAAAAACTAACACCTTAATCTAAATGATCTTTGTAGAACAAAATGTAGTCTTTTTATACCAAACTCTGCAGCTTTGCATTAATGAGTAACAATATCTGACCTTCATGCTAGAAGAAAAGCTGCTGCTGTGCCTTTAATACACCATTAGTATTCAATAATGAAGACAGCCAACTTTATTACCACCGCAGGTCAATTTTTAGGTGCCCTTCTGATAAATTACAACTAAATGTATAACAAAAAATGAAAATTACTTCTTTTTTTTAAAAAAAAGGAATGCAATCAGAGTCGTATTGTTATTAGAAAACTCCTTTTGTTGTGTTGAAGTGAACTCCTGACTCAGAGTGAAAATATTAAAGACACGTTAAAATGTGATCCGGTACCTGAGTGCACAAAACAAAGCTTTCTGACAATTGCAGTTTAATAAGATCAAGAAAACCTTTAGCAGAGAATGTGTCAATGCTGAAAATATCTTTTACTGATGCTGCCTAATTAGGGGGAATTGACTTGTTTATAGATGTAAGTGAAACCATTTAGGCTGCAAATTAGACTGCACAGGGCATTTACAAATGTCTTCTTTTGGCTCGGCTTTGATCTGGAATACATTTCAGCTCTGTATCCTGGGGGTTTATAGACCCATTCAAATGCACGCTCGGTGTGTGCACAGACAACACAGAGTAAAGTCTTGTTCCTATATTCTGCAACGCCTGACATGCTTGCACTAACATAAAGCTGCTCCTTAATTCAGGTAGTTTGAATAAGATGGAGAGATTTCTAAATAAGATGTTACAAAAGCTCTAAACCAAAGGAGGCAAGACTTGGAAAAAAGCAGCAGCGGCAAAGAAATGGAGATACAGTGAGGTGATTTATCGGATGGTACTGATTTAACCAATCAATACTTGGCTCTGTGAGAAAGATGGTGAGAAAAATACCCAGTGACTGTGCCGCTCAGATTCTGAGATGAAAGTCTGACAGATTGGAGTGAGATGTGTGCAAAAACTGGCAAAGCACCCAACAGCCACCGAGTCCTGCTGCTCAATTCAGATAGCAGAGAGACCAGAGCGTTTACCAAACGAAGCCGGCGCCTTCAAGTGACTGAACCTCTGTGTCCACATGAGTCATCAGTCCATAATGGTGTGGATCTAAGGCTTAACCATCTCTTTGCATTGCTGCACTGGGAAAAGTCCAGCACACAGTGTGTTTACATAATCTAGAGCTGCAGAACGTTGAGCTGAACATTATACTGCTTGTTATGCAAAAGAAAATCCATGCATATAATATCTTAGAGGACGTCGGCTTGTTTTATGTATATTTCTGGAGCAATGCAAGAGAAGAGAAGGCACTGAGATGATGCAAAGGAGTGTTTCAGATCCGTTTTTGCCCAGTTGAATCTGAACACTTCAGCGAGAGAAATAAAAATCAATGAGCTGAGAAAAGACAACTGGTTTGAAACACTAAGCTCTGCAACGTGACCAGAAACAGGCTGAAAACATGAAGGAAAAACATCAACAGGGACAAAGGTCGAGCAGCTGGCTGCACGTGCAAAAACACACAAGTTGGTTTTCTTAAAAAAAATAAAAAGGCACTTAATCATCCGATTCTCATGGGATCCCCAACATGCAAAACTTCAGTATTTCAAATCTGTTTATATTTGTTTATCGTGCGCCGTCCAAGTTTCATTTTCTGACACACAAAATGCTGATTAGTGGCCCAGCGGGAAGGCCTGCAGGTCAGACCATCAGGGGATAGAGGATAAGTACTCTGTGAGGTTTGGCTAAAAAAGAAAAAGAAAAGCCAGATCTAAAATGGCTGAAATCCCAGATTTGGATCATTTTTGAAAATACAGATTGCTGCACAAAAATATCCAGTTACACCTCAGTATTTCAGCAGAAAATGAACAATATTTCTTAGAAAGAAGCTCAAAAGAAATTAAAACTCATTTATTTGACTTTTGGCCAATTGTTGGTAAACAGAAAGGAATTATAAACCAGTTTATTAGTTTTAAACTATTCACATAGTTTCAACAGTTACTTTTCTAGTTGATCATCTTTGGCATAACTTTGAAAGGGCAATTATGAATGAATCAATTTTACATTTTTATTCTCAATTCCTGAACAAAACTAAAGCAGATTTTAAGGAGAAAAAAGTGAACGTGTTTAAAAAAATGACAAAAAAAAGAAGACCTAGATAAAACAGTTTTTGTCCACTGTGAGTTGCATCTTTTCTACAGCAACACAAATTTATTTCTGGCTGATAAACATATTTCATATATATATATATATATATATATATATATATATATATATATATATATATATATATATATATATATATATATATA
>NC_051434.1:6321380-6359162 GCF_001649575.2 Kryptolebias marmoratus
AAATAAACATTTGAAATATATGAGTTTGTATGTAATGTATGAATATAATATACAAGTTTCACTTTTTAAATGGAATTACTGAAATCGATCTACTTTTTCATGATATTCTAATTTTATGACCAGCACCTGTATATATATAAGTTAATTTTTTTCTTTCATATTTAGACCTTTGGGTTCCAGCTGACAGAAAAGGAATAGACTCTGTTCTCATAACTATATTAAATTTATCAGAAAGTGATCATAATAAAGAATATTCAGTTGCATCTTGACCTACTTTGCTGCACTTTTGTTTCATTTGATTTACATGTGCAAATGTACTAAAAAAAAAAAAGAGGCTTTGCTGAGTGTGTTGACGTTATGATTGAACATTTGGCAGCCTAAAGGGACCTTGATTTGAGCAAAAATATCTCTGATTATGACAGCTATATGAGAATAAAATAACAGGCTTATACTAAATACAGAATTAATATACATCAGAATCAGTATGTGGCTGTGAATGAAGCAATGAACAGGAATGTAGGATTATTAATTTTCTATTGAGTTTGTTATAAATTGTACAATAAAGAAAAAAACGGATAAAGTCAAAGAATCCCACCGTTTAGATGCTGAACTCTCCAAAATGATGAATTAAAAGATCTGAATACTTTTCAGTTTTAAAACACTCCATTTCATAGCATAGTTTAAAAATCTGTGGAGATACAGACCTGTGTATGTTAGATAGATGACTGTGAGGAAAACTACACAGGCAGCCAGAGAGATTCCGAGGAAAAAGAGCGTCTGAAACTCCTGTCGGGTGAGTCTGTCTTTCAGGTACTGCAGGAAGGCGTACGCTTGGAGAAGTGCAAACACACCTGAGAAAAAGGCACAGGCAGACATAAAAGAGTGAGCAAACATACAAAGAAAACTCAAAAGTGAATGTCTGAGGAGGCCCTGATTGATGCTGCTTCCTGCTGGGTACAAAGTGCGTTAAGAAGCTCTGTTGTCGTTTTTGCACAAAGCGGTCCAGGAGATCCCCCCCCTCGGCTGTTCACTCAGACGTTAAAGACAAATACCTCAGGACAACATATCAGAAATGCATAAGACATATCTGTGTACATAAGCCCTTCTCCTTCTTCACAGCTCCTGCGGTCCCACTTCTTTTCTCCATGACTTCCTCATGGCTGTTTCCTCTTTGCTCCTCTGGTCCATTCCATATAAAAACTGAACCACAGAGCGACCTGGTTTCTTCTATTTTCGTCACCCAGCACCCATTCTCAAACTTTGCGTGAAATCTCCCCACTCCTCCGCAAGCCCGCCTCTGCCAGGAAAAGGTTCTCACCCATTTCCACGGTTAAGTTCCTGCCTGTCTCCTGGAGAGCTGCCGTGGTGCTAAAATGCTTGTCAATCTATGCCGCTCTGCTTTCTTGCCTGAGGGGGTGACATCTCATCGGCACTGATGGGTCCATGGCTCAGTCACTCTCTTCACATTTCCCACTGCGATCCATGAATGCCACCAGATGTTCCGAGCAGCTGCTACCTTCATGATGCTGACACCCACCTCCTCATTCAGAAAGTGGGGAGAAAAAACTGTGACAGGTAAACTTTGGAGGAGTATTACTTAAAAGTTACTCATAAGATGTTGAAACAGTCCCAGAAACAAAGATGCTGCATCTGCTGCAGTATGGAGGAAAAGGGGGCGAGAAAAAAAGCAAAAAGGCTTTCCTTGGATTCCAAAAGCTGCCAACAAGCAGACATGAATGGAAGAATCCTCTTACGTACGCATTCATCCCTGATCTCAGGCAGCAGATGGGCCCACTCAAGTGTTGAAACTCGGCAAGCTTTAATAAACTTTCCACAAGCGAAAATGGAAAGATCTTCACAAGCTACACCGGAACATGTTGCATGGAAAGGTGCTTTCTTTTATCTCTTTCTGTAAATGTTTTCCAGTCCAGTTTTCTCCCACAGAGAGCGACTAACACAGTCAGCAGAAAACAAATTAATTCCTGCTGCAGCCAACCAACCTGAAAGCGTCCAGCATCGTGCATGAATGTAAATACACAACAAAACTTCAACAAATCATCCTGCATTAGTTAGAAATGCACCAATCAAACATCTGCAGGCTGATTCCAATTTTTGTGCAACTCTGAAATGATACCAAGTTCTCACCAGGAACTCAAACAGTATTATTTGCTCATTTTAAGCTGAATTAAAAAAAATATGACTTTCTATTCATAATAAAATTTGAACAATTAAAACCTTTTACATATTTTAGGTTACAGAAGTGTGTTTTTGTTGGTGTGAATTTGTGGCTTAACTATGGTGCATTCACTGACCTGGAGCTAAAAAAAAAAATCTGATTTTTGAGTTGGATTGGCTGCTCACCAATCAGGCTATTTAATTAATAATCAATTTCTGAGAATTTCATTAAAATTCATCCACTGGTTCATGAGATATTCAGCTAATGCTACAGACAAAGCACAAACAAAAACATTACAGCGACAGGAAAACATTTTTTTTTTTCCGAGAACAAAACTATTCAAATAGATTGAACAGAAACCACTTTACTGAGAGGGTGGGACTTACCAGCAGCGGCCATGTGCTCGCTGGTTCTGATTGGCTGGAAGCCGACAAAGGGGACCTGCATTGACAGTATGAGTCCCACAATGTAGAAAGTGCTGTATGCTGTAAAAAAGAGACAACAATAAAAGGAGAAACAAAGAGAAAGACAAGGGAGACCAGATAAGAAATACAACAATGGAAAAAAATTACAGCTAAAAAAAAAGCTATTATTGCACTGTAGTTTTGGTCCCACTCAGGGAAATCAACCTGAATAGAGGTGTTTAAAGTCTATTGATTTTCACTGCTGTACCTCATGGGGAGTAAATACAAAATAGCTAATCTAATGTCATTTAGTGAGAAAATGGGAGTTGGCTCGGCACAGGGTGGCAGGGAGGCCTGGAGTGTGACAACGCTGCTGAGAATGGTGCGACTCCCACCTTTGTGGCTCAAGGGTGGTGGTGGGGAACTGATTCACAGACACACCAGCTTAATTAAGATTTCATACTCTTCCTGAAGAGTGTGCCTCGTTTTTGAAGTAGTTGTGCCTGCCCTCAGCAATCTCTTTTTCACACATCTGCTATTGATTCAAGACAGAAAGAGAGGAATTGTGAGGGAACATAGGCTGCAAGGCGTTTAATTAAAGTATGAGGGCTTTTTTTTTACCCCCCTTTTTTTGCATGATCTTTATTTGAGGCTTAGAGACACCTGGCTCTGAAAAGAGGCGCCGAGATATGAAATGAGGAGGAGAGGTAAGAAACGGAGCAGGTGCTCTGTGACCTAATGGCGTCAAAATTTGCTTACGAACTTATTTCTCCATCATTCATTCGCTGTCATAAGGTGGAGTTTCTGAATGTCGCTCAGATTGCAGACAGAAACAGTGAAAAGTAAAAGAACATTTTCCGCCTCATTTAGCCCTCCTCCTTCATGAAACAGAATCTCACTTTTGAAGAATAGTTTGGAGATGGAGCAAACGTCGAACCCCTCTCGCTGTGAAGCGACCGTAATGCATTTCAAATCACTTAAAGACCATGCTTTGTGAGAAGAACTAATAATGATGCATAAATGATACTTGACATGGTATCGTTTATCTTAACCACAGGAGCGCCTGCTGCAGACTCATGGCGACTGTGAGCCGACAATAAAACTGAGTGGTTTGGAGGATTGAACTCGAGTTCTCTGAGCCAGCGGAGCAGGCAGCTGGAGTGGAACTGGGATGTTCTGAGGAATAACAAGCCTATCCTCCTCATCAGTGCTCTGCCTCTGGTTGTTACAAAAAGTAAAGAGGATCAGGTAGCAGGTGGCTGCATTTACTGTTAAGCGGTGTGTGTGTGGGTGTGCGGATGTCTGCAATACTAATGATGAAATGCTCGTGGCTGAGGCTCATTTCGAGGTCAAATGTTTGAGTAACAATGTTTGAAAACACATGGGGGAGAGAGGTGGATCGCATGTTTATCGCATACATTTATTTTTATTACCACTGGGAAATGATCTCTGCACACAATGTCTGTCTGTATTTCAGCCGGTGCATATGAAGACGTTTTGAATACCAGGCCAATATCGAGTGTAGTTCAGATCCTCGTGCGGGGTGTGCTCGTGTCTGTTTGCATCTCACCGATATAAACCCTCCTGCTGTAACGTTGCATTAGCAGCAGCACGAACACATGCAGAGGAATCAAGTTGATGATGAACACGTATCCTCCCCATGCTGACACCTACAAGACACAATCAAAGAAGATCAGTATACATCATGTGAACACTGAAAATTAAAATGGTCAGTTCTTAGTTTTGTTTTTATTTCTGACCATGTTGATGAGCTAAGGGTTAGTCTAAATGAGGCAAACACCAAGGTCTAGTTAAAAATGGCCAAATTCGAAGAACTGATGCAGCCGTCGAGACTTGCATATATTTTTTTAACACCGGCACCTGGTAGTGACATGCCAAGCTGTTTCTTAATGCTGCTCTTCCAGTAGGTGTGCTTTTTTAGGATACAACTCCTCGTGCCTACAACACCTACTGACACAATTTCAGTGTCCCATTTCTGTCACTGTAGAATATTAAGTGGAAACTATAGTTATTGATCAGTTTAGACCAATAACCACGTATTCTGACCACTTTACTATCAGAATACACGCACCCTCATCCATGCTGACCCATTGGTCCAGTGAAAATGAAGGAATATAATGCTAGCAGAAATACCAGCAGCACACATCTCTCTACCCGAGGCCTGTTTCATTAGATTATTTATCAGCTGCAGGACTTAAGGTGAGTAAACTTTAATTTACCTTCAGTTCCAACCATGTGGACACATTTTAAAGCACAAAAAATGAAACAGGAAAAGGTCCTAAATCATAAATCGGCAGCTGAAACTGCTTTCTCTGCTTTTAAACAGTTTGTTGTTGTTTTGACACTTGCTGGGAAATACAGTGATAATTAGCCCTGCAGGAGTAAGGAACTAAGTAAGCATGAACCGTATTAGAAGCATGAATTGTTGGGCTTATGTTTGCAGTGGTGGCTGAGGGGTCAAAGAAAAAATTAATTAGTAGTATTTTTGCTTAAAATATCCATCCCTACTACTTACACAGAATTAGGTGTTCATTTGCAAGTGCAAATAGCAAATAGCAGCAGATAGCTGAAGCACTTCCATAGCCAACGATGCTCCCAAATTGACAGTAATGTAAAGGTTTATACAATACTGCTCCAATGAAGCATTACACAACTGGGGGGATTGGAGGTGTTTTAATGCAGAAGCATCTGTATGGTCAGAACTCAACTACTCCTCCAAACTGAGTTAATACATCTGCAACAGTTGAGATATTACTTGTTCATAACCTTTAATCAGAACTCCACTTCAAAAGATCTGAGCTATATCTTTAAAGGTTAAAAATAACAGAAAGCTACACTTTAAATATTAAGCAGCACAAGTATTCTGAATTAGACAATTTCAAACCCTAAAAAACACGGTTAAAAAATACATTAAAGAAAAATAAAAAAACACTAATTCTGTTGATTTTGGTCTTAAAGATCAGAGTAGAGTTTTTCCTAATATTACAGATTAATATTCTACCATAATGAAATTTCAAGCTACTGTAGCTCATGAGTGGTACTTGTAGACAGTTGCTATTAAACTTCAACCTCTGGCAACAATTAATGTGAACACTGGGTTTCTAATGTAACCAGATTATTCAGAATGTGCTATCTGCCCTAAAACACTTCTGTAGCAAATAGAAACTATAGTCAGTAAACACTTGTCAAATAATTAAATCATTGTCTTTTCTCAAAAAATTGATCCTCTGAGCCCAATATAATGTTGCCCCCCTCAAAAAAAGAAAAGAAAAAAGCCGCCCACACTAAGGAGGCATTCAAAGGACGTTACTTCCTAACTGTACTTGTTTTTGGTCAAACAGAGCAGCAGACAAACAAGAATACAGAGACAGAAAATCAAAGATCTGCGCTAAAATGTTAAAACGAGAAAACTGGGAAAACAGCAGCGAGAGAGAGTACATTAATCAAGGTGATTAAATATATGCAAAATATTTAATCTATTTTCCCAACAGCTTGTAAGAAAGTGTTTTTGCATCTGCTAAGAACAATTAAAAGTGTGTTTATACACGTTTTCATCACAGCAGAAATGAGTAGGTCATGTTCGATGGAGAAAAAAAAAAAATCCAACATTAAGGCAGAGAATAAAAACAAATCTAAAATTCTTGCTGGTGCAATTATCTTTTGGCAGCCACTGGCATCTGTTGTCTCAGATGGTGACAACCAATTAGAAGCCTGTGAACCGTAACTTGAATAAATACCAAAGATGACTTCAATTTAAGAGTCATTTTCAGTGTTGACACAGGAATGGCTGATCAAGGCTTTCAGACTATCTGGAAATTAATGAAACAATAACAGTGGAAACACAGTGAGGGGCAGCCAGTGACGCATCTTGCTGTGTTAATTTCAAGGAAAACAGAATATGCACAGCAGGATTAAGGGGAAGTCTGGAGGGGGAGCCTGAGAAGCTAATCAAAATTCCTTCAGCACATCAGGCCAAAACTAACTGCAATTTAATATCCTGCGTTCAACAATGGAGTCTGAGCAGCTCCTTAGCACTCTGCTCTACTAAAGCGCACAGTGACGTGAGAGCAGCGCGTTCATTCAGACATGCGGCAAAAGTCATGTTGCAGAGAAAAGACGAACAAGTCAACCGCGAACTCAAATTAATTTACAACCATGCAAACTTATAAAACAGGTTCTTTCACGTTTGTCACTATGAATTCGTTATTATGACTAAATAAAGGTGCTCAAAAGTTGAATACTTTTTCCTAAAAGTCCAAATTTATAAGGATGTGAGGCTCAATACGGTTTAATAAAGATGGAAGATTAATGCTAACCATCTGCAGTTATTTAAAGGATTTCTAATAATTAGTGGGGATAAAATTTGAAAAGTTCATTGTTATGTTACCTGCATAAAATAAGTGTTTTATCTTTTCCATGCCTTTAAATTGGCTGATTTTTAGAATCATGTTTTAATTGATACTTGATGCTTTAAATCCCATAAGTAGCTCTCAACTCAAAGAGGTTATAACTTATCTACTGGAATGCATTTTTGTCAGAGTCAATATTATACCTAAATATGTTGTTTTACATAAAACCTACCAACTTAACCTTTTATTGAACAAAAGTGCATTTTATGCAGTTTAAGTAGTAAGGGTCCATTTATCCTAATCTCAAAGTGCCAGTGGAAGGTTAAGCTTTAACCTCCAGAGTGGAAAGCCATCAGTAATGTCTCCAGCATCTTTGTTGTGGTCATTATGGCTGCTGCATTATCTGAGACCCCGGAGACTCTTTGTCACAGTCAATGTCTGCAGTCAAAACTGTGTTAGAAACTTTTAAGTCGATAAGACTCTAAATGTAACCGTGTTTGAGGATATTGTCTATAAATTGGGTTTAAATACAAAGAGTTGGGGCTGATGGGAATTTTATTAGATCTGCATGCATTTACTTGTAAATGTTCATACTTAACATAACTGTGACATCTCAAAATCCCTTGGCTTTTATTTTGCTTTAACTTTTTAGTTATTTAAAAGCCTTTTCAGGCACAAATTCCTTTAAAGCGTAATCAGTAGCTAAGACTAAAAATCAACCATTAGCTGGAAGTCCATTGTGCAAAGCAATTATGTTTTGTTACTATGAACGGTTTTATTTATTCTGTTCCTGTTCGTGTTAAAGAGAATCGAAATAAACCAAAGGACTAGACGAATGTTTGTGTCTTAATAAAAGGTTCTAGATGAATGATGTATGAAGAAGTCATAGAAACACTTATAACAAATCAGAGCATGATTAGATTTTTTAATTCATTCAGCATGTTGAGGTATTTTACAAAGAAATGAAAAGAATGATAAAAAAGGCTTCATTGCTGTGTTCACTTTATTTGGAGTGGGCATCTGTTAATCGTTGCAATTTGATGTAGACATGAACAATTTTCAATTGATTTTAAAACGCAAGAAATCAATTATTTGATGTTAATATTGTCATGCTAAAGAACACAAAAAGGTAGAACCAGGGATTGCATGTTATGTTTCACACTTTGGAGCCAATTTAGAAGACGAGCAGGAAAGCCATTACTGGGCTGTGGAGAGAGACCAATAAGTCTCAGAAACACTAAAGACTGTGGGTAAAATCGCTCTAACGTAACACATGGACACCCATTGCCACAGAATCTTATCACCATTTTTTTGGGTACATTTATTACATTTAGTTCCCAAGATCTTGTTTGAATGAAAACTTTTATACTGCAGTGTACAGCAAGATATTTCGGTTCTTTTTGAGATTCTATGCTCAGGATTTTGTTTGAAGTGTAACCACAGATGCATCAATATCGCAGCCTTCTGATTTACAATCGAATCAAATCACATGGTGCCTAAAGATTCCCAAAACTTACACTTCATATGGTTTGATAGTAATTGTTTTGATCTACAAGTCTGGGGACTACAGACGATCTTTATTCATCCACGTCAGACACAGAAAGGCAACAATGCAACCTGATTGCAGCATTTCCTCTCAAGTCTTGAGCTCACAATCAAAAACGAGGGAAAAAAAGGCAGTGGAGTAAACAACATTCTGGTCACAGAGGACCATGAAAAGATGAATGCCCAGGGCAAAAGCCGTTCCTGTGTGTCTGTGCATGTTTACAAACAAACCCTACATGTAGTAATGGTTCTAACAACCAGCCGCCTGCTAGAGTCAGACGGCAAAAAGGCGAGAATCAGAAAATGTTTGGGGATGAGTCTTCTGGCTGTTATCACCTTGTGAAGTTTATGCAGGGTTTATCTGATGACCACGAACCTCTTTGAAGACAGGATGTAGGATATAGAGAAAACGGCATGCACGGGGAGAGGGGTTTTACTAAGCGTGCACATACAAATGTATTTTCTGTTTTGAAGAAATGTAGGTTTTTCTGTCTATGAATGCAACCTCTCTTATTTTAGGCCTCTTAATTTGGTCAAAAACAAAATCTATTTGAATCCAACTTATGTTATTTATCAATTCACAACAAGATGCTGTTAAATCAGTGCTGGTCTGTGTACAAAGACCACACCATTGCTTGACTTCAATACAATGCATCGTGCAGTATTTTGATTTGAATGAAGACTTTTTTTCCCCTCAGAGTATTTAATCAGCACTTGATTGTGTAACAAAAAGAAAAGAGAAAAAGACCTGCACCGACCTTCACGGGTTACTCAGAGGACTAACAGTTGTAGAAAACTGATATTAGGAAATAAATTCACTTGCTTCTTACCATTTAATCCGACATCACCCACTCTACAGCCTCGCCCCTGGAGGGTTAACAGTTGATACGCAGCTCAGAAAAAGGTTCCTGTCCATCAGTGCATTTAACTGCTCAGATCCTCCTCTTAATCTCATCCAGCTCCATCTTCTCTCCTCTGATTACACCAATATGCAGCCAGTATTAGAGCTCTCCCTTCATGTTTCATATCTGCCTAATAACAGTGTCACATTCAATTAAACCCTACAGGAAAATATAACGAAGGCTTGATTAAAATGACAGTATAGGACGATAATGTGGTAAAAAATTACTTTGGTCTAAGCAGTGTATGCAACACTTTGTATGAAAGACCAAAAGCAGCTGGCGGGTGTTACTGATGGAGACTTATAGGCCTGGTTTGTTGCTCTCTGCAGGTGGACTGATCTGCAGAGGAGCATCACATTACAGAGGAGGAGTGGGTAGAAACGAGAAGTAGTAATAAGGAGAAAGCAAACTTTGTTCTCACTGCTTCTGAAAAGTTCTGTGTCACAATCAGATCTCTTATTTTGTATTTCTCACATCTGCCCTCTTTGTCCTTCTCCTTATCTTTAAGCCCTCCCCCTGTATTTCTGTCTGTTTTGTCTCCTATTCATCTTTCCACCAATCCCTTCTCCATAATCTCCCGTCTCTTCAGTCCCCTCTGCAGTTTGATCGATGAAGCTGGATTTCGGTAATCTGCTGGATTTGACATCTGTCTTGCTGCCGGCCAAATAGATTTAGCTCGGAACGAAGAAGAAGCTGGTGATTTTCATAGACGCTCATGCAAACAATCTGTCACGGAGGCACTGTGCCTGGACGGCCTTTTTTATCTTCTCTCACTCATCAACCCCCTGATGGGCTTGTGTCTAAATTGATAAATAATGCAGGAAAGCCACCAGCTAAACTGCTTCTAACCTTTTCTCTACATTCACATGAAACTGCAAAAGAGAAGGCTGCAGAGCTGATTATCATGAAAGGGTTTAGAATTGGAACAAGCTGCACATAAACTGCAGGAAAATTTAAAAGTAAATTTACAACCCTGTGCACTTTCGCTCAGTTCAAGAAAATTAGATATTTTATGTTTTAAAGACAGCAGGTGATGTCTTTAGCAAGCATTTCACATAAGCTACCTCCAGAAATAAATATTTTGTGATGGCAAGGTTAGGAAGGAGTCTGGTGGACCAACAATATATTCATTCCTGACTCTCTCTGCAGCTTCATGTTTAGTTTTGCTGCGCTACATTAAACACACCAGCTCTCGGGAACAGAAAGAATGTGTAGATCACTGAACATTTGTGCCACAATCTGTTCAAATGTAACACCTGGGAAGAACAGGATGGATCCGGAGCTCTGGAGCTGCATTTACATCAACTGTGTTCACGGTGGGCGCTTAACTAAAGTTAAAATCCATAGTGAATCAAACATTTAACAGAATAAAAGATGGAAAAATGTCACTGGACTTTGACATTTTGATCAAATTTGTCAGTAAAACTTAAAATAGGAGGTGATAACGTCCTTAAAGCTGAGGTCATGCTGTATTAAACTGATTCAGCTGTCCGCTCGTTTTAAATCTGCCTCCTGACTTCTGATAAACACTGTGGCCGGTGTTCTCCTACTGTATAAATATTACAGTATTTTTCTTCAGGCCTTCTCACCATTAAAGCCTGACGGTGTGAGCATGTCTGATAGTTTCCCCTCACTCTTTGATTTAACGCAACAGACCACGCTGGCTTAAGATAACTGGTGCAAACAATTCATTTAAGCCCTTTCAGTGTGGTAATAATGCCAGCTATCTTTTGTAATGTCACTGTCTGACAAAATATTTTGTTTCAAATCGATTTTGCCATCAGATATTATACAAACAAAAAACCAAAGTCTTGCTCCAATTTTTGATGCAGGAAGTTGAAACAGACATTGAACAGATCTATATATCGAACGAGGCCAATTAAAACAGCTCATAAACAAAGAGACAGACAGAAACTTGCAGCATTGCTTTATTCACCATTTCTTCAGAGGAAAAAATAAGCAGAAAGTTTTTGTTAATCTGATTCGTACTTCTTAGAGGATACGGTCTTAAAAAAAATGGACGTGAGAAAAATATTCTAAAGATAACTCTGCTGCTTGCTTGGAATAAAGTAAATATTGCCCAGGACATGAACAGTTTTTATAATAAGGTCAGCCATTTATGTCTCAAACCACTTCAATGCGATCTGAATGCTTCCTAAAATTATCCTGTGTTAACATTTGCATTTAGTCTTGTCCTCTTGTGATTACATCACCCTGTTTGCAAAAAAATGTTTATGGCTTCCATCCAGAATAAATTAAGTTCATGACAAAATGTTTGCCACAGTAAGTAATCTTTTCATGTCATTTCTTCAGTTATTTTGTCTCATTTTCCCCCCAAATCAGAAAAGTGCTGTAAAACAGACAAGAAACTTTCCTTTAAATACATCCAGTTTGCTAAAAAGTTAATGCAGCTGCCAAAGCTTTCAAAGAAGACCTTAATCAATGAATAAATCTGACCTTTAGTTCACACGAACGAGTGTCTGATTAGTCTACATTTCCAAGTGTTTGGAGGTGAACTGTTCTTACCATGTAGAAATAGGAGAGACAGCAGCCGATGGTCCAGAATACTGAGCCGGTCTTCACAGACTTCACCTGGAAGCATAAAAACAGAAATAAGATACTGGGATCTGTCAGCACATACACTTCATGTAAAGTAAGTCTTGTTGATCTCAGTTTGTGTTTTAAAAATCAGAAAAACCTCCACAGGATGCATATTTCCTTCAATATTTACATTTTTCAGTTACAAGAAAATCTAAGAACCAAGAGCAGGTTTTTTTTCTTTGTTCCAAAGATTTACGCTGGAGTGCCAGAGAAGACTGATTCACACAAGGTCACTTAGCAATCCTGTAAACAAGGCTTTATCAAGCAGCTGACAAGGAAAGCAGGTGTGCAAGTTGACAATTAAAATCACTTCTAAATGCGTGCGCACACACACTCGTACAACAGAAGACACATTTCAGAGTGACCTTTAAAAAGATCCAACTCGGAGTACCAGTGCAACTGGGATGGAAGATGTTGTCAAGAAGCGTGATTGCGTTCAACAATGCCCCATTACTGAGAAAAGAGAATCAATGGCTGCTGGACCGAGGTGGCACCACCCTGCAGAACTCTGACACCGACCTCCGGATCAAACAGTTGCACGCTCCGATGATGCTTTATGATGCAGGTCAATACACCCCCAAAGACACAAATGAACAGTCCACAAAATGGTTATTCAGTTCCTGTGAACATGGAGTTTATTTTAAAGCAGATGAAGGAAATGAGAACATTTCTGAGTTTAGTGGGTCTCTGAGTGGGTTGGCATGACAGAACAATTAAGCCCAAAAAAGAAAAGATTTTTCTCTTCGGCTCATGTGATTTACAATAGTTTTGTTGCAAGTCATTTTATTAGGCTATAAAAAGAACACATGATGCCAGAATATGCATTGGTCAAAGCATGAGTGCGTGAACACAGTGGAGCTGCCATTTATAGATACACTGCAGTCTCTCTTCCTAACAGTAGGTGGCACTATAGAGGAAATACTGCTACTCAACAGGAAGGAATCTAGGAAATACTTTCTTTATACAATCTGCTTTACTTTAAAGTGTCCCCCCTCCCACCCTGAGTTTACAAATGGCAAACAAACTTCACCTTATGACTCAGAGCATATTACTGTTTTTTAGACACCCTGGAAAATAGTATCACCATATTACCAATTGACCCAATCACAGTACACCACAATATCTTTTACCTGAACCAAAAACTTAGACTTCTACATTCACAGAACTGCTGCAGAGACAACTGAAACATCACAGGACGTCCTACAGAACTGTTTTGGTTTAAGATAGTGGCAATGTTTCGAACTGAAAATTGAGTGTACAACGTTAAAGGCAAAGTCACTAAAACTTTTCCCTTCTATAAACGGTTTCTACACCATGCATTTTTTAAGCGAGGTCACAACAACTAGTTCCTGAGCAAGCCTTTTCCTTAAACATTCATAAAACGACTTGCTTAAGCAGAGCCATATGCATCCCCTTATTACCAATTCAGTGTGTGTACATGCTGTGTACAACGGATGCCCCGGCTCCATCCTAAAAAGACCCCCACACAGCCGCTGCTCCCTTTGTGAAGACACAGAAGTCACCCGATGTTATACCAGTCTAGCTAATTAAATGTGAACCAAGAGAGATTGGAATTGCTGTTACAACAATGCAGCCATGGTGCACAGGGTTAGAGGAATGGAGGGATGCTGTGCAACTGCGTGTTGTGTGAGTGTTTCTCTTATGTAGACCAATGAAGCAGCTCTCCTCTGTGTGAGTGGATTCAATTATAGATTATAAGAGGGTGTGTGTGCGTTAGGGGGGGTAAACACAGAGATTAAACAAGCGGAGTTGAATGGGTTATTAGTGGTTAAAACGAAGGAGTTGGATAATGAAGATTGGGCTGAAAGAGCTAAGAGAAAATTTCTTTGTGTGTTTGCCATGCTAAGGAGAGGACACGGGCTAAGGAGATGAGCGGAAAACAGAAGAAAGTAATGAGCAGGAGGGTGATATAGGAAAAGAAAGTAAGTTGGGGAAGAACATGAAAGAGGAGGAAGAAAACACAACAAAGCAAAAGCGAAACAAGGGAGGACAAAGACAATTAAAGCTAGACAATATAGAAGAAGGATGGAGAGGAGGACAAGAAACCGCAAAGACAAATGTGGGTAAATGAGACTGATAATGGGGAGCAGTGGTGCATGGCCAGGATGATTGTTTTTCAGGGTCCTTGCTAAATTGAATGGAAGATGTGAATAGGGGTAGATGAGTAGTGCAAGTTTTTTTTTTTCTTTTTTGATGAAGCAGCTCCACTTATGACACGCCACCTTTAAAAGGATGATGGCTCCGGCAACAAACACCTGCCTCACTTAGAGATGCATTGTCTCGACACGTAAGATCACAAGAGGCCATTAAGACGACGCGGAAACAAACACCTCCCTGCTGCAACCTCGTACACATGCTGAGGAGATAAATAAACATGGTGAGTTCGCTAAAGCTAAAGGGTGACGTCGTGATCTGACACAAAACAAAAAAAAACCTTTTTAAACAATTTGAGACAATGCCATGTTTGAGCAAGAACACTGAAGACAGGTGGAAAAGAGCGAGTGTATTATTCCAGACACCAGAGGGTTTTACGTCATAAAGCACTTAAAAAAGTCCGTGCATAGCAGCAGCTCACCTCTTCCAAAATTCAATCAACTGCAGCTCTCTGCTGAGTTTGCAGTCTGTGTTGCTCAGCTTCTATTTGTGGTTTCCTTGCTCCTTTCTCCTTCAATTCAAAATTTCCATAAAATAATTTTAATAAATGTCTATTTGTTTTGCCATCACTGCCAATAAGTTGCTGGCTTCCATCTGTCATTTGATGCATGTTTATACATAGATTTAATATGATGCTTATTTCTGATTTACAGCAATAATGTCAGTAATGTACCATATGTCACAAAACAATATGAATTCAGTGGGTTTTATTCTTGTGTCAGTCAAACATTTGGACACTAAGGTGGACATGTGTCCATCTTTGTGTGGAACTGTACAGAATTTTTATACTTTGCCAGTCAAATTGAGAAGAAATCCTCTATTTTTACTGTCTTTATCTTTCAAAAAGTACTCACTGCATGACAGATGTTTTTCTGAGATTTGGTTTATATCCAGCAGCCGTAAAGTAAGCAGGTTCTCGTCATGAGGATTGTATTTTATGTCAATCAGAGCGTGCACACATGGTTCAAGTGCAGGTTAACCTGTCATGGTCTTTGCTGCCGAGCAAAAACCGGTGGGAAACCTTCTGAGAAACCAATCAAAATTACAACCCAGACTGTGCAGATTGCAGCGGAATATCATAGAGACTAACAATAAGAAGAGGAAATAAAACTAAAACTAATTTGTTCCTGCTGAAACGGGAAAATTACTGCCAGACAGATAAGGCGGCAGCAGCTGAAAGAGCCACAACTTACCAAACTGTGCAGCAGCTTTGGATCCAGCTGAGCACAAGTCATTTTATCAGAGTGGAAGAGGAAAAATACCTTTTAGATCAGGTTGGGGTAAAACTCAAGTGCAAACAGACTATAGTTACATAGTTTCTGCAGAAATCAGCCCAACAAATGTAATACCTTTTAATGCCACGCATTAAAGTGAACGCGTAAATATCACAATTTTTTTTAAATGCCAGTTTAATGCCACTGACAGTGAATGTGTATACATTACACATTTTTTTTCCAGTTTGTTTTGTTTTACAGAAGATTAAGTCACGTGCCTTAGTTTGCAAGCTTCTCTTTTCAATTCCAACTTAATGAAGCGAGCTTCAAAACCAGAAGAGGCGCGGAGCCGAACTCGGCTGCGTTGATGTAGAGCGCAACGCATTAAATGTGACATGTGTCTCCCATGTATGGTTTTTAAAACATGACAAATTAACTCTGTTCAGTGATTCTCTTTGTGGTTAACTAATTTTAAAAACCAAATACAAACACCATTTTGCCTCCATTACTACCTTGCTTTGTGGCAAAAAGATGCATCAAACCCCCTCGCTGCCTCAATCCATTCAGAAATTACACCAAGGCGGCCAGAATGGCTTGAAGTGTTTTGTTAAAGTGCTTATTGACACCCATTGTCCCAAGCAAAGGTGGGACAGCCATGCAACCATGCTTTAACACTTTACCTGGAATTTGCATTTACTCCGTCTGTCTCTGCTCCTGACGTTTTCATGTTTTCCCTCCACGGTGCGATCCTCCGACAAGTCTGCCCCGGCCGACCCAGAAACTACCCCCAAAATGGTTCTGCATGTTACACTAATGTACATTACAGCGATATTTTATAGGCAAAATCCCCTGATGAGCTAGTCCGGCTCCAAAAACCGCTCATCTCATCTTATTTTCTTGAAAACTATTGAAAAAATTTAATACTTTTTAATGCCCCGCAGAAACCCTGAGTTGGAGCACAGTAGTGCCGGTTTGAAATAAAATGTATTTGTAAAATTCTTTACAATGTTATAAGTTCCCTTTGTAGTAGACACGGTTTAACTAAAAATACATTTAATAGACCATTATATTTTACATTTCAGCAATTGCAAGATCTATACTGTTCCACACAAAAACAACTCCTTTGTCCCACAGCTGATTCCTTGAAATCTCACCCTATTGAAGACAGACTTATTGAAACAAGAATGGGCAGATGCGTCCAGATTCCTGCACTGTTCATGTAAACGCTTGTGTACATACAGAATCAGATATTTCTTCAGTAGGTTCAGCATAAAGATATGTTTGAGGATGTAGGTTTAGGAGAGTGGAACAATCAGTCATGTGGTTACGCTGCTGAGTCAGTGCAGTGTTTTATGGGGAACTTTAATTGTAGAAACAGCCCTGCTCACTCAGATGCCTGTACAGTGAACTACTGTTCAGTACCAGATAGGAGACTAAAAGGAAGCGTTATCTTAAAAAACACCTGAAGTATTGCATTCTTGATTTAACAAATTGACTTAAAACCACATGGCTGGAAGAAAAAAAAACACTTCTAACCCAGCAGTCAAGCTTCGTACACAATGACAAACATCAGTGAGACACGGGATGATGAAATACCTGGACCAGTACCTGGATGAAAGCCTCCACTGGGCTGCATGTCTTCACACTCAAACAGATTAATATCAATGCCTCAAAGCTAAAATAAAATTGGACAAATAGCCTGTGATTTTCTATTAAAATTTAAAACTGCCTGTGGCATGTTTGACAAAAGTGGTGCTTTTGTTCGCTTACCGACTCTGCTTGAATGCAAACAGATACGACTACGATAGCTAATCGGACTTTCCAATATTGGATTCCATTGCCAGTCAGTAGATAAGAAATGTTTGTCTCTGAAGACTCAAGAATTTCAATGACAAAATTTGCATAATTACAGAAAATAGCTACAGAATTACTTACATTTTCCATCAGCTTTTGTTCCAATTCTTTTACTCACTTGCTGTTCTTGTTCAGTATTTACCGAGCCGTGAATGACATCAAACAAACATGCTCACAGACACTTTCCACATTTACCAGATCTGCAGTGATACATAATTTAGATTTTTGCAACTCTTTAAAATAGCTTAAACTTGTTACTCATTTGTGTTTAGAAATGAATTTATTCAATGAGAAACATGGAATAAATATTTGTCCTCCATCCTGATGTAGTTTTTTGTCTATAAATACTACTGAAAACCTTACAGTCCTTAGCTGCAAAGGTCTTTTATAAGCTGCATCAAGCCACAATACATAAATGTAATCAAAGGACAATCTTTTTTTTTGTCAGCATGCTTTTACAGAGACTAGAATTTGACCCCTGAAGTTACACCATCTAAAGTTGTGCAAACCCTCCGAGCAGTGAGCAATTAAAGGCACACAGAAGAGAAAGTGAACACAGTCAGAGAGATGGGCAGCTTTACTAACAGCATCTAAAGCAATCGGGAGGCTCACCGTGACAGAGTGGAGCAGGACGGCGCTCGTTATGTCCTGCCCCGATCCACAATTTTCTTGCCGGTCAGGAAAGTGAACCAAAGACCTTCTGGTCTCAAACTGTCTCTCCAATCTCTGAGCAGCCAATGATTCATTTTACATTTTTAAAGGTTAGTAGAATATATAAAAGCATTTGTCAGCTATATTTTGGTGACTTATTGACGGGGAGCAAACAACCGCAATTATGGTGCAAGCTGCATGTAGCTGAAATGTGTCTGGACGCAACACGACTGAAGCTTTCTATCATGTAGGAATCATCCACAGATAATACTAAAGCCGGTAAGGAGAGGAGGAAAAATGGTCAAACAGTAATACTAAATCACACTGAGCAAAAGCAAAGCAACAACACCAAAGATCTGGGAAGAATAGCCCAAAAAGAAAAGATTAGGTTTTAAATTTCTTGTATCCTTTCTGGTTAATGGTTAAAGTCAAACTAATGACTCTATCAATTATGCAGAATCTAAACTAGAGCAAAGCTTATTTTAAAAGATAAAATGTACAAATAGGACTTATATTTGTATGCAAGTTTGGGAGAAAGTCCTGCAAAGGTAACTACTTTTTTTATAGGTTGAACTTTAATAACATTTTTTGAGTTTTCATTCGCTAATTGCAAAAATATTTAATGTATTCAATTATGCATTTTGCTTCAATAAATTCTACAAAAAATAATTTGTACTTAATTAAAAGATCCTGTCAAATTCGTTGTGGACCCCACACTGTGCAGGTCTGATAATTGGTTCACTCAACACCTCTACACTGCAGACTCCAGGAACTTCACGTAATTGTTAACAGAATATTTTTATAGTCCTAACAGAATCTAATATAAATATAGCCAATGTGCTTTAATTATATACACTTACAAGTTCTTTTCGTATCCTCCTGTAATGACCCATAGCCAGGTATTCTTTGTACAAGTGATTTCTGATCTCACTGAGACTTCCTTGTTAAAAAAAAAAAGCTAAAATAAAATAAAAAATCTGTGCAGCAACAAGAACAACCTCCAATGTTTTGAATTAAACCAAATTAGTTTCATAGTGAAAAAACAAATCGGTCACGATTTAGCCTCATTATTTTACAAATACATGAACATTTCTGCAGATCAGCTTTATTTTATGTTAAATTTGGACATTTATTTAAAACTTATTCTGTTGTATTTATGCCTTCAACCCTTTAGCGTCAAAGGAATCCTGTTTCACAGACAAAGCTGTATAAGTGTTTTTAATAACCTGTTTATGTGGATGTATTGATTTTTTTTCCTCTCAGTTTCAGTTTAAACAGAGTTCAATAAACAAATACATAAAAGTAATAAAGCATGTAATATTAAAACGGATACAGCTCAATCTGAAAGGAAGAAATCTTCAACATTTGTCAAGGTCAACTCCAATAACCAGGGAGAAATTGATGCTTACAACTCCTTGCAAAGCAAAAGACACCAATGTTTGATGCCTTCACGTTAAAACAGCTGATGATGCAACTGGAAAAGCAGATCGACTGATGTCCATTTCAAATGTCTTTCACCTTGAAAAGCTGCAATGGAGTATTTTCCATGATAGCTCCTGTAAAAACCTAAACTATATTTCAGCAGGGCAAAATTAAACTCTTGCAATTTGGTCGAAATCACAAAAAACCCAAAGAAATACAATTTTAAGCACAGAAAAAGGGGGAAAAATAATGCAGAAAACAAGCTAAAGCTGATGAAAGCTGCAAATTGAACAAGGAGAACTGTTTTGTGTTCGTATGTAAAGCACAACCCACTGTGTGCACTACACACATCTTAGAAAAGGGAAGTCAATTGAAAGGAGGGGCTGTTCAATCTTTAACTCTTCAGATCTGCTCTTAAAGGTCACCTTATTGTGAACCGTTTTAAGCACATTTTGCTGTATCCTGTGAACCACAACGCCAGCTTTTCTAGACTGTGCATAAATTATTCAACATCTTAGGTAAGCAAGGACTGAAAGCAGGGCTGCAGAAACCCTGTCCTCCAGAAAGTAATAACATTCCTAATCTAGAATTCTTAAGGTTAGTAGGTGCAGCAGAATATAGTTGACTAATAGTTGATTAAAGAAGTGTCAATTTACATTACAAGTAATTATATATATATATATATATATATATATATATATATATATATAAATAAATCTTCCATATTTCACCTACAAAGAAAAGAATCCAGTACACATACCCAGAGGTAGTAGGTGAACTGAAGTGCAAAGATGGCGATGCCCTCATTGTCAAAAGAGCCTGCCACAGAGCGCGAGATGTAGCCCGGGACGATGGCGATGAAGCAGGCTGCCAGCAGCCCTGCACCCTGGTTCCACAGCTCCCGTGTCAGCAGGAAGGTGGAGATGGCAGTCAGTCCACTGAACACCGGCGCCAGGAACACGCACACGTCACGGATGTGGACTGTGATGTGAAGAAGGTTGAGCACATAGTGGATAAGGCCTGCGGTCACCATTAACCCTGGATATACCTGAGGACAGAGAAACAGAAAAAAACAATTCGAGGAAGTTCTCTTTAAATACACCAAACATGTTCTCAGACTCCAGTCAGGCAACGTGTTTCACTTTCTTTATTTTAGATACTCTTCTGTGATTTTGGCAGTGAGCATTTCATTACTGAGCTTAAATGTTCCTCTTCTGAAATTCAAACATTGTCTATTCTTGAGTTAGCGTCTTAAAATATTATCTCCATGACAGTTTTTGCACTGAGGCAGCCACAAAAATTCTTACACTCCCACTTCTGTGTTTTAGTGTTGGGACAGTCTGCTCACTGTGGTAACAGCCAAGTCTGAGGCTAACTGTAATCTTCCACCTGCCTGTATACCTTCCTAGTTTTCTGAAAAATTCATTTGAAGATCAGTTTCTCTGGCAAGCCATGATACAGAGCCTACAGGGCAAAAACTGAGCTAGTCCTGATTTTTACAGCCAATTTTATTAGCACGCTGATGAAATTTGGCTGATTGGAAGCGCACTAATTTTGTAATTTCCACTTAATTGCAAATTGAATTTAAGTGGGGTTTTTTTTTTATAAAGGCAAGAAAATTCTATATAGGCTCGTTTTACCGACCATATCTGAGGCAGACCAGCTAGTCAGAGCAGTACCATCTTCAGATGGCAGAGCAAGATTTTATTCATGCATTCCACATCTGCGCGCCCTGGTACAGGTGACTAAACTCACATCACAAATGTGTTGCACATGAGCAGACATGGAAAGCATAAACAAACATTAACATGTAGAACCACATGGGTGCACCAGGTCCTTTTGTGGATCACTGCATGTAGCCAAGAATTTACAAAGTGTGCAGACCAGGTCACTGACTCTGCACGATCATGTTGAAAACAACTTTAAATAAGCTCCTACGTTTATAAGTTAAAATGTAGAAGAGGCTAAATGAAAACAAAAGCACATTCACAGCAGAGGAAGGCTGGGGACAAAACGGTATATTTAAGTGAAGTACGAGAAATCAGTCAAGAAAACTTCATAAATGAATGTTTGCAACTGTGAATGTGCAGTGCAACAAATACGAGTAACCTCAGACTCCTCTGATGTCACTCAAAAAACACCAGACAAATAATCTAAGGCTCACTTTGTGTTCATTTTTTGTACCCTCTCTGACTTGAAAGAAGGCAACAAGTTGCTTGTATTGGGTGTTTGGTGGTGTTGATGTTTGGTGTTGGCTGCAGCCCATGACAGTTAAAAGTCAGCGACATGTTTTGTATTGGGCAAATGAGGAAATTTAAATTTGACTGACTGCAACTGAATGCATTGCTTTTGTGCCTGAATCACAGATCTGAAATTTTTTTTCCCCCCAGTTTATCAAAATGCCAATTCTACTAGGTCAAACTAACCATCATCTGCATGTCTCTATCTAGACTGTTAAAGAGAAGTGGCTTCAGAAAACATTCAGAGGCCTGACAGGAAACAGGCAGTGGTTACAATGATGAAACCACTTAGAATGAAAAATATGGCAATTTTTCACCCTCAGAGTTGACAGCAGCTAGGCTCTTTACCGTAAATTGACAAAAACTTTGCAAGGCGGAATCGGGAACCGTTTTAGATCACATTGCCAATTCATCAAGCTTAAAGTTACTAACAAACAGCATTCTGTCAGCTTAGTTTTTGCTATTTTCCTTTAAAAAATCCATATAAATTCACAACCAAGTTCAGAACAAACCTTTGCCAAGTGCACAACAACTCGCCAATGTTTAGATTGTTTGCATTTCTGTGTCAGATTTTGTGTACAGTTATACTTCAACACTGGGGTTTTTTCCCCCAGCAGTGGGAACCAGAGACAGCACAGCGCGTGCTCGTGACGTCACGCTGCAGTGGGTCTACAGATCCCTTAATGTGCTGCCTAATCTCTTCTGAATGGCAAATATTGCACTTCTATGGTGTGCCTGAATGAAACCATTAAATATCCTAAACATCTGGATGGCAGAACAACGTTTAAACAAACTGGTGAAGCCATTTACGGTTCACTGCTATGGAAGGGATTTTAAAGGTCACTGATAAAAACTAAACTCTGGTAGAGAACAAAGAGTTATTGGAAAACTACATTTTGACAATCTTTGCATCACAAGACACATTAACAGTAGGTAACAATGAAACTGAATCCAGTCACTTCCAAGTAGATGTGGGCTGGAGTGGGCGATGCTTTTTGCCATCACGCATTTATGGATAAAAACATGTTAGAAACACCTTCTCTTTCTATTTGTTATATAATTCAGTGTCTCGAGTTGCAGAAAAGCTTGCATTTGTGAGTTCTTCTAATTCTCTTAAGACCGAGGGCGGCAAATCAACAAATCTAATATGGTAATTTCCCACACACTCACTAATTAAGAGATGCACAAAATAAACTAGCTTAGCTGCATGTGTTCAAAAAAAAAAAGCAAGCAACAAATTCAACAGAATTTAAGCTCAACCGAGTCAAAGAATTTCAGGCTTGGTAGGGGAGCTCATAACATCGTAGTCACACTGTGCAGCACCGCTGGCTGCTGGGGACACCGATTTAAAACTTTCCCCGAAAGACCATTAATTTTCAGCAATAAATGTTTTTCACTTCAGGATTTAAAAACCACAAATAAGAGGTGGACATAGACCCACAGACTGCCAAGATTCATTGGTGTATATTACTTTCTGAATATGGGCAAAAACATGTCAAGAGCTTCGGCTCATTTAGAAGTGAATGAAAAATAAAATCAGTTTAAACTAAATTCTATCAGGGGCACAACTAAAGGTTGAACCAGCAATTACAGAAACAATTTGAATTTAAAGAGAACCCGTTTCTCATCTTTGTGGAGTCGCTTAAGCCAAGATCTTTCCTGAAGCACAAGGATAACCTGGACAAATAGCGTTTTAATCACTGAATGAAAACAGAATGGTGTTCCTCAACAGAATGTATAATTACAAACACACAGTGCTGAATCGAACCGTGGCCTGTGTAGGTGAGGCCTCGTGCCCCTTGCCTCGTCTAACTATGAGAGGAGATCCAATTAGAGGCTGGTGCTGTAAGCTGCAGCTGTCTGAAGGTTACTTACAACAAGAAAGTGATGCCTAAAGTGTGTTCACTGCAGCCTCGGCCTATAAGACTACTGCTAATAAACTCAGGTCTTCATCTTTATAATTACCCGGTGCCTACAAGACCTAAGCTTCAGCAGGCGATCTAAAGTACTTCAATGAAAATGAACCAAGTCTTGCCTCTTGGCTCTGAGGATTTGGTTCCGTCTAATGGAGCAGAATCCCAGCATTAATCTTGTAATTATTAGACATTTTGAACTCTGTATTAGGGTCCAGGTATGCCATGAGTTATAGGTACAATCAAGACTGTTACATTTTCTGATGAGGTTTGACTTGAGAAAATCTCTGTGCATAATTTATAAACACCTTTTTATAAATGGATAGGAAAGAACCACAGCGTTCTCATTACAAAAACATTAAAAACTGACAAAAGCCGTTACCAAATACGAACTTTAATTGTCTCATGGAGACAAAGAGTGGGTTATCAGCTTGACAGCCCACTGTTGTTGTGGACTGACACATTAAAGAGGCTTTCTTTTTGTATTTGCAGCTCAGAAAGAAAGAACAACTGACAGTCGTCCTCTGGGGAGAGAGGGGCGGGCGAAAGAGAGAAGGGAATAAAATGAAGGGGGCAACTGGACTGGTCTTAGCAGAGAGGCACTCAACTGTCACATTAACGGATATCAAATCATCTATCTTCCAAATGGTGCAAGCTATCTGAGTGCTTAGAGACTTAATGTTTTCATACACAATTAATGAGCGCTGTCAAGATCATCCGTCTGACTTTGAATTAAAAATGGGAGTAAGGTAAGAATAAGGTTTGGACAAACACCCCCTCCCAAAAAAAACCCAAACACTGTTTGACAGTCGAACTTTCTCCAAAAGTTTTTTTTAACAGATGCCATCAACTGCATTGTGGGTAGACTGCCCCAAGCTGAGACAGACTTGTTCACATCCATCCGTGTTTTAAAAGCAGTGGCCTAATGCAAATAAGAGCTCTCAGACAATCATTTTATGACTTTAAAAGCAGAGTGGGAGGTGAACGTCTGTGATGCCGGCCTGTGTTCAAAAAGCATCAAACTCTGTCATGCAAACACGTTGGATTTTCACAATTAGCCTACACAGTAATGAGTGAGCAGCTTTCTGCAGCTCCAGGAACTGTCAACATGAGGCTCCTGATCAAGGCCACAGACTATTGTGACTGATGCATATTCTGTTATTTGAGTCACTTTTGATCAAACGCTCTCTGGCTCTCGCTTGTCAAGTGTGAAGATTTTCTGGCTCATCTTATGGACTTATTAGCTCCTATCTTTTGTTGGACTTTGACAGAGTTGACTTTTAACTCTGAAAAAATAACGTTAAGTGAAAGATTGACTCATTTTGACATAACTGGCACTAAAAGAAGACGACTTCATAGGGCAGGTTAAGAAAAATAAATTAATCCATTTATTTCTGCAGCTCAGGCGGAATGCCAGTGTGACTGGTGACAAACCATGTTTTTGATAACCTGTGAACTATTATTTATTTCAAGGCTATTAAATTTTAAGCATACTGCAGACAGACTAAAGAAAAGACTTGAGCAAAGTGCGACAACTCAAACCTAATAAGACTTAACCATTCGGAGGGAAAAAGAATATATTTTTTAACCTGTTATTGTTCTAACTCAACTTCACTGTGGCTCTGTTAGATCTCCTTCATTCATTTTGCATAGATTTGCATGTTGTAGGAAGGAATTTGCATTCAGTACGACCAAGAGAATGACCCTCCCACCTGCTTTAAAAATGTCTAGGCTTTATAAGGCAAAACGCCACGGGCCATCTGCCATTGCACTTCTGCCAAGTCAACTGGGAGTTTCAGCAGACATTTTTATATTCTATTTTATTCTTACTTTTTGGAGACAACCACACTCGCACTGGATGTCTTCGAACTGAATTTTTTAATGAATGAATAAATTCATTCAAAAACTGGAATAAGTTGGAGCCTACTTTTATCTGCAAATTAATAAATATGAACTTGAATCTTGTGAGTGTTAAAGCAAAGACAGCAGAAAGGAGATTGAATTAAAATCTTAATTTTTATGGCAAGAACATTGGGGCACGTCAGTATTGAACACACACAAACCTTCATGCTCAATTTATCAATTAGTCAAGTTTGATGCCAGAAATAAGACCCAATGCAAGTCTTTAGGTCATTTTCAGGACAGCAAACCCGTTCTGTAAAAATCTCATTTAACAATGTTTGTGTTTGTTTGACTGGGACAGACATTAGGTTTCATGGTGGGATTGATTTTTTAGGAACAAGCTTCACTCCCCAGCTCTGAAGAAAATGCATGCTCCTGTACATTTTCTGCTTGCATATTGACTAAACTTGAGGGTAGCCTGCTGAGGACATTTACACATTTCAAGTAATGTTCAAGAGGAAAATTAAATTACTTTTAAAGCTGAACTGTGCAAAGATCAGCATGGCTCACTGTAATCTGCTTCAAACGATTAACATGCGAATTAGTCTGCAGTTCTTTCCCCACTTATAAATTAGAGAAATGTTCATACATGTGTGCAGAGCAAAGATCAGCACTGCTTATTTGTATGCAGAAAACAATCCGCCGTGTGGCCCAGGAGTTTTGCAAATGTCATGAAAATTAACTTAAGACGAAGCATCTTCCAATTCCGATTACCTGTCTAATCAGGAGTTTCAGCTTCTGCCTTGTGGGAACAAAGCTTAAACCAAGTATCCATGTACTATGACAGAATCAGTAAACCCTTAATTAGCTAGGCTTTGCATTTGCAATTACTTGTAGCTGATTATAAATGATTTTGAGGAATGAACATTGATAAATGGGTTTTGGATTCCAATTCTTTAGGCTTCGTGCACAGTGTTCAAATCTTTAGGCAAATGTCAGTATGCAGCATAGCTTCAGCTCCTGCCTTACATCATCTGCTTGTTGTAAAATAATAACACCAACTCAGCACACTATTATATGTCCCACTGCATCTCCCTTTGTGAGGAGGAAAATCTATGAGATGGAACAATTAGTTTAGACTACAAACAACAGGAAATCAGTTATAGTCAGATTATAAGTATGACGGTTTAGCGTCTTAACTGGACTCTGCTGAAAAACATGCTGGGAGACATTTTCATTTATCTGGTGCTGAGGACCTGGATTATAAAGTCCTGTTGCATCATTAAGTAGCACAATTACAGCAGAGTTTACCCCCGTGAGTCAATGAATTGCGTTTGTGAGAAAGTAAAACAGGTGGGGTTGTTATGCAGAGAAAACAATGGATCGGCTAAAAGGCATTTAACTCTGATGGGCCTCGTAGGTCACAGGTTTGCAGGGCTGTTAGAAGAAACGCACAGAAGATGAAAAGCAGCAAAATGGTAGAGTGTGTGGAACTGGCACATCACCACAGTGACTTGTTGGTAAGTGGGGACGCCGTGGCAGCAGAGAGGAATCTGTCACGTTAACAGTTCACTGCTGCTGGATTGTGACTTAAATCTATGATGCCTGGAAGTGGCTTACGGACTCTTTGGTACCCATGAACTGTATCGCTTGCACCCAGAGAACCACTGAAACACTTTCCCATGGTACACAAAGGGGTTTTCCTGAATACCCCATGGAAACATTCATGCAACCATTTTTATACTTTTATGTCAGTAAGCTCACATTTGCTTTCATGTCAGTTTTATACTGACGGAGCTGAGTGGACGGGCTGCAACCAGAGTGGTGTTTGGGTCACTTGATTTTTATCGGTTACAGTTTTGTGCAAAACTTCTGAATCACCACTCATTTATGTTCTGCTTTCAAGAGGCCAAACTTTCTTGTAATCCCCTTAAAATGTAATTGAACTATAGTTCTCCAGGCTTTCTGAAGGGTTTTATCGTTTCTCTTCGGACTTTCAGTCCAGTTGCACAAAGTTATTTAAGTGTCTTTTTACTAGCAGCCTGTCACAAAAACTATTTACGGCTCACATTTTTTGTGGACTAAGAAAAAAAAAAAAGAGAAAAAAGGGGGAGGTTGACACAGTTTGACACATATGCAAGATGATTCTAAAATAAAAAAAGATTTGCCAAAAACTTGGCATTTATACTCTCAATACGCTGTGCAGTGTCCCTTCAAATTGTGTTAGCTTTTTAAAAAAATATATAAATTCAACTGAAGAAACCAGAACAATATCTGTCCTTGCCATGGGCTGCTAGTAACAATAACCAGATACAATTTAAAACTGAATTTTTGTTGAAGCCTTATTTGTGACAATTTTGAAATGTTTAATGACTGGAAAACTTGACTCTTTATAAGCAAAATAATAAGAAATGGGGTGTCTTAAGAATTTAGCATGAGCGAGTGAGCGATCCAGGGATTTCTGAACATTTCCACCATCTGACGCCTGAGAAGATTCCTGGCATAAGCTGCTGTCGTTGGCTCGTAACACACAGCTAAATTAAGATGTCTCAACTAATAATAGCAGTTAATAACACCAAACAACTCCTAATGATACTGGAATTTATCAGTACCTTTTATACTTTTAAAGAAAACATACTTTTCACCCCTTCATGTCTACATGCAGCTTTTGAAAGTAATTCTGTTCTCCCAAACTAAATGATGGTCTGCCAACCTCAAGTTGGATTTATCAGCTTAACAGCAAAACAACTATACGCCTAAAATGTTACTTAAAATTCAACAAACTCGTGGTTGGAAATGTTATGCTTATCAGTACTTGGAAGAGGTCCGACCTCTTCTTTTCTAGCATCGAGCAAAGAACTATTTAAATCACGGGCTGAGAAAACAAATACTTGGTGGCTAACCTTTAAGAAAAGCCAGCCTAACGGCCAGCTTGCTTAATTCTAGGCAGAATATGAAACAATGTGAACACAAAGTTGAGGCAGAAGTTTTATGTTATTTTTCTAATTCCTTTCTTTGTATTGCCAGTTTCTGTTTATGAGTGTAGCCCGAAGAGTTGCATAAACCAAAATTTACAACTACATTTATGAGGAGAAATATCCCTTAGTTTAGGCCAAAGTGTTAATTACAACAGGCTTAAACATGCAAAAGTAGTATTAACCTTTTACTATTTTGTGACAAAGACTAATTGCATTAAGCAAATGGCCAATAAAAGAAAACATTAAAAATTTTCACCATCATCAGTGACATTACTAAAACTTTTCAACAGTAGGTGAGGTTTATAATACCAGGTTAGGTGGTCAGAAACCTCCAGTTTTCTTTTTTTCAGACTGAGTACAATCCCCTGGCTTGAAAACATCACTTAGATCACATTTCTCTCATAGGTTCTTTCCATAAATAGTTAATCATTTATGTATTCACATGTGTGTGCATATTTTCTATTCATTTTAATAGCATAACACTTTTATGGATAATGTGTGTTGTTCACGTTTACTTTGTACTTCCCTAATGCTGCTCTGAATGTAAGAACCAGTTAAGGGTAACAATACGAGCAGTCGGACTGGTTAGTCTCAAGGAGAAACTTACTGTTCCACCAACAATCCTGCCCAACGGGTACCAGGCCCTTTCATCAAACCAGCTGAGGAACTCATAGAAGCCATTGGTGGTGAGATGGTGCGTGGATCTGTAGTTGAACCTAAAATGAAAGAAGAAAAAGAATGGCTGAGAATTAGACATTATAAAATCCAGTGTATAAAAAAAAAGAACAGATTTCAGTAACACACCAAGGTTTGGTTTGCTGGAGAGGCCTTGAATTGTTGGGAGAGAGAAAAGAAAGCTCCCTGTTGACAATGTGAGTCTTTGTGGCAAAGCTAACAACCTCTAAGGTCAGTCCTCAGTTACAAAAAAACAGCCAGATGAAAGTGTTTCCTTCATACTGTGACATTCCATAAAAACAAAGCCCGCTTAGTGTAGAGATCCTCTCCCTCTTCCCAAACCACTGGTGACAGACAGAAAACAGATCTAGTGTTTGAAAAGAGAAATAACCAAAACTATGGAAAAATCACTTCCAACAGGCTCCAAATCAAACTGTAACCATGTTCAACGAAGGAAGCTGGAACGATGTCAAACAGCAGCCAGAAAAAGCTGATACTGTAGGAAGAAAAAAAAAGAAACTGTTGCTGAGGAGAACAAATTCTCAGAGGCGGCTTCTTCGCCACACAGCTAATTAATGTAGGATGCATTATGGTACGATCTGAGGCTCAAATGCCTGACACAAAAATAATCCATGTATAGAGACGCGAACGCACGCAGGGAAGTTAGCTAAGGGGCAATTACCTGGGAGATGTATACCAGAGAGAACATGATAACCTCATCTGTGACTAATAAGCTGTTATACATCAGAGAAAGTCTTTGATTCATATATTATCAAGTAGGGCAACAAATACAAATTCCACTGCAGCAACCTGAAGCACTTCATATTTAGATTTTCAGTGTCAGAGAGAGGAAGACCTGTAACCTGATGTTTTCCTGTTTCATATGAACACAAGCTACACTAAAGTTATTTCAAATAAAACCTAGAAAACATTTGTATTTTTTATTTTTTTAGTAATAAATCCAGACAAAAAGAGTTGGCATATCAGAACGTTTACAAAAACAAAACAATTGGCCACAACTATTACAGCTGGTACATCTGTTGCACTTTTTTTCCTGTCAACATCTTGTAAAATACAAGTAAATTTTTGTTAGTTTTTCATTTATGCATTTAAGCTCTTAAGTACAAACTTTAGATTTTTTTTTTTTTCAAATTAAAATTGAATCCTGATGACACATTTGAAGGTTCATCTGACCAAATATATAAATTTGGTGATTTTTAAAATATTCTTAGTAAAAATTCTAAGACTTCTAAGCAAAGTGATCAAAAGTTATAAGTGGAATATTTTTTTTTTATACCTTGAGGAACAAAGAAAAAATAACAAGACTAGTGCCTCCTAAAGTGATCTTGAAAAGCTATTAAGAAGCTAGAGAGCACCTCTCCTTTGGGCTCCTCAGGCAATCACATTTCTCAACAACCTGACGTCTGAGTCTGGGCACAGAACGGACAAGGACGAACAATTCCTCCAACAGGAACATGTGTCGCTCTAAATAAAAAAAATGACATTGTGTTTGCATCTCAGAGTTTTGACATGAAAAAGTCCTACTAATTAAGCCTTATGCATCAAAACGTGGCTCATTTATCAAAAAGGTTTACACAACAATGTGGAAGTAAGGAGTTCAGACAAAAATAACTGATTTGGTTTGTGTTTTTGTCTCCAAGATGAAGCAAGTATTCATCAATCGAATCAACACCTGTGTCACCTGTGTTCTCAAAAATTAAATTTAATTTTAATCTAAAATAATGTAATTTAGGGTTCAATACAAGTTGTACAAGCCAGTACTAGCACATGGTAACCTCTGATACAAAGAGGCTGTCCCAGTGAGGATTTACATAAAGATACCCAACGCTCCCACTGGATGCTCCATCAATCACTGAGCCGGAGATTCTGTGGACACTGACCAAGTAAGAATTAAAAAAAATGAATTCAAGGTTAGAAAATCCAATACAACTTTTCAAATTTACAATATTTAATTCCCTAAATTAATTAATTATTAGGATTTGGTGTGCTTCCTGTCCAAGCTTTTAAAAGGCTGATTATGATCCTTCGTATTCATAGAGGTCACAACCAACCTCCATGCTAAAACTGAGAAGAAAAAGGCAGTGCAAGAAACTATTTGCAGCATAAAATATATGGTTTCTGATAAGTCTGGTTGTATAATATTCACGCCTGCTTTTGCAACTTTGCAGGAAAGCTGCAAAATAGATGCCTGTTTCTTTAAGATCTGAAGCATACAGGGAAAAATCTACAATGATATGTATGAAAAATACAGTCAGCCAGGTGTGAGAGTTCTTCCACAGAGACACTGAATGTAGATGGAACTGGTCAGGCAGTTCAGCCTCATTGTTCTGCAGCTGTCAAATCAGCGAGGCAAAGACCAAGCAAATTCAAAGAAAGCATTCTCAAAGACAACTCTGCACCCTGCCAAGTCAAATCCACAAAACCCATTTTCCATTGATCTCATGGACAGCTAAACTGAGTGCTTCATTCCTGCCCTTGTCACTTTGATGGGGGAGATAATGTAGCTCTGCCAGCCGCATTAGCAATTTAATGCATAGCTGCCTGTATAGTTTCAGGCCACAAAGCCTGTGATGACGAGCGATGCCACTGCAGCCTCTCTTTGCACCAGCAATTTAGCTCTAAGACAAGCAACACAAACCTAACGACACACCTCTGGATTGACATCTTATGAGATAAGGAAGGGAAAATGTAGCCTCTGTCAACTTCTTAAATATATGAAAATCAGGAGTGGCTTAGCTTTAGATCACTCATGAAGCCCTGCAGGCATTATAATTTACTCTAATCACGGCCTGCTTCAATGATTACTAGTTTCCTATTCAAACATCATCATCAGCATGACTAAGTGAGCTTCAGTGCTTTTTATAAAAAAGGTACTTTCTGAATGGCTCAGTATTAACAACATAGCCAGGAATTTGTTTTTTCCTCTCATTGGTCCATGTTTGGGTCTGCATTGAGGCTGCACAGTATATTGATAGTTTATTATCGCAATATTAATCTGTGCAGTATCAATACCACCAAGGACTGCTTGGGTGCAAGAAAATGTAGACTAATATAGTAACAGCCTTTGCAAGGGAGATTCAAAAATGTCTCGAAACATTTGCGAGGGTGCTGAATTTCTTTGCATGAGCCACGGTGGCCGGCGGCCACGTTAAAGCTGTCGCCCCGCAGCATTGTCGTTTGTCTCCATGTGGTCCTGTGATGGACTTGTGACATGTCCAGGGTGTTCCCCGCCAGTGACTGCTGGAGATGGGCACCAGCTCTACACACCTGAGAATGATCCCCGTTTACCCAGACATTTATTAGATGAATAGCATCTTGAAGCTTTAAGCAACCTCATAACAGCGTTTGTTTTTAGTAGTGTGATAACGGGATTTTATTTAACTTTTATTGGCCTTCCAATAGAACGCTTTAGTTGTTTAATCTCTGGAATGCGGGATATTTTTCAGCTATAGTCTTTTCAATTGACCCAACGTAACACGTCGATGTGCCGGAAGGGTCAAAATTATTGACTGAGTGAGCAATCGTAAAAAAAACTTTGGAAAGTAATGAGTGTCCAACATGTCTGCCATTATTTGTAAAGAGAAGGTGTCCTGGTATTTCTGGCTTTATTAAATACAGATTTTAGTTCGAAACCACTGCAGTGACTAAAGTTTGGTACTGTGAAAAGGTTATTGTGAGTCCTCAAATGGCTAATCATGATTTTATGGATGAGGATTCACAGATTCAAATTAATGTGGGAAAAGGGTCAGGACCTGACATTTTGTTGCTAAAAGATGATGTTTCAAATGAGAAGAGAAAAATACTTTTTTTTTTTTTCCTCTTAGTGAGGGTCCTCAAAATTAAATTCAAATGATGTTCTTTGCTCAGAGTAACTGCATTCTGTGGATGTGGGACTGTAACGAGGTTCAATCTGAAAATAAGTGTTCTCTATACAAAGAATATCTGAGTAAAAAAAAAAAACAAATGTCAGAAAAGGTAATCACCAAATATTAGGCTAACTGTTCTGCAAAACAATCAAAAGGCAAAACTACAACTGCCCAAGTTCAGTGGGTGCGTGTGTTTTTAAATAATGCAGATAATTATTTTTTAAAAGAATGTAGAGAATAGACTAATTTATTAAACAGTGGAACTCCAGGAAATACAATTCTACCCTAATGCTATAAAAAAAAAGAGGGCTGCAAAAGTAGGCATAAAATGTGGACAGAAAAATATGTAACCATCTGCTCCGAAAGGAACAGGTTATTCACCATGGGTATTATATTCTGAACAAGAAAAAAAATATATAAACAACCGTAGGAAGCTTTGGCAATCATGGGGATTTAAAAAGCTTATGTAAAATGTATCTTTAAATATTAATAAATCAGTCTAAAATCACAGATTTGGTGGATGAACAAGCCGATAAACACATCCAGTTTTGTTTTTTGTAGCTTGTTGAGATGAATCATATTATGAGCATAAAAATGAGCCAAACTACTGAATTTTATCACCTAGCAATTCTTATTCTCAAGACAACTTCATATAGAATAGCATATGGATATACCTTTAAGACTTGTTGCCATGCTTCAGGTAAAAGTGAGACACCATATCAGACAGGGAAGAGCTTTAAAAGAGCGTTGTTTATTTCCGCCAATACCTCAGCACACTGAAAAACAAGATGGAAATTCCTACATACATCTCTTTGGTCTATAAGAAAAAACAAGATGGTTGAAGAGAGTTACTCAGTTCTGAAACGGAGCAGACTCAAAGACTTTTTAGACGGTATAGGTGGTGGTTTGTGTTTGCATCGATGTTCTGTCTCTTTCAGTAGCAACAAAGGAGTAGTGACACTTGTGGTTTAAGATGTATTCCGTCTTGAGATGTTTCTGTAGAAACTACTTAGTTGAGGTTATCTGAAGGCACACTGATGAGCTGCAGAAGTCTCAAACCAGATTTAGAAGGCAGAGAACCTGCTGTCGGCAACTGCATGTTTTATATACAGACAGTATGAATCCATTTCTCCAAAGCTTTTGCTCACACCTATGCACAGCTTAGAAGTACCTGTCACCACAGAATGAACTTTAATATCTTATGAGTCCATCACTCTAAATTAAGCTACGTCCTTAGTTTAGTGTTGTGCATTAATGGGTTCAAATTAAGCTTTCATGAGCAGCGATCATATTTTTTCATACATCTTTAACGACAACGGCTGTTTTTAACTGAAGAATGTAAAGCAAGTGCAGCTCATCCTGACAACGGGAATATTTTTTGAGAGTAAACAACTTCAATAAAGTTGAGCACTGCAGAGCGTGCTGCTCGGTGAGAGCTAGCAGGGCAACTTGAGCAGGAGGGAACCCAGTATCGACTAAAGACGGTTCCTTCCCCCCTCTTGCTTTAAATTTACCCATCAAAATTGAAAGCTTAAACCAATTTGTGCAGAACACCTGCAAGGATTTGCATGTTGTGCAAGAATCTGTATGCATTCCACAGAAACATGGTCGAGCTACAGGATGCATGCAGATCACAGCACAGTGTGGGTACGCGAGAATCTACCTGCGATCGGCGCTAAACTTCACCAAAAACCACGGCTGATTTCGCAAGAGGAAAGTAACAAGTTGGTTTAGTCACTCAATAAGTTGTTCTTCATCATTTCTACATTTACTGTAACTTTCAAGTGATTATTAAGTGATAATTTAAAACTAGAAACTAGATGTGCTCGTTTTGAAATCTTAAAAATCCCATAATTGCTTTAACTTTTTAAAGTTTTTGCCAAATTAAAGATATTTTCAAGCTCTATCCAAGGGTGCCAAATTTATCCAGTCTGTTCAAACTTTATTTATTTTTTGTCACATACCTAGATTAAGATTAATTTAAATTGAGAGTTGACAGCTGTAAGCATTTTGGTCAAATTTTGAAAATAACATTATCTTTAATGTCATGTGATACTGTGAGAAGTCACGCTGAGAGTATGAGTCAGCTACTGCCACACTAAATTTAAGCTCAATATCTGTAAAATTGACTGAGTTATAGCCAATTTTGCCTTCTTAGCTTATTTATTTTTTAAACCTATTCTTAAAAGAGGCAGATTAAGTGTTAACCATTTAACTGTATTATAGATAAAATGGGCAAAATATGAATAAACGGTGAAAATGCAGCACAGAATCACATTTAAACTAAGAGAAATGAATATCCAGGACTTACCACAAATGCAGTGACTTTTTTATTTATACAGGTGCCAAACTGTCCAAGTGTTTCCCTGCTTCAACACACCTGATTCAAATGATTTAATTACCTCCTCAGCAGGTCATCCAGCTCTGCAAAGGCTTGTTAACGATGTTTATTTAAACCAGGAAACATCCAAAACAAGCACGGCACCTTCGACTTGTACCAAAATTAATTCACCGCATCCATCTCTTATCATTCTTTAAAGTACAGGGTTCGAGTTAATCTGCCTTTAAACTCGTTCAAAATTTTAAGCTAAGCAAATAGCAGTGAAGTGACGGGCTGTGCTGAATTTTGTTATTCAGTCTCTCCTGCAGACCCATATTTGGAGTTGTACACTCAAAAAGCCTCCAGCAGCAGTCGCATGTTTAAAATCTGCAGTGAGTCAGCAAACAAGTTCACCCTGAAATGCTGATAATGTAATAAGCACACGAGGATCTGGGTCATCTTATCTATAATATAAAAAATCCCCAATTTTTATCTGCTGTCTGCAGACTAGACACAGAAACGAACACAAATCATGACTCTTGTATGTTAACTAAAATAACGGTTCGCCACTCGTCGTTCCAGTTTAAAAAAAGGAAACAAAAAGTGACAAAGCAAGCTTTAAAGTCCATTTCTACAGTGGCTGTTCACAGCTTGTGGTTACAGCTTGAAATAAATGTGCACAAGAACCTCACGGAGAATATAGACAGAATTTAATTTGCAGGAACATGTAAAAAGTTTAGAGGGCCGTGGAAGTCTATTAGGAAATTTAAAAAGGTGGGTTAGGTACACCGAATCATTTCACACTCCACAGCATCCTGGATTTTGATCTACAACGAAATATTGGATCTGAGCAGAGAAATGTTTCATTAAAATGCAGTTTCCTGCTGTGTTGTAATAATAAAGAATTTACCTGGTCAATTGATGCCATTGAGGACAAATCAGACAATCTCAAAGCCATCTGTATGTTTTGCACGAACAAGTTTGCAAACCTGCCCGAGACGACCCACCAACACTGCCTCCATTGTGCTCCAATCATTGTCAACAGACAATACATTATGAACAAAGTCTCAGTAAAAAGCAAAAGTTATACACAAGAAAAGTAGGCCAGTCTAGATCAAGTGTCACCTAATGCAGTTTGACTTCAGGGACATTTTATTTATTAGGTGTAATATTTCAACATCTCATTGTTAGCCTGGCATCAAATCTAGTGCAGACATAAACAAAGTTTTAATGCTCATATGTTGTTGTTTTTTTTACCTCTGATGTAAATGTTTTCATATAAACACTTTCAGACTGCAGCCTGAAAATGTCACTTCTTCACTGAAATTACACAAAAGTGCATTTCATTTACTATACAGTAAATTATATATAATTTCCAGCTCCTCTGTAGAACAAAGAAGTGAAAGGAGACATTTTTGCTTAGTTTTTCATTCATTTTTTTTTTTAATTCTCTGGTGTATTTTGTCTGTTGTTGCAAAAAACAACTCCCCGGCAGGGATTAATAAAGTAGATTGATTAAAATATAACATGACTGTTCTATCTATCCATTCACTGGTTGCAAGAGCTTAACTTTATTTGCACTGTAATGTAAAAAACAAAAAAAACAAAAACACCAATAAGGGTTTAGTCACAGGATGGTCGTTTGGGATTCTGCACTCGCAAAACTGTTCAAGGAATAAAACACAAAAACATGCCAAGCATACAATTAAACGGAGGCTAGGTGAATACTGATCAGATCCTGCAGCAGAAAGATAGCAGGTATGGGTCTACCTCTACAGCTCTACAGACAACAGGGAAAAAAAATAAACTGGGGGTGGATAACAGAATAGCGTCTACTTAAAATGGTTTGACTGAATGTGCCAAAGACTCTGTTTATAGTTATTGTGAAAGCCTGAAGACATGAACCTTAATCTGTCAGACTGTGCAAACTAGTTAAGCTTCTCCTGAAGTGAGCAGCATCACTGATTTCCCTACAGCTCGGCTCTCCATCTCCTCAAAGCATCCCTGAGTGGACACGCACAACAAGAAATGGGACAAAGCTTTGGGTGTGTAAACAACATATTTGCACATGGTTAACCCACAGGGACTGCCCAGAAATAAATTATTTACGCCAATTAACTCTTACTGAACGTAGCTGGTTAATTTAGGAAATTCTTCTCTGGTAAAAGAACAATTAATTAAGAAGGATTCCAGGAGTGATGTCCAATTCCATCAACTTACAAGCAACATTTAAAATGCTTTAGAGAGCATTTTCTTTCATGTGAATTTGCATTATTATGCTGCATCGCTCTAAAAACATGACAGCTGTTTAACTACTGACAATCTTATCACATTATTTTAAACAAAAACAGATTTCTGAGATATAACCATCTTGAGCTAAATGACCTAATTAGGCCCGAGCAGTGACAGCGCTGCGAAGGCCTATTGTATTTCGTGGAATTCTTATTATTCCTTTCCGCCCGAAATCGCAAATTTGGAGGCCTTAGCATATTCAAAAACTCACCAAACTTCACCGAAAGCTATCCCCCGTGTGAAATCGCGTGATTTTAATGGAATCGAAAGTGGGCGTGGCCAAACTGCTCCACAGCGCCCCCTAACATGAGATAGGACGAA
>NC_051434.1:6360108-6384626 GCF_001649575.2 Kryptolebias marmoratus
ACAGGCTTCAGAATCACTGAGCTCAGTCTTGAGACATTGAAGGTCAAAAGTTATCAAAAGCTTTTTGATACATCAAAGCATGTGGGCGTGGCCAAGCCTCAAACTCTGACCATTCGCCATGAAACATCAATGTGGAATAACTTCTTCATACATGGTCACAGCTNATTGAAACTTTCTGTGGGTCATACCAGACCAGCACTGATCACATTCACATGGTCAATTGTGACATCAAGATGGCCGCAATAGCTAANGGGAGCTNAAATTANAGATCATATTTGTGCATGCTCTAACTCTGAAACCGTTTGTCGTAGGAACGTCAAACTTCACTGCCAGAACCCTCATGGGTCAAGGACCAGGACTTTGAAGTTCAAGGTCACAAGGTCAAAGTTCAAGGTCGCACCAGCACACGTGCTCTAACTCTGGAACCATTCATCGTAGGAGGGTGAAACTTCAAAACATGCGATAGGAATCGTAATGATCCGGACTGAAGGCGATTGAGGACGTTTGCCAAGAACGCCACCTAGTGGAGGGCGTGGGAAGTGCAAGGGAAATACGCGGGAAGTGCGCGAGAGCGTAGAGGGCGGTCGCCAGAGTTCCCGCGGTCGCCATAGGCCGAAGCGGCGCTGAGCTGCGAGGGCCGTCCAACGCTGCTTGCAGCTTTAATTTATTTATGTATTTTTTAAGACATGCCAATCAAATCTGGCTCGTATAGATGAAAGATCTGAAAGATCCTGTGTGAATGACAACTAATAAGTGGACTTCAATGGCAGCAGGTGCTTCTGGGACAGTTGCTGCAAACTACATCAGCTTCAGACAGAAAAACAGACACATAGTTCTTAAGAGATTTAAAAAAACCCAGCATTAACTGCATTTACTTTATTGAAGCTCCAACCACAAATGAGTTCAAACTGAAAAAAAGTAGAAAACAGAAAGGCACCTGATCATTTTGCACAATTAGTTTTCAGCCATCTTAAGAAGGTACTTCTGCCTTTTGAGAAGGAAAAACACTTTTCTAATTACATGCCCAATGATGCGCTTTAAAACACAAAACATAAATGACTGTAGGCAGTAAAGCAGTAAAAAGCAAATACTATTAGAGGTGACCTTTAAAAACTTGGTCTTGGTGCGTCAGAAAGCTTTCAACCTTTTAAAATAGTGATCAAATGCACAAAAAGTGGATTTTTTTTCCCACAAATTTTTGTTGATGTGCATGCAACAAAGGCACAAAAAGGCTGGCAGTTATGAAACTGCAAAAAAGATTAGTATTTTTGATTTAATAGACAGCACGCAGAAAAAGCCACTTCGTAGTTTTAATTTAAAACGGAAAAAATAAAAATAAATTAGCTTTTAATTCCTACTTATTTGTATCAGTGGCTGGCAGTTTTACTGGATCCTAGTTAAAAGTTTAAACTACTTTAAAATCTGACATTTTACACACATTATATCTACATTAAACCTCAAACATTACAGCAGCAGCAATCAGACAACGGTGGGTACTGATTACACAGTTAATTTTGACTTCTACCAAGAAAACTTGTGATCAAACATGTTGAAAACTAACAGACATTTATTTAAACAGGAAGTAATTGGATGGCCTGACATTTAAATGTCATTGACAATCCCAGCGCTTGAAAGAAAATCTGCGTGAAAACGAACCTTTAGATGCACGTAACTTTATTTTCAGGTTGTGTAGGAGAAATAAAATCTTATGACAGAGATCAGAGTTCTGCATTTGGAGACGAAGTGGGCACTGCAGCGTGATGCAGCGTTTGGAACTTCAAGAACCCCAGTTTAATCTTTAATGATTTGGATTCACATAGTTTGATCCATTTACTTTTGAAGCCCTGTATTTCCCTCGGACTACGAAATTGCTTTTCTTTTTTTAAACTGCTTTGTCATCTCTATTTATGAACTTCACTAAACCAGACCGGGTTAAGAATTGCTTTCTGACCAATAGTTGTTCACAAAACATTCAGATGTTGTTACTTCATGAAAGAAAATGCTCAAAGTATTTGGTTAAAAGAGCAACAAAGCAGAAAAGTTTGTCCGTTTTTTGTTGCTGTTCTGAATAGTTTTATTTAAAGCAACAGACTTGGAATGGCTGCCTCTCTGCACAGCTCACTTTTGCCCCTCGGGTGCAGTAAAAGACATTATGCAGGTAGACCCATCCTGTCTGTGCTCCAGTCTTCCTGCTCTCCACCTGAGAAAGTGCCACAGCCGTCTCACTCTGGTTAGACACGAACCTGAGAATGACCTTCATGCTGCGAGGCTTCTCCGTTCAAAAACACTCTGCAGGTTCTCCCGACACTAACCAGCAACAGAAGAAAAGACATTATTCCTGTTTATTAATAAAGAAATATTTGTAAAGAAGCTTAGGTGGACTGGTAAAAACAACTGTTTTTAGAAACAAGAAAGAAATCACTGAATTTCTTTTTACAAAGAAATGTGACCTTGTTTTCTTGATTATTTTCCAAACCAATGTTTTAGGCTGGCTCTTTATTATTTTTTTTATTTCCCAAATCTCATAAAGCCAGCAAAATGAGGTCTTTAAAAAGATAGCTTCAAAAGGCAATGAAAAAAAAACTGTACTTTTGAGTTTATTTAATAGGTAAGGAGGGGAAAAAAGAAATGTGACGTTCCCAAAAGCACAAAGTCACTCAATTTTAAACAGAAGCGTGCGAATCAAAGGAAATGGATGAAAGGCACACCAATTCCACATTTAGCCAAGGAGTCCACTGGGACAGAGGCTTCTCTTTTATCAAAACTTACTGTTACCATCAACCAAAATTAGGGAAAGCACTGAGAGGGAGCCGGGCTTAAAGAGCGAGAAGCAGCGGATTCCAGAGACGGGCACACAAAATGCGGTCGTCGTAACGATTGGCTAATCAATAGTCAATCAAAAATGCAAACACCGAGGACAAACAGCACCAATAATTACAGACCTAATCATCACAGGCTGATATTTTTATTGAGTTTCAAAAGAACTCGCATCATTAGGGAAATGAATATGCTGACAGGTCTACTCGCAGCAGGAATGTGAAAAACATGCTCAACTCTCAGTTTTGTGCTAAAACTGGTCCTAAAAGTCTATTTTATAGTTGGGAAGAAACTGAACTCAAAACTTGCGATGCTTGGGGAGCCTAAAATGTTCTGTGTTGGTGCAAACTATACAAAAGCCACCCCTGAAAACCTCAGGGCAAGGATCAAGCTAAGACACCTGGCTACAGCCGTGAACAGCAAGATATCGCATCAAAACGTTCACTTCAGCTCAAAAACACCCGTGTTTTGGAAAGACAGGGGATACAAATGAAACTATAAAACAGAAATATAAAATACACATGCAGATAATTACATTGTCAACATAAACATGATTTCCCTGGATGAAACATCGTTATTGCTCCATCTCTGACAACAATAATTTTGCGAGGATATGTAGAGTCGTTGAGAGACAGCAGAGGAAGTCCGTGAGACATTTACGCCTCATTGGTTTAAATACCCGTGCAAAGGTGCTCTATAACGGCCTCGTCGAGAAGATATGAGGCACTTTCCCCAACCCCCCTCGCTGCGAACTTCCCAATCATTAAGACAGTGTGCCAGCATCATATTACAAGTTACTGCTGCCCCAAAGCTGCCATGTCTGCATGAACAGCAGAGCCAGTGTGATTCCAAAATCCACTCGGGTCAGAGTTTGCTGCAAGGGCTGAGTAATTATACACTGTCTTCTGTAGCACTGCAGTCTCTTCATCATTATTTCCTAACACATGGCTGCATCTGCTGTTTCATATTCTATGACTACGAGATAATAGGAGGGAACAGAGCCGTGTGCCTCCTCTCTGCCTCTGTTCCCCGTTCTCCCTAAAGTGGTGACAAAGCAAAGTTGAAGTTTTCCACAAGAGAGTCTTAAGGAGGTCCAATTCCCAAATTTTACAGCGCCTGAAAGACACGCGAGTTCACTGAAACCTAATGGAGCTTTTCAAATAAGTAGGAGGAATCTGCTATGAGCTTCTTACAGCTAAGGGAAGTTGTCAATTCTGAAGTTTTGTGAAAAGAAAAAAGGAAATCAATAATAAAAAAATGCCAGGCATCACTGTCAGAGCTGGACTCAGCTGGGTTTAAGCAAAAAGGTGTGATTTCTGAAGAGGAATTTCTCAGTTCTGCACAGAAAGGGAGTATATGAATCAACATTCATTCATGAGTGGATCAGCTGCTGTAAAGGTGTACACAAAAGATCAAACTACAATGAACAAAGAAGAAGTCTGTGTTTTTTTTATTTTTTGTCAAGAAAGAAACTCTTCACACTGTTTTAAAGCAAACTGCTTCATTTTGCTACATAAATGTTTGCTTATGTTGAAGTTTCATTCAACACAAAATAATTAGAACGACAGAATACTTTGCTCCAGGATGCAAAAAATAAAAAATACTAGAAGAAATTTGTGATTTGATTGGTTTCGTTATTCAGATGGCATTTGTATATTAAAAAAGGTCATTACTTTCAGTGTTTAAACTCCTGGTTCTTTTCTGATGCATTTCTTAGTCATATAAATAAAAAAAGCTGGAGATAAACATTGACAACAAAAGCAAGAGAAGACAGATGCATGCACACCAGAAGAGTGTTTGTTTGATGTAGCCGCCCCTAATGATCCAGGCGATGTAATGAGCTACCATGCCGATTCCAGATATCACTCTGGGGACTTTCCGACTTTGTAAAACATAGAAACGGATGCTTTTTTATATAATTGTGATTCTGAATGTCTAATTGTACTTGTCGACTAGGGCATTGTTTTGGGGGCAAATTTGCTGTAGTAACTCTGACAATAACTCCTCTTGGTACTCCAATTAAATGTCACCCATGATGAAGAAACTCACACTTTAGGGCTTCTGTGGTAAAGTTGATGGATTGCTTGTGGCTAAAAAAAAAAAAAAAAAAAAGAAAGAACCAAAAAGAACACTGCAGCTGTATGCGCTGCTGCTAATAATTCAGGTCAAAAACTCCCAAACGCATCTCTGCACGAGGATGAGTTTCTTTTGGGTGTCTGAGGACATACAGGAAGAGTTCTTAATACTTACACTGAATCACTGTAGTGAGACATAACACAATTTTACATTCCTCTTGACTTGCGGTGTCTGTAACACAGATGTGTGACCTAATTCGGTCTCATGGCAATGGGAGAACAAGTTCAGGGCCTCATACATTACAAAGTTAACCTCATACCAATGTGGAATCATGCTAATTTTTAAATTTGTTCCCATCAGAGCTGTGCTACTGTCCACTTCTTTCTGCCTAGCTTTTGCAGCCAACATACTGCCTCAGATTATCACAACAAGTACATGAAATGAAATTGACGGTTGGTGATCACACACATCAAATAGAAAGCCTTTTATACTGTAGCTCCACTAGACAAGTAGTCAACTCTGCTGGATTATAAACATCTACAAACTTATAGGGAGCAGAAACCTTATCACACTTTCCAGACTAAATACAGTTGCCCTAATCCAGCTTCAGAACTTCAGCAAAGATTAAAATCAAGCACACGCACTCACAGATAATGCATCTGAGCAAAATGCACAGAGATAGCATCTTAGCAGACTTGGCTCTGGGCAATGAGAAAGCATAAAAGACAACAAGGAGCTCATCCTGGATGGAAACGTCAGACTCTCCCTCCTCCCTACACCCGTTAGATGTGGAGAGGTGAGCAAGAGCAAAAGCTTCCGCTTGCTATCGTCCGGGTAGCAAATCTCCAAATCCCAGCCAGAGGCGGAAACAGATCCAGCACCTTATTACTGGGAGCCTGAGAGATGGGAGTGCATTTCACAGCCAAATTCAGCTTTAGTTTAACAGCCTCCATCAAACACGACCCAACCTTTGCTGGGAGTGTCATAAGGACATTATACCAGCTCGAGCTGCAGCTACCTCGGGCAAAGTGCACGGCTGTATTTGTGTGTCTGTGCAAGATGAGAGGAGAAGGTGATAAAGGAGAAACAGACAGATGATGCTCTCAGCACAAGACTCCTGATTGAACTCTGGCAAAGAAATGCAAAGGCGCAAATAACCACTCTGATCCCCCCCATAATAAATTACACTCACACAAAACAGCCAGACTAATGTCACAAGTTACACAAGGCAAGGTGAGAAATCTTTGAGATAGTACTATTCACTTTCTTACTTGCATTAAAACAAGCGACAGATGGTCACCATTAAGAGCTGATGGGTAATTTTTCATTAATAACGTGTATGATAAAATATGCGTGTTTGCATTTGACAAAAACTATGCTCTTGAAGAACAGAATCTATATTGTAATTCACACAGGATGCTTGTATTTTAAAATGTTAAAAGCCTAAACCTTTAGGGCATTTTGTCGAAGAAATCCCATGCAAATTTACACCACAGTGCGCCATATTGGATCACCCATCCATCTTTACCCACTTTTCCATGTAGGGTCGCAGGGAGCTGGTGGCCATCTTTAGCGGTCTTTGCTACAACCTGAACAGGTCACAAGTCCATCACAGGGACCCGGAGACGAACGTGACAAACAACCACGCACACCTAAGAGTTCCTAATTAAGCTTACATGCATGTTTATGATCTGTAGAAGGAAACCCTTGCATGCAAACTCCACGTAGAAAAGCCGCAGCCAGGGTTTGAAACTGATACCTTCCTGCTTCAACGACTGTTTCACATTTTCAAAAAGTAAAAGTTCCTGACTGTGAGAGGAGTCAACACTCACAATGTCCCAGAACACACACAAAGACCTGAAATTGCTTGTGCTTGTAAATAAAGAGAACATGTTTTTAAAACCAGTAGAGGGTTCAGCTTTATGTCACATCTTCAGCAACTGGGCTGAGATTTAAAACCCTGACGGGCCCTTTACATGGTAATCTTGCTTTGAAATGTAACTCTGAATAACTTGGGTCATGCTGGAGTTAGTCCACAATTTACGGCTAAGAACAGCAAAGACATAACCCAAGCAGAGGAAACAGAATTGCATGAAAGAAACGGATGAAACTCGCTGGTATAAAAGCCACTCGGACTGAAAGAATATATTTCAAGGTCAAGATAAGTAGTCACAGTAAATGAAATTCTAATGACTTGTGGTAATTGCTAAATTGCTGGAACTACACTGATAGGGAAATGTGAAAGTTTGGGGTCATTTATTTCTTCTTAGTAAAATCATATCAACTGCCTAATGGTCTTCATATACTGTATTCTAATGGAGCTTTGGGAGCATTTTAATGGAGGGGTGCCATCTTCAGAGCTGGAGTCGTTTTAGTGTCGGAAATATCCCCTTGATCTCTCAAACTAGAGTGCATCTATGAAGAAAAAAAATAAAATAACAGTCTTTGAAACTCGCAGGTTGAGATGACAAATTCTGGGAGTGAAGATGACACCATTAAAGACCTGCTCCAACTTTACCTTCTTTCATTTTAGAGGCAAATGAAAAAAAAAAAAAAAGATAAGGGAAGGAAAACCAGGAAAGCAATAGCTGTCACAAAAAGAAAGGGTTTAGGTAAACTAACTGCTTAAAAAAACCTGAAAATCTATGAGTAAAATATTTAGACGCGGTTTAGAAGCAGTTTCAATTCAAGAAGTGTCATCATTAAACAATTGAGCTGGAGGTGAGGAGCAACTGTAAAATAAAGTATTTTTATATCTGAACACCAAAAAAAGTACTTTAAAATTGCTGATTGTGTCCTATTTCAAGCTACAGAATCTCTCTAACAAAGCCAACAAAACTGGTTTTCATTAGTATGCAGCAAACCAATAATAAAAATGATCTAAGGATTGCTGATTTAAAATATTTTGGAATGACAAGCATTTGTCAACCAAGCCAGCATTTCCTTCAACAAATTCTTTCTGTATTTCATCCAATCTGTGCACAAATTGAGCAATAAAAGCCACTAAATTAAGAAGAATAGGAAGGGTCAGGTTTCCTGCGACACAAGTCAAAATAAAGCTTTCAGAAAGATTTTGTCTACATCCAATTTAGATGGTACAATCACTTTGCTATCTCAGAATTTACAGCTTTAATCAGGTCTTCTCCTGACAAAACAAGAAAATAAAAAAAATGTGATTGTGATCAGCTATATACTGCCGAATTAAAAAGAAAGTACAAGAAAAGCTTAAATCAAAGCAAAAAGCTTCAAAGAAAATCAATGATTAAAAAGAAGAAGAAAAAAAAGCATCCTCCACTTCATGTGGGTCAGTCCACCCAGGATTAGAAAATGCAGAAGGACGGCAGCAGATACGAAGTACGCCTGTGGGGACGATGATTAAAATTTAGAAGGAAAAGCACCTCTTCTCCTGCTGAGCTACACGTCTCTGGGACACATTAAGTTGTAGGAGCTAGCTCGTGGGAAAAATCATTTTGTTTAATAATTTTGAAAAATGTGTTCAGAGGACTTGGCTGGAATCGGGAGGCTTCATAAAAAGGCAAAATGAGTAGGAAGAGGGGTGTCTCCATAGACTGAAACGCTGCAAAATGAGACATAACGTAAAATGAGAAAACATTTTAAACTGACGTCCCGTTGAAGATGACTGAATTAAAGCCAATATCGTGAAAAAAAAACATACAGCTGAAAACGTTGGAGTTAGTACTGGCATGATGTAATACCCTTGTGGCAACAGGAAAATGCAGTAAATGCAGAGCTCCATACCTAACTGGACTGTTATTTCAGAGTAAATGGACTCAAAAATAATAAAACACAGGGGGCTTGAGGACAGTGAGCACAATACTTGGGAAACCATTTCCTTGTAGCAAATGGACAGGTGAGTAGTGCAAACAAAGGAGGCATTTTTCACTCTATACCCTTTTCATATATGAATAAAGCATATAAACTCTGAGCATCAAGAATAATCCTTTTTATAGCAATGTTTTAAAATAGCCATTACTGTATCTTGCTAATTGAGTGTGAAATTATTTGATAAGTTGTTATACCATATCTAAAACGTTTCTGAACATCCAAACAAACCATTTATTTAATGACCGGCAAGCACATTGAAGCATGCTGTGGGGCGCCTGGAGCTACAATAAGTCATGCAATCTTTAAAGCACTACCAAGACTTTTTATAGCAGCAGTTTTCTGAATGCCAACAATGCCCCCAGCCAATGCCCCCCAACCCGTTCTCAGCCAGCATTAAGCCTTCTGTCACCAGTCTCTGATTAAAACGGAAATAGAGGTGGTTTTGTTGTTGTTTTTGCTTCTTTAATTAAAAGAGAAAAAGAACTCCAATCAATAGGTTTTCACAGATTAAAACACAACCTTCATATTAAAGCTGCTTGACAGGGACCACATAACTTAGTATTTTTATACTGAATGGCAGATTAGTACATATTTTTGAATTTGCTTTAAATATTGAGCATTTAATCATAATAACATTGCAAATAGGACTATTCTTGCAACTATCAGCTCTCAAGATTTTTTGCTACTTTCTTTGCTCTTGGTGTATTTTAATACCACAAAGTTTTCAGTTATTTTTAAATCTTCATTTCTGTCATCAAACAAACGAGTCTAAAAAAAAAGTGTGTAAAATGAGTCCAGCAGGACTTTTTTTTTAAACCAAACAGTGGTTTTCGATTTTATAACTGTGACATTTGATAGAAATACCACAGACAACTGTGGCACTCCGACTTTAGCTGCATTTGCATTTAAAACGATAACTTAGGATTAGTTTGCATGTGTGGCTAAAATAGATGTTACTGACTGAACATGGCAGAAACTGATAGGTTGTAGGAGGTAAAACAGTTGACATGCATAGCTTTTCTGGTGAATAGTTTGTCTAAAAGGTCGATTTGGAGCAAAGACAATTACTTGAGATAAAAATGGACAAAGCTGCTAAGTAATCAATAGGGTTATAGTGTGTAATAGTTATAAGTAGGTTTATCAACATCAATAAAACCAATTTAAGACCAAAACATTTTTTTCTAATTGTACAAGACAAAAAATATTCTTCAAGTTCTCTTTATGTGTCACATCAGTCTTCTATCTAATCAGCATTAGACTAAAACTCAACAGCTCTGTCTTTGGGGAATTTTTACCTTTCTTAGCCATTTAATTTAGATGGATGAACAATTTTAGGACATTTTACATTACATAAAGTTACCAGTAGAGTTGTCAATTATCCCAACATACATGTTTTTGGTTTTAGTCATTAGTCATGCAAAGAATAAGAATTAGATTTGTTTCGGTTAGGTTAAGAAAAAAAAACTATGCAAGGAGAAAATTTCTGAAACTGTACATTTATTTAGAGTAATGGAAGATAAGAACTAGAGTGAAAACATTTGAACTTCTAAAAATATCTAATTAGTGTCTTTGAAAGAATTTATTCTAATTCTTCTGAGCAACTATATGCTCTAAAATTGAAAAAAGTCAACCAAAAAAAAAAAGAGTTAAAGTGTAAAGTAAGAATGACCCCTGAGCCTGACCTTCATTTTGTATTCAGTTTTTCTGTATTCATTAGTAATCTTCCTGTGGGGTCTTAACATCAGTCTAAATTTTTTTTTTTTCTGCTACAAGACTTCCAACTCGTTTCAACGCTGGTCTAACTGGCCCAGACTACCTGCCAGCTGGTCAACTTGATAACCCCGATCATATGAACCCCTCCTGACTGGCTCGTTTTCAGCAGCCTGTCGTAGATTTGACAACCTATTCCAGCTGTCACCATGTCCTATCTGCCCTCCTTTTATCCATCTGCCATTTCTCATCCTCTGCCCTGAGCTCTCTTTCACCCACTCATCCCTTCAACTACTCCTCCATTTGCCTGGACCCGCATCAACAGGAAGAGACTGTGGGCTGTTTTTGTCCTTGCCTCACTGTCAGCTGTTTCTGCAACCTGAAACAAAGCCGTGGCCTCAGATCGCGATGATCTGTAATGTCACACCAGGTGAGCTTGCCAGTGGCGGTAGGCTGGCTGGGAAAATAAAGTCATCCTCTTACTACGGGCTGCAGAAAATGAAGATGGGGTGGGGTGGGGGAAAGCGGAACAATGGACACATCTGCAGCAGAGAAACAAAAGATGGGATTCAGCCAAAATGGAGAGGTGCCCATTGGAAGATAAAAGAATTAAGCTGGCTATTGTTATAATTACCTTCAAAACAATCCAATAAAAATCTGGTTTAATTTTAATTCTTAAAGCAAAAAATAAAATGCTTCATTAAAAGATTTTTCAGAATCAAGAATGAAAAAAACAAGACATGTAAGAGATGCCAAAGTGACTAGATGCCAGTCATCTAATCAGAGATCGAGGCAATAAAACAAAAAAAACAAGAAATTCTTGACGTTTAACATGCAGTAGCAACTAAAAATAATTGATTACCTGCTTGATGGGTAGAAAAACCCAAAAAACTACTATCACCAGTCGAAGAGCGGCCAAAACTGCCTGACAGAAATTTTTCATTTTGAGATTTATTTTGTTAAACCAGCAGAGTCATCTACTCAGCCTCTCTGCCAATGCTAAACAGGAAATTTCAAGGGAGTTTCTATAAAATGTTAGCAGGATTAAACTGAAAGGAGGGAAATTACTCAAGAATAAGCTGAGCAGAGCCATTTCAACTGTTCAGTAAGTCTTCAGAGATGCTTTAAGCAGCCGATCTTATTAAATGGGCTCTGCTGCAAGTATTCTATCAGCTCCTGGAGATATTCAGTTTAACCTGAGGCAGAATCTGACAGAATATTAAGTCAACCCCTTCCTCCTTCAAGAAAATAAAGCACAGATGTTGGGGTCCACGTGAAAACGAGAACTGATGAAGCAGATTGTGAAAGAATGCAATCTATTTGGCCTCACCACCACCAAAACCTCCTTCGGTTTTGAACGCTTGGCAGGCATTATTTTGCGTCTTCCTTTTTCTGCCTCCTACCATGCCACCGTCGTTTCACTCACTGCTCCTTTCTTCTCTTCTCTGTATGCAGGTGCACTCCCCCACAGAGCTGCACGCTGACTTCTGTCAGTAAGGGGACAGGGATGTATAAGCACAGATCCTCCTTGTTCCCTCCACCCCTCATCTTCCCCAGACCACCCAGAGGGCGTTCAGGACCACTTCAAAAACAAAGCAGAGGGCGAAGCAGTGACACTGAGCCAATATTCAAGGACTGTCTGACCAGTAATGATCTACTGTAACCACAACGTCAAGAAAACATCCACCAGTTTGCTTTGGAATTGGATCATTTATATGTGTTGCGCTCAAATTGTTTAGTTAAGTTCATAGAAATCGTTATACAACATTCAAAGTAATCACCATGACTGTCAATTATCCAACAACTCTTAGGGTTGTATCTCAAAGCACAACAACTACTGACTAGTTCCACACTTCTACGACTGATGTGCAGAGCATGAGCAGCAAAACAGAAGAGTTCACTCTCAGGCATTGCAATGAATGCCTTCAATTACACCCTTGCATTTGATGAGCGAACACGTTGCTTCTTCTGCGTTTTCCCCGGGTGGATGGGTTCTGCAGGCTGGATGGTCACAGAACAACAATCGCATCAAAACACCCATGACAGTGGAGAACAAACAGCTTGACAAAAGCAGCACCAATCAGGCATTTATTTCCTACTCTGCATGGCAACACACCAACGTGGTGCATTTTCTCTAGACGAGAACACAGCGGATAAATTTAGTTCTGCTATCTAGGGTTTGTTTCTGGGCCAACTTTAAGGGCTGCTTCAGGTCCTGCTCCAATATTAAACATAAAAAAATAGGACAGTACAGTATTAAAAAGAAGGATGGGCTTAATTTTTGTTCGTCCTGCAATACAAATAGCAATAAACATATATTGAATCTTTTACGAGACCACTTTGCAAAGATTTTTGAAAGATTTGTTTTAGAACAACAACCGACTTTGTGAGAGCATCTGTGAATAACTGTTATAGTGAAATGATGACATGAATCTGTCTTAGCTGGGGGTTTTTCCCCTCAAAATAACCAACTTAAAAATGGCTCTACCACAGCCCTAAGCCCTAACTTTTTCACTTCCATGATTTGTGCATATTGTGTGGCACTTTGACAAATTAAACATTTATTGCATTAAGAAGCAAGACTGTCTCTATACATAGGCACAGGTGTTTGCATGTTAAGGTCTTAATGGATTAACTGGCTTCATGTATCCTTCAAAGCAAATAATGTTTGGCTGAGTATCAGAACATTATCTGAATGTAGACTTGAGACAATTATTCACTCCAATACACTGGCTTTATTCCACTGCCATGACCCTCCAAAGAATCTGCTGGGGCCTCAAGGTTGCTGATAAGAACCTTTTGTTTGGTGGCCAGCCTTGTGAATGCTCAAGAAAAGCCCCACCAGCAACACGGGCTTACAAGCAAACTAAGGGCTAAAAACTGGGCCATCCTCGTCTTCAGTTCAGCATGAATGAACCAACGGCGCTTTCTCACCTCTATATTGTATAATGTCTTGAACAGCTGCCCAGAATGCACAGCTTTGGTCATATTATCTACAGAAAAATGGACAAGATTAAAACAGGAGCTGTAAGGAAAGATGACTCAGTCCTGCAAGATAATCCTGCAGATGTTTAAATTGTTGGCACACACATTTTCTATTTCTGTAAAGCAAGCAAGACATTGGATTCAAACACAATTTTGATAGAAAACCTGTTTTTTAATGCCTTTCTTTGTACTTGTTGGTGGCTTCTCCAGGCCTGATGCTGTTTCCTTCTAGAAGTAGCTCATCTACACATCTACACTTGTACACATGCCCGAGGCGTCTTGAATCAGATCTGTAGATCCCCCATTTCATATATGCAGCAGACTGCAGATCTACAAGCTGCACTGCTATGCCTGACACAAGACCCCAGGGACACCCTGCCTGGGAAACAGCTAATCACCAGGAGATCGACATGAACTCTTCTGACTTAAGAAAAGGCAGTAAGCAAAAGTTTTACAAGGAAGAGTGAAGAACAGTGTTAATATTCTTGTCCTTTACACTCCCACTCCAGCAGTCACTGAAATTCCAAAAACCTGTTTGTCAAAACTGAACATTTTGAAATGTTTTGCAAGGAATAAACTTGTCTTCAAAATAACTTTGGTATGACTTGAGACCTAGCCACCATGACTTGTCATAGTTTGCATCATTTTCTTTATTCACTGTATGATATATTTGTACAGCTCTCCCCTACAAGTAGTAAGGATTAGTTCTCTAGTTTTAATGCAGCATTTATAAGCTATCTGACATCACAAGTCAGAGGCTGTGAGTTCAGATTCAAGACAAGTCTTCAGCTTTGGGACTCATGGTTGATTTTTCTTATGACAAATATTGTCACATAGTTGGAACATGTTAAGATAAAAGCTTATTTTTTAATCAATGAAGGTCTAATTTTTCAATAACTTGAATGCATTGGTTTTGAATAAAAAAAGGAAATTGAAGCGATATGCTAAGTCTAACATTAGCATTATTTTTGGTGCTTGGACATGAATAAAACAAAATACTAAGTCCAAGCACCCAATATATGATGGTTTGGATGGATAATGACTAAATCTACTACAATAAATGGAACACTGCATCCAGGCTAATTATTTTAAGTTGTTACCTAGCCAGTAATTTAAAGGAGGATCACAGCAATTAAAAACTGTTTGCCATTGTCCTAAACAACAGTGCATGCTTACAAGCCTGAAGCCACTCCTGGGATATATTAATCTGCTTGGAGAGTTAAGTTTTGGTATACAAGTGTAAAACATGCAAGGGGAAAAAAAACTGAAGGACCTGCTACCCTACTAGTTGTGCTATATTTTGAAAAATAAAATAAAAAAGCTGAGGTGCTACATTTCTTGTGGATAAATGTCCTTTTCTCAGCACTTAGTAGTTTTCATGAGTAAAAAAGTACTCATTAAGTTTGTAAGAGACATTACATCTTTCCTGAGGTGCCAACTGGTATCAAAGTGAAACTGTAGGACTGGTTGTGAAACTGCTGACATTTCAGGTGTTAAAGTAGCACTAGAGAACGTGTGAACCTTAAAACCTTGTGTTCTGACTTGCTTTGATGGCACAGCATTCATTATGTACATTCCCAGGCCCGAAAGTGAAATGGAGCGCTTGGGGGTTGAGAAACCGCAAATCACAGCTTTTGTTTCCAGGCCCATGACATCCTGTAAAGAATCATGTTTTGCTTTACAAAGCCAACAGCTAGACAGAGAACACACTGTCAAAACTGTGCCGTTTACTTGATGAAGTTTTAAAAAGTTTAAATAAAGTTGGAAGAAATCACTTGAAGAAATGCAAGACGATGCGTTCTGAGGACCAGAGACTGGGCAAGAGTAAACACTGGAATGGTTTTTACTTGTGGGATAGAGCAAAAAAGGAGAAAAAATAAACAATGATGGAAAATTGATGCCAACCTCCTTTGTTTCTACTGGACTGGTAAATAGTTAAACAGCTCACTTGTTCTTAGTAATGCCATGTTTGTTGTGCTTGGCTCGGTTGGTTAAAAGTTGTGCTTATGAACATAAAAAGAATGTAGTCATTTTGATAGCCTCTAAAAGACATTAAAAATCTAGAAGCTATATTGGCAACTTAACACTTTCTCTGCAGTGTTTTGTTATTAAAATGTTAAATCAGTGGATGATTCTTACAATGAAACAATGGAAAAATAAAAATATAAAGACAAAAGGTCAGCCACTTTATCAAAGAAAAATTACTTTCCAAAGTCAAGGCTCAGATGGAAATGTATTGTTTTTTTCAACAGTAGAATTACATCCCAGAAAAGCAGGGGATATGAAATAGCAAAAACAAACTACGCCTTGCTTTAAAATCACACTTTTAGTTTTAGAATCATCCAAAAGGAAAGGAATAAAAATATTTCCAGTCCTTGCATCTAATGTGAATGCCAGATTAGCACGCCCAAGGCTGAAAGCAGGGTCATCAGTCGGAAAAGGGTGGACCGTCAACTTCAGGATGGGGCTTGTTCACAAAGCAACACAGCAGGAGATTGATAGGCGGCATGGACTGAGGACACTGTGCTGATCTGTCACGGTGAAGAGACAGCTGAATTCAAAAGGCAACGCTGTCAGTGTACCTAGAAATCTACATTTCAATCCTCACATACGGTCTTGAGCTATAGCTAGTGACCTAAATGATGTGATGGTGAGTACAAGCAGCTGAAATGAGCTTCCTCCAAAAGGGTGACTGGGCTCCCTCTCAGGATCAGGTAAGGGAGAACAGCAGTTTAAAAGGAGCTCAAAGTAAATTTGCTGCTCATCTGTACTGAAAGAAGCCAGCTGAGGTGTTTGGGCCTCTGGTAAGGATGCCTTTCGAAGGTGTTTAGGACATGTCCCACCGGGAGAAGGCCTTGGGGCAGACTTGAGTCTTGCTGGACAGCTTTTATCTCCTGGCTGGCTTGATAATGCCTTGGGTTTCCCCTCAAGTTGAGCTGGAAGAGGTAGCTGGGGAGAGGGACGTCTGGGGATCTCTGTTTAAGCTGTTGCTACTTCAACACACCCTTGGGTAAGCAGCAGAGCATGGTTGCATGAATGTCAGGACCTTTGAAAAGGTCAAGATGATGCTAAATTACTTTTCAGCGGTGTTACAACATTTAAGTTCCCACATTTCCAACGCAGACGATCATGATCTCAAATGATTTTAGTATGGCTTAAAACCTAGCCACTAGCCTCCTACTGACCCCTGCTAGCCTCCTACTGATCTTAAATGCAGCCACGGGCTTGTTATAATTTTTAGGATTTCTTAAAAAAAATTAAATAAAATGCACCATAGCAAACACAGAGGCAGATGAACAAGTACAATCAGCCAAACTGAGGAACAGAAATAAGAAGCAGAAATAATATTTTTGGTTGTTATGAAACTTTTTAGACATTCCTCCAGCAGCTCTTGGGCTTAAAACAGTTGTATGATGAGGAAGTGTGCAGATGGCAGATATTACAAGAGCAGATGGTGCAAGAAGCACAATCCCACTTGCCCTTACCTTAACATCAATATGACTCTTTAACCTTAAGTAACTACACCCACACTTCAAACTTGGCAGGGACACACAAGTTTTACATTGCAGCTATATTATAAACTTCGGTCATATTTACCAGCATAGACAGAGCTGTGACAAGAACACTTTCTGTAGAACAACACAATAAAAAGTGTTTTTATTCACTTTGTCATAAGGAGCAACTTCATTTCATTCAATTCCATAGTGAACAATATTTTCTGTAAAAACAAATAAAAAAGTAAGCAGATTATAGAAGGAAAACTATGCTTTTACATAAAAATTTATGATAGGTGGTACTCCCATCTTCACAAACTTGAGAATCAATCCAACCCAGGTCAGATTAGAGGTTCACAGATTTATTGACATTGATAAAAATGCTTTGTAAAACATTAAAATTGGCCCCAATGATGGCTGAAAGATGTGCAGCATCTGGCTTCAGCTTCACACTTGAACAATCTTGAACCAGTCTGCATACTTCGCATCCAGGTATGAGCGTGCCAGACAACAGCTAGCTCTACACGGCTAATTAACTTTTAATTACATGGGCACTTTACCAAAGCCATCTTAACCTATATTTGCATACAACAAATACACACTTAGAAAAAAAGAGGGTCTGCAAAGAACTCCATTGTAATTCCACAAAAAGCTTTGCAAACATATTTGTTTCTCTGTCCATGTTGTAACATGAGCATGATGAGGTTGCACTAATAGGGTATTGTTGCAACTGAAAGCCTAAGCAGGGATAAATTTCCCATTGTATAGACATCAAAACAAGGCAAAAGTTGCCAACAGCTGCCTGACATGCAATACTTTTGTTCCTATAAATAACTGGAAAAATAATTAGGTTGTACATATCTGCAAATTTGCCAAAAGCCATCTTCTGAAAGGTCATTTAAGTAACACGTTTGTTAATTAAGAACTCATCCGCAGTAAATATGTCCATCTGCCTTAGTGCAAATTAACCCTTTCATAAGTACAAAACACCTCAAACGACCAAAAACTTCTTGCAAAACTACAAAAGTTGTACACTAATTTTGCAGTTTCAATTTGCGACTAATTCTGGTACCCATGTGGTGCAACAAACTGTGATTAACCATCATATAACAGACTTCTTAAGTCATTATCAAACACCACCAGAGATGTTCTGAGGAATATTCAGGTAATTTAATGCAGACTTGGACAGTTATTTTTCCACACATGTACTTGACAGCGGGGAGATTGTTTACTTGAGATGCCCTCTAACAGCATAAAATGTGAAGGAAGGGGATGATGTTGGGTAAACCGCCACGTTTTTTCTTTACATGTTGAGAATCTTGGACAAGGCTCCCTGTTGGCCACTTTTTGCTTTGATATCAATACTATATGTATTTGAATGTATCCGTATTAGCAATGGAGTGGAAAGCAAAATATAGGTCAGCAGGATAAAAGCACCAGGCATCAGCTCTTTCCAACACTTTGTGCTGCTATATTGCACATTGTCTTGTGCACTGATGTTCTGGGCATTTTACTCTGGGGCTGGGTGGAAATTTTAAGCAAAATGTCTTCTGCTACTTCTCTGAAATATCTCTAATATATTTCAGGACCTAGTGTGTGCAGGAGAAGAAGTATAGTCAAGGTGGAAATAAAATATCTCCCTCCAAGGAAAACTTTCCTTTCAGATATAGATGCATGAGCTTCAGCACATAGCTTCCAGACTAGTCAAAATTTTGTTCAGCTAACACTATGAGCTGGGTAGTCATTGTGCAAATAATCAATTCAGGGAGCCAGAACAAATTCTGCTCTTTTAAAAAGGCACCAGTAGGAGCCTGGCAAATACTGGCACTTTGCAAAAAGGGACATTTGTACCAGCAGGATCGAGGCGTTTATTCATCACAGTTACATCTGCATACAATGTTCTTAGCAGGAACCATCTACAGACTAATTGCTTAAAAAGACTGCATACATCTGAACTGGGTTAAGAAAAATGAACTAAATTTCGAAATCAGGAAACCTTTACAATCATCAATGAAGACGACAAAAAGGAGAACTGAAATCGGGAATACAAAAAAAAAAAATAGTAACTGAAGTCAGAACAGGCAGAAAACATCAGGCACTCTTCCACAAAATCAGCAACAGCTTGTGGTGTTTGCAAATTGCAGAATACGTCTGACATTTTAGGGCTTCTAAACTTAATCATGATTCTACAAATTGCCTGCTTGTTTAATGTGATGCTTGGTTGTAGACAGTTTGAAGCTTCGTGCAGAAAAAACAAAACCGCAACATTTCACAACAACGACATCAATCAAGTGCGTTTGAGAATGAAGGTCTTTTCTAATCAGCGTAACATACACTTTTCTCTCGTCAATAAAGAGAAAGAGAGAAAATAATATGCATAATGGAACCTAATCAAAAAAACAGAGCCAGCCAGGTGTACTGATAAATCTATAAAACACACTGAAAAAATTCAACAGATTCTTCACAACTGTTCAAACAATATGACATAAGGCCTCTTCAGAAGGAGAAGTATAAAGTGCAGGATTAAAAAAAAGAAGAACAGCAGTCTTATCAGTATCACTGTACGCATTCTTCAATTTAAAGAGCACATCACTTTGTAGCCGACTTTAGTGTTTTTTAACATCTTGGTCCACAACAGACAGTTCCAATGAGGCACTGCTTTGTTACCGAGGTCAAAAAGAAACTTTTTTTTCTGGGAACAGCAGATGAAGACTTCTCACTGCAAGGGCTTCTAAACTTTTGAATATCAAAAGGCTGCCTTTGCTCTCTTTTTCTGTGACATGTTGGCAAAGAACTGCGCAGCCCCTGTAACTGTGGAAACTGGTGGCACTTTACTGTCTCACAGCGAAGCAAGACAGATCCAAACGCTACTGTAAAGTAGAGCAAAATGCCTCCAGTACTACAAATTCTTCAACCAGCATACATTAACAACAGAAAACAAAAGCTGCTAATGCATTTGTGACAAACAGCACCGCCCATTAATACAGCAAAGGTCACTTCTGCAAATTTCAGTCGCGGATAAGGATCACCTGAACCGTGTGAAAACTCCCACAGCCTTACACCTTGGCAATAAAATGCAATCAAGTTATCAACATAATTGAAAAGGTAAGTGTCACCCTGAACAAGATGGAGCACCTGTCCTTGAAAATTAATAAATGAATGCATCAGGCTGGCTGAACGCCACAGAGTGGAGAAAACAGCGAGGGGAATGACAGTGCAACCAGGCTGCCACTTCAGAGGCCATGTGACACACTGTTACAAAGCAGAATAATCCTGCATTGTGATGACGGACTCACCAGACCGGATCAGTTGGCTTCCACCATTACAGCCTGCTGTGATTACTAACAGCAGCCGGAAACTTACAAGAGACCGTGCAGGTCACAAGGCATTTCCTTATTCATAAAATCAGCACCGAGATACGGGTGAACTCAGAGAGCGAGTCTGGTCCTGCAGGAAAACGGCCTCAATCAATCCACCTCCCCTCATTTAATCCCCTCAATAAACCATCTGAACCAGAGTCTTCATATAGTGTTGATCGAGGGGAGCGGAGCAGGTTCTCTCAGTTATTGTGGTGCTTTTCCACATCGAGACTAAAGTTGTCCCTGCAGATGAAATCGTGTTTTCTTTGGAAGAAGAGTGAGAGAAAAACAGATCAGCACTAGTGAAACCAGAGTTGAAGGCTGGGATTCCCGGATCACTGTATGAAATGTCAAGCTGCACAGACAGAGCGCACACCTTACCTCTGACCCCCTTTATTCAAAGTGTCTGTGCCAAGGACACAAATCCTTCTGGTCAGTTTGGACAAAAACAGCAGTCTGAAGTGCTAAAGACCATATCTGAGCGTCTAAATAAAAGTTAACATTGCTGTTCAGATCCCAACTTATAAAAAGTGACTTGCGCAAAGACACAATATACGTCCTTCATAACTCAAAAAAACATGCAAGGATTTAAACCTCTCTCTCTTTGCCACAACAACAAGCAAATGATCAGGAGATTTTTTTTTTTTTTTTGCTAGCTTACCATGGATCAAACTCGTGGATGATGCTCTCGAACCGGATCACGGCAAAAAGTCTGGAGCTGAATCCTGCCAGGCAGGCCAGAAAGAGAATACTAAAGGAGAGTAAAGACTGCCACCCAGCTGGCTGTGTCAGCCCGCCAGACAGGCCTCCTTTGCCCCCTCCTCCACCCCCGGCGCCCGCTCGGCTGTTCCCGTGCACCGAGCTCCCGGAATTGCTGGAAGCTTTGTGCTTGCCGTCGCTGGCTGCGTGGTGCTCCGCCATTTCTGCGTGCGGGTGTCGGTCGGATTCGCCAAAGCGTCCCTCCTGCCAAGCTCCCCGTGTCCCCCTCCGCTCCGTGCGGCCGTAAACTCCCCCCTCGGGTGAATTTCTCGTCCCCTGGAGCCTCCCCGGGTTTGTGTTCGTACGTGCTGGAAATCAGTACCGCAGCCGTCGCGTCCCTGCCCGCATACTCATGCGCCACACAGCAAGGCTGCACACTCGATCCGCTTCACGACTGAACGCCGGTGGAAAGGGGCGGGATTTGCGCGAGGGGCGGGGTCTCCCCCCCCCTCCGGGCTCCTTCGGCCTATCACAGATCGACATGTACGACGGGGCGGTGCTTTCTAAATTTAAGCCAATAGGAGAGCGAGGTTGCTCAGATTGCCAAACAAGGTCACCAATGAATAAATATTAAAATGTGGTCGCTACTGATTGAAAAGGAATCATCTTCTGCCACATAAAAATTAATCACTCTGCTGCTAACTTAGAATAAAACCTATTAAGTTAATTCTTAATGGTTTAACTATTCTTATACAGGGCAAAAAAAAACAACAACAAATCTTTACAGTTTCAAGCTACAGTATAGGAAGGCATGTGAAGATAAATGTGCTCTGAGAGAGCAATATTTCTGTTACACTAGGATGTTGAGGACTGAGAGGTAAGAAAGACAGATGTGTTTCATCATGCTATGTCCCCAAGCAAAGACAGGAACCCACCATTCATCAAGGCTTGAAAGCTGTTATTGAAATAAAACAGTTTTATAACGTTTCAAATAAATGCTCAGGTTTTTGATCAATTTCATATATTTTCTTTTATTCTTGTAGTTTCTCATATAACCATGAAATAGAAACATTATTGATTTATCTGGGATGTGTTTGATCTATTACCAAAGGGAAAAGAACAATAGTCTGACAGCCTTCGCAAAGGACTGTAATATCTTAAATAGAAAGAACTGTTCTAAAGTCTGAAGCGTTTGGATGAACGTATGAGAAGTTCTTTTATAAAAAGAAGAATATTTTATATTGTGCACAGCATTGTAATTTGTTTGGACACTGGGATGTGTGCTGTCTATCTTTCTTAAACATACAACAGAATAATTTTTCTCTATGCTCACACATTTTTTCAATTTTAAGTATGAGTGAATTATGTTTTTGCTCTGAATTGTATTAATTTTACAGTTAATCTGGATAATTTATGGGACCCTTAAAAATGAATGTTTCGAAAAATTAAAACAAGCTACTACTCCTATACACTCCTACAACTACTTAAGGATTTGTGTTTCTCACAAAATGTCCCTAATTTCTATTCCCAATGAACATCTATACAGAGTGCAATAAGTGTGTCATTCGTATGATTAGGATTTTAAAAATGCTAAATAGATATATTTGTTAAACCTTTAGATGGAAGTCTGAGCTGGAAATAAGACTGAAATGAGGTCAGTTTACTGCAGAGGGAATATAAAGATAAGAGTAAGGAAAAATACAGATTTGGAGACAAAAAGATGGATGGATAATGAAGGAGAGTAAGGGAATGGTTATGAAAATTGATGGGGGTCATTACGGAGAATAGATGATGTGGCAGAGGTAGATGAGTTCTGAGTTCATGAAGTGATCCCAGAGATCGAAGAAAAGTAAAGGCAGACAATATCACAGACCTGTGTCTCAGCTGAAAGTGCAAGACAGACAAGAGATTGTTAAACATGCGTTTTACAAATACTTGTAATCCTTTGCACCCATTAACAGACGCATACTAATGAGTTCCTCTCTGTTTGGGCACACGACGGGGTGTTTACACCAGCATCTCAAATCGTTCTTCAGGGCCTGCTCGAAACCACGATGAGCAGCTCTCTACCCTTTCATGCTCTCCACTCTACCTGCAAATTCTGAATTGATGACCTTTGAGGTAAATAGGAACGCAGGCAGCGAAGATTGCTTCAGTCGCATCTATTGTCAAAAGGCCAGGCCCCGGTGAAAGCCAGACACAAAGTGTGCTGTTGCCAGGCAAGGCAGCTTCGCTCTCCATCTCCAAAAAGGCAAATGACGTGAATGTTTCTGTTTGCTTTGAGTTTACTTTTTTCTCTTTTTTATACTGAGAAGAGACCAAACATGCAGGGAATTTGCTTTGCATTTTCAGACATCCACATTTTTATCATGCCAAAGGGGAGTTGTGGGGAAAAAAAAAAGCTTCAGATGCCAGATATGAACCTTTCTACTCGTCATCCTGTTTGTTTTGACTGCATGTTTAGATTACAAAGCAGGAAGATGGAGTGTAGCTGATCAAGCAGATTTAAATCAATATACCAATTTTTCCACTTTAGGCCTAGACTGATTTAATGAAAAAAAGTGGCACCACCAGCAAATCCTGAAATCTAATTAAAGGCCTAACATTCCTTGAAGGAATGCATATCGCCCGCTGCCTTTAAACTGAAATCTAATGCTGAGATGGAAGTTATAGCCGTTTAGGTCAAACCTTGTAAAATGACATTACGCGCGATCTCATACAATATTGTGAGATGTGATAGCACTCAGTGTATATCATGCTGCGAACACAAAATTTAGCTCAATATCTGTAAAATACAGCCATTTCTGTTTCAGTTAACTGTGGTGGCCATCTTAATTGTTGATGCTCAACTTCTACCACAACACTAATATCTCTATCTCCGTAAGATTAGCCAACATATAGCCATTTTTGTGCTTCGTCACGACAGTGGCTGCGGCGGCCATCTTGAATGAGATTGATTCGAAAAGCTAATCAGTGGTGGATCTATACATATTGATTGTTTTCTGAAAGTTTCGTTAAAATCCATCCAGTGTTTCATCAGAGATTTTGCTAACGAACAGAAAGAGTTGACCCTTGATGGTAATGGCAAAGTTTTAAATACAGATCTCAGTTGATCAATTAGCTCTTAGAGTATGTGTTGGGGATGAGTCTCAGCTTGTACAACACCAAATTTGAGCTCAATATCTGTAAAACGGGCCGAGTTACAACCATTTTTGTGTTTGCTAAGGTCACTTAGCTGTGCCAGCCATCTTGAATGAGATTGACTCCATAGGTTAATCAGCTGTATATGTACATCTAAAGATTACTTTAAGAGTTTCATTAAGATCCATCCACTGGTTGCTGAGATATTTTGCTAACGACACACACAGGCAAAAGCAACAACCATCACCTTTGGTGGCGGGAGATAAAAACCTCCAAGTTGCTGGTGTAGATTCTCAGTCATCCAGGCCATGGTAAATTCAAAAAAAGTTAAAAAACAAAAACAACTGGACTTCTATTCTGTAGCTGAAGACGTTTCGCTTCTCATCCGAGG
>NC_051434.1:6385316-6449550 GCF_001649575.2 Kryptolebias marmoratus
TGCAAGCAATCCAGCTTACATCACATCTCAGCTTTAAAAGCTCAACTCCACACTCTCTATTTCTGAATTGAGAAAGCTCCTCGGATGAGAAGCGAAACGTCTTCAGCTACAGAATAGAAGTCCAGTTGTTTTTGTTTTTTAACTTTTTTTGAAAAAACCTCCAAGGTCTCTTTAAAGACAGTGATTTGTTCTGAAGATGTGGAGGAAAAAAATCTGAAGTTCCTCAATTAAAATGTTCTGGATGTTATGTAACCAACTGGAACAAACAAGATGCCTCGGTGAGTAGGTGTCTCTGATGAGAGCAAACTACCTGCACACTTTAAAGGAAGCCCCTGATCTAATGCCTGCATGCTTTATGAAGTGCATATGAGCGATATTGTGATGTTGCAGTCGTTTCCGAGGCACAGACTGCAGGTTGAGAGGTGCCCGCGAGTCATGTTTCTTGGCAACACACAGCCACGTAGCAAGAAAGAGCTTAAAAAATTTAAAAGAACAATACATCTATGTTTTACTCCTGTATACTCGGCTCTACTGGGGCTGCTATTCTCAGCAATCACTGCAAAGGCAGAATAGCAGGTCGACTGATTTCCAATCCCACACAGTTAACACACAAACAGAGTCACACACCTCTGCAGAGGTTCCACTTCACGACTTCCTGTCTTTAAAGACTGAAAGTAAATTTAAGGGCATCATTTTGCTGCGTGACATGGTCCTTAGGTTATAATGTGGTTCTGAGATGTTCAGCTGACCTTGCTTTGATTTCCTATGTGAGCACTGCTTTTCCACCTGCCTTCCTCTGGAGCCTGAATCTGCTTTCAGGGTCTTTAAAGGGATGGTTCAGGTTTCTGAGATTCTGTGGAGATGTTGTGAACAATTAATATCTTACCAATTGTAAATAGCTTTTTGAATGATCTCAGTTTTGGAGAAAATGAGTTTCATTCTGACCGAACTGAGAAGCTAACGGCTAATCCAAGCAGGGTCAAGATGAAAGAAGATCACTGCCGTTTGAAACAAGTCTAAAAAGGTTTCACAGCGGTTCACGCAAACCCTTAACACTGTTGTTCACTTTACATCACTTGGTTATTTGCATAGAATAATTTGATTATTTCCCAGCACAAAGAGCGACAGCACAGCTAGCTGTAGCATGGAGAACTTCCAGGCAGGAATATCACAATATTTCTGAGAGAAAAAATGAGTGATGTGAAACTGACAGCAGAGCCGAGGTTCATAAAACATCATTCACAGAAACCACTATGGAGTTATTGAGACTGGAGCTGTTTTAAGACAACAACAGTCCGCTGTAGTCTTGGCCCCACACCGATTAGCTGCTAGCTCATCAATCCACTCACAATTAAATTGATTTCTCCAATCTGAGGCCATTCAAAGGGCCATCTATAACAGATACAGCATTAAATGCTCATAACCTTTCCCCAGAATCTCTTTTCAAAAGATCTGAGCTACCACTTTAACTCCAAACCTTCAGACATTACACCTAATTGTCATCATATACTCTGTATATCCAACTCAACAGGAAGCTTATATTCTACTAAAAAGAACAATGGACCAAAATGTTTGCTCTTTCTGAGCCCTGAAAAACTTGCAAAAATTTCCCTTGTTGTGTTCTGCTGTGATCCAGTTAAAGATGATGATTAGCCTGAGGTTGTCCACCACTGACACTGATCTCCAACACGGTCAGTAACAGAAATGAGGGCACTTTAAGAAAAACACTAAGCATCCCAAAGCATCCAGACGTCGTAAACTATTTATTTTCTTGTAATCAACATAAATGCAGCCCGTCTGAACGCGCTCTTAAACCTAAAAAGTCTCATTATAATTTGCTCTAGGTTAAGCGTAGTGAAAACATTTCTTGAGTTATTTTTGTTATCTAATTATTTATGGCCAAAAATGTTGTGATGACAGTTGTTTAAATGTCATTTTGAGTGTAAGTACTGGATGCTGAGAACACTAACCTGAGTTAACTTCAGTCTGATGATGTGGTGTCTCCCTCTCCAAGTACAATGGGATACCTGTGCAGCCTCATCAGTGACAGAACATTTCACACCGAGCACGCCTCATTTCTCCACCAGCCTGTGGGGTACAGAGAGACTGTTAAATCTACAAGACATGGATCCGACTCAGTCCCAGATAACACATTTGCTTGACACTCTCCGACGACGCTCATCATGTAAATCTCGACTTTGATGGAGGGTGTGCTGACACGGGTTCAGACACTTTGGTTCCCGTTGTGTGACAGAACTGTTAATCTCGACCCGACGCGTTCATCCACAGCGTGTATTCATATGCACCGCGCGCCCGCCAAGGCTACCTCTTTAAAGACATTTGTTTGTTGTGATAAAACATGAAACAGGGCAATAAGTTTCTGTTTTGTGCTGCAGAATGAGGCGTGATTTATCATCGCAGAGATCAGAGAGCTTTTGCTCAATTTATAAAGCGGCATCTGAGTCAAGATTCTTTTGCATTCATTGGATTCTTCTGTCATTTTTCAAAAGCATAAAGAGAGTTATTTCTCTCTAAGTGCGAGCTGTCGAGGCAGAGCCAGATTTTGACAGATAGTACTTTTTCTTTTTTTTATTTGAGAACTAAAGTGCAAGGAGAAAAAAAAAATCAATGCAGTAATTGTATCCATTTCAGTTTTGACATTAGGTGAAGCAAAAATGTTTTTTTAATGTGGGTTCAAATTTCAAGTCATAAAAGTTTTTAATTAGAAAAGAAAGGCAGTGAGGATTCTGAGTGATGGATAACTTTGATGGAATTTGTTGAAGAAGCTGAAACTAAGTTGTTAAAGTGACGAGCTGAAAGAAGCAAGGCATTAGCAAGAAGCTAAAAGCAGCAAAAGACTAGCTAAAATCAGGAAAAGGTTAGCTAAAAGTATCAAACGGCTAGCTAAAAGGCCTTTTAAAAGCTAAAACTAGCATAGAAAACAAAAATAAAGAAAGCATTAAAGCAGATTTTCAAATGAGCAAGGTTTTTGAAGGAACTGAAAAGACCTCTATGTATTTCTACAGGGAAAACATAAATAAAGTAAATACTTTAACAAATATACAAAAGTCACAAAAACATCAACTAACTCCTGAATGAACTGAGTGTTTTGGCACATGAATAAATAAAATAGCACAAAGTATGCAGAAGAAATTAGATTGCAACAAACATCCAAAAAATAAAAAATAAAAATAGAAAAACAAAAGTGTGAAGGCTGAATCAGATTTTACACGGTAAGGTCTGAAATCGCAGAATAATGAATCAGCGATTACCTTCAAACTCTACACACATATACATGCTGAAACCTTACTAAAAATGCTCCTTTATTCCATTATTTTCCCTAGAAGAACCTTCAACAACACATCGGTGTAGAAAATTGAAACGGCTGCAGTCCACCATACTCATCAAGATTGATTCTGACCTGTTGACACAGCCGAAAACTCTGACAGCGATGCCTCAGATCTGGTTGGCATGCTGTGTGAGAAGGTATATACGAACGTTTCAATTGACGGAGCAAGAGACAGAGATAGAGATGGATAAGAAAAACATAAGAAGGCTGAACTGTCTGCAGGCAGAATGTCAAACTCGGAGGATCTGTCTTGTATCTGTACCCCTTCAGAATAACAAGAACTTCATCAATATGTTTCTGACTCTAGTTTGGTTTGAGAACCATATTTATAGACATATATTGTGTCGTTTGGAGGAGATTTCTTTTCAAGCATTACCATTACAATGTGTTGAAGACTGCTGACAAATAATCCCACTGGAGAGTGAAAAGAGTGATTCTTGAAAACTGAATTGCGTCTCGTAATTTTTTCTGCTCAAGAAACGACCTCTCTTACCTTCTTGAGTGGCCAACTTGAGATTTATTTACTTCACTGGCAGCACTGAAATTAAAACCACGACACTCAAAACAAGAGGAGCCAACATATTCCAATCCTAAAAAATCCTGTTTCTGTGATCCTCAAATGTCTTATAAACTCTACTCAAATAACAAGAAAGTGGCCCATTTTCTCATTTTACTCAGCCCGAAGGATGCAATTTGAGATTTGATTCACCATTAGGGGTTTACGACTTTGCCTCGATGTGTCTTTAATGAGAAGTTTGCAGCACGTCTAAATCTGTCTCCATCATGTCTTTTCTGTACATACGGTCGACTTTTATCTGCATCTTAGGATGAGTTCACCAGAAACGGTTCACCAGAAACGCGTTCCTTCGCCCATGCTTTGATTTCCACAACAGAACCATGTTTAATGCAGTGCTACCAAAGGGCCTGCAGATAACAGACTTTTCATGGCGTCTGCAAATCTTCAAATGATTTTATGCACGACAGATGATGAAATCTTAATTCTTTGTAATGCTGTAATGAAATGATGCCTGATACTTTGTTTACACAATTCTTTTTCACAAAAAAACTAACTGCTGCTGAAAGTCAGCCCCTTCGGGGTCAACCTGACCTGCTGCTAATTAAACTAATCAGCTGTTAGATGTTCCCCTAAGATTTTGCATTATTACACAGCTTCAGTCTTGTTTTCCTCATCCCTACCTTTTTAATGAGGTTTTTGTGGTCCCTTCACAGCAAATGTTACATTTTTGTGAAGCCATTGGGCTGTTTTAATACCAGTTTGCTGCTTCCAGTTTATTTTAATGCACTTTATGGATAAGACGCACATACCTAAAATTAAAAGTCAGCTCTCGCCTATTTTAGCTAAAGTGCTTTCTCGCTCTAAGAGCAGCTCAATACCAAGTGGCTCCTCATTTAGAAGTACGTATCTCTGCACTGTGGAGACTGTGCCCAATTGATTTTTCTCCTGGTTGCTCTCCATCGGTCATCTGACTGAGCACAAGTCACACCTTTCATATGAAGTTAAACTTAGCTGGCCTTTCTGGTGAATATAGGAAAGAAGAGATGAGAGGAGGAAGAAGATGGTTGGATGAAGAACAAAGAAAGGAAAAGTTCTGTTGACGTTCTGTTCCCTGTTTGTTACAGTCCATGTAACAACACCAGTATGACGACATAAAATGCTTAATCTAACATTCAGTGCCTAAATATATGTCTTCCTGCACCTACACATATATCTCACCTACTAACACTAATGTGTTATATCTGGGTTCATTAACTGTACATAAACAGAAATGTGGAAGTTAGTTTGACGGTGTCATTTATTTATTTTACTTGTCTCTTTCACACATAAAACTGCTGCTGCGATAAAATTTAGTTGACAAAACTAGTAAATGATTTACACAAACTGACAAGATACACGAATATATGGAGCCAAAATAGGACCAAACAATAAGTACACACAATATTTCATAAGATGGATCAAAAAGATGGGATACAAAAATATTAAAGCCACAGTTCAGATCTTTTGAAGTGGACTCCTGTGGAAAAGTTATGAATAATTATTATTTTTCCTGCTGTAGATAGTAGGGATGGGCAATTTAAGCAAAAACACTTAAAATTTGTCTGGTTATTATTCCATTTTTCTGGTCTGGTTCCTCCGGTCCCGTCTAACCCACTGCAAATATAAGACCAGCTTGCAGCGAGTCATGCTTCTCACAATGTGTGCTTATTGTGTCCTTTACTCACACAGGGCTAATTAATATATCACAGTAAGTGTTCACACAACACAGACTGCTTAAAAGCAGAGAAAGCATCTTAATGAGTGCTAATCCCAGCAGCCACTTTACGATTTAGGATTGCTGCCCGTTTTTATATTTTTTGCTGAAAACATGAGCGTGTCCACTTTGCTGGGACTTGCAGTGAATTAAAGTTTACTCACCCCCAAAACCCTCTAATGAATCAGAAATGTTGCTGCTGCTAATTCTGCTGGACGAGGCTCTTTGTATTCATTCATTTTCAACAATCCAATGAATTACCGTGGAGGTGGGTACATGCAGTTTGGCAGAAAAGCTGACCAATTTCTACTTTATAAATCTTTCAAAATACACTACGATGGCAGAAAGACGCTGGGATGCTCCTTGTTTTGTTTTTTTATTTACTTTCTTTAATGAAGGGGAATGGGTGGCCGGTAATGTGTTGAAAAAGCACCTTTAGTTAACTGTTCATGTCACTACCAGGTGCTAGTGTTAAAAAATTAACAAATCAATAAAAAAAGATAATCCTGATAGCTGCATTAACTCTTCAAATGTGTCCATTTTAGCTAAACTTCAAATGTTCAAGAATCCCTGCTCGCCATCAGTTGAGATAAATAGTTTATTTCTGACCAGACCGATGAGCTAACAGCTAGTCTGAGTGAGGCCAGGGCCAAAGTGGATTGCTGTCATCATAAAACTCCAATCTCAAACATTTCATACAAATGCTATTTTATAAACCTTTACATCACTATCAGTTTTTCCATTGCTTGGTTATTCTGACAGAAATATTACAATAATGCAACTGAAAGAGCTCCAGGCTGATCTCAGGCACCATATGTGCTACAGCAAGCTGCTGCTGCTGCATGTACTTGCAAACAAACTAACCGTCAATTCCAGTCACTTTAACTTTATTTCTTAAAGAATGTTTAAAAAGCCACCTTTAACATGAATAATCATTCATAACTGTTCTCCAGGACCCCACTTTGAAAGATCTAAACTATCTTTTTAAAGCTTTTGTTGGAGAGAAAAAACGTTTAAATGTTGTAAAACATGCAAATGCACAAGAATGAGAAACACTTACATCAAACCAACTGCCATTTCTGTCCCAGAAGTGTTTGCCCTTGACATGCAGCTCTTTTTTGTTAAACACTCTGATAAGCTTATAGCCGAGTACATAATGACCCGATAGTTCATTCAGGCACAAGGAAATTAACGTTAAAATCGAGTCCACTGCTGTGAGACAGAACTATGTGAGAGGACAGTAGGGGTAATGGCTCCTGATACTCCAGCAGCCTCATCTCCCCATCTCTCAGCTGCCTGCTGCTCTTATCTTGGCAGCCACATCATCCCTTGGACAATTGCAGCTCAAAGCCTGAAATTTTCTTCAAGAATGTGACTCCTGCTGCTGCCAGTATTGCTGCCAATTTTGAGCAGAACGCCCCCAAAAAATAGTTTTGTAATATGTCAAGCGAACATCCAAATCATATGAGTATTTGCCCAGGTGGAATGGGATCTGTAAATGACTGTGCTGGTGGTGATGATGGTGGTGGCGGTGGTGGGGTGGTCTCTGACGTTAACTGGACCCGCAGACAGGAGAGAAAACGTGAGATTGGAGCGAGGAGTAATTTGTCTTCCTTGTCGTCTCCTTACTGGAGCTCAAAAATATTGTTTATAGGTTTCACCAGCCAACGCACACCCCGGCAGCCTTGATTGATGCACGAGTCGTCACCATGGCAACCGGTGTGCGGGTATGATAAGTGACTTTGGCAGGAGAGTATCTCCTTCTGGATTATTGGGACCACCTAACGGCTGTGTGAGCGTTTGCCTCTTTGTGTGCACATGGATGCAGTGACGAGCTGTTCTTGGCCAACTGCTCGTGCTGCTGCCACCCACTCGAAGGGTTAATCAGGTTAGGCAGCATAATGACAGAGCAGCTGACTTGGGTCCACACATGCCACAGGTATGGAGTCCAACCGGCATCAATGGACCATCAGAGACTAACGCTTATACTCACCGACACACTGACAGGTGAGTGATGCTAAAAGCTGACAGAAAATAGGAGCTAGGCCAATAAAAAGGTCAAAAATGTGTTTATAACTGCAGTTGTGTCCCACTAGGACACAAAATGATTCATGTGTTTGATAATAAGTTCTACCAAGTCTTGTTAATGGAAAAAACCTGTCAGATTTGGATTCAACTCTTTTGCTTGCACAAAGCAGTGCTTCCAAGTTTGTTTGTTTTTCTTCAGAGAGTATAAATGTTAGCTCTGTGGGTGCTGAACCTCACAAATGAAACTCCAGTTGGATGTATTAGGAACAAATGTTGCCTTTGACTTCAGCTTCCAGTAGAACCATTACTCCCTCTACTGGCTAAAAGACAAAATGCAGGTTTTTAGGGAGATTAAGATCCTTTTGAAATGCTGCTTTAATTAAAGCAACATCACAGGAAAGGATTTCCACTCACACAAATTGCTTTTACATCTGCTCCACACTGTTACCAAAGCACACATAAAAATATTCTTCTTCAGTTCTTTTATGTCAATATAGAATGAGCTTTCAGGTGACAATCAGAGGCTCTTCCCTCCTTTGTTACATGTACCTCTCATTTCAGACATTTGCTGTTCAAAATCTAGCATCATTCGATGGTGAAAAATGAGAAGAAATACTATCTCTGACACTCCTGTGGTATTGCATTTATAATTTGAAATTATACCTCATTTATCACCATGTTGTATGTATGCATGCGTATTTATACACATAGCATCTAGAGTATATTTGATGCAACCCACATAGCGAGTGCCTGTGGCATAGTTTATGTAAATAGAGTGTTTTGACTGTAGGATGGGCAATGAAGAAACAAGTCAGCTCACTGAAGCTGAGAGCAAATCATTTCCAACTGTTCCCATATGCATCTCTTTCACAGCTCGCAAATATTCAGGTGTAGTAGTCTAATTCACAACTGCAGCCTTGGTTTAGAGGCTCTGAATCAAACAAAAATAATTTCCTTACAACAGATTCACTCTTGGAGGGTAACGCTTTTAAAACAGCTCAATCACTTGAAAGAAGAAAACATAATAGGCATTCTGACCTGATGCAAGCCACCTCAATTTCCCATCTTCCTGTGTGTCGACTTTTTAGTGGCTTGTATTTGCCAAGTGCTAAAAGCAGTGCAGGATAAGGTCTGTTATAAAGCAAGCGGATTAAAAGCATTTGCCTGTAGACACGCAGACAACTAAAACAAGCAATCAGTGGCACAAATGTGTAAATAGGAAGTCACAGACAGGCAGTCTGAGTTAGCTATGGACAGATGAAAATAGGTAGGGCCCACTGAACCCCTTAATCTTGGGATAATCACTATAAACACACAGTCAATGTTATAACATTAAACACTATCAGAAAACTGCTTACATACATATACATCAGAAATGTTTGCTATCACCTACAACTTACTTTGCCTTTGCATGATCAAGAATAAAAGCTCAAATAGCACATTTGTTTATGCTAAATTAGCATCCTAATATGTTACAGTGCGTTGTAGAAATTAGCTAATGAATTGGTAAAATAGCTAAATGGCTAATTAGCTGAAAACGCAAGTTAGCTACACTAAACCAACTTTCTTAAGACCATTTAGCTCCAGAGCTCTCCGATAATAAAATAGTAAAGACATGTTTTTGGTAAACGCTGTAGAAAGAAGCTAGGAGTATTTTAATTTTGGTGTATCTTGACTTTGATTAGCTCTGTGTTGCAGCTTTGGGTTTTCCCGAATATTTCTTAAAAGACCGTGTGCGCTTCTGCAGCTTCTGTGTTTAACTGCGCGTGTTTAGAAAAAAATATATTCCTTTTTAATAATCAAAGATGAACAAGAGGTATGATAGATATAAACAGGGGTGGAAATTAGCACCCGCCACCGGCCAAATGCGGGTAAATATTTGAATTGAATTTGATCAACATAACGCAACTGTGGCGGGTCATGTCCCATGTTTTAGAGGGGGAACAGATTATTTCAGACGGCTGAAATATTTGGTTCCCCCCCGGTAACTTTTGCAATTTGCAGTTGCACCACAACTGCTTCCACCCACCTCGATCATCATCATCATATGAAAAAACTTTTTGTCACAACATAAAATAGTGGCTGGTAAAATATTTGAGTGGCTGGACAAAATTTTTAATTTCCACCCCTGGATATAAATAAGGCTTCACTAGCTTCACCTAAAGTAGTTTCGCCATTGTCCATTGCACATGCAGTTAGCAATGCTAGCATTTTGCTAGCATCTTTAGCTTGTGACGCTTTTGTGTCTCTCGGTGAAACAAATTAACATTAAGCCTGAGTCGCTTTGTTGTTTTTTTTTTTTGTAAACTCTTAGGAACTCAAATTAAATAAAAGCATTTTAAGTGTAAACACTCTTACCTTAATAAAACAATTACGGAGTTTTCAAATGAGCCCCAGCTGACAAGATTGTCTTCTTCGCTTCCCATTGGTTGTAGTGGCTGCGGTTTGTTTGACATCTAGAATCTGGAAGAGCGCCATCTGCTGTTTACACTGAAGAGTTGCAGGCAGGATTACTAATATAATTCTAGTAAACTGTATTTTTTATGTATTTTGTCAAATGAAACTTAAAAAAAAAAGAGCAAAAAATTGAAATGTTAGGTATCACTACACTGATTCTTTTCATATAAATATTAAGTTGAATCTAATCACGACATATTTGGAACGTTTTGGCTATTGACACTCCATGATAATTACAAAACAATTAAAGGTTATTTTTTTTCTATTTTCTCACCTAAAATACTTCACTGGTACTCCTTTGAAAGATGTTTTTAAAATACTATAGTATTTACACCAAATGAGAAATTTTAATTTTTGAAAAAAGGTGCTGAAAATATGCATGAAAATTGTGTCATTTTAGAACCATCTCAATGAACAGTGTTAAATCATCATGTAATAATAAAAAACATCAGAATAAATTAACTTTTCTTGAAATCAGTGTTGCGATTGGTTTCTCATGTGTGAATTCTTATCTTCACAAAAACTGCAGTTGAAATATGGATTCTGTGCATCACTGTTCATGTCCAGCAGTGTTACGTACAGATCCAATGAAATAAAATGAAAATCAAAGCAATTCTTTTCTTTTGCAGCAGCAGCATTTCACCAATAGATGAAAGCCCAGGTCGCCAATATTCCTGGAGATTTTCTTAGACATGACAGCTCTGAAAATGGAGATATTTGTTGAAAACAATTGCATTTTATTTTAAGTATCTAGCCATTAAATGTGTTTTTTAACAGTGGTATGAAGCATTCAAACAATAAACAATACAGTAAAAACATTTAATTTTGAATTCATACTTTTATACAAAAAACAGTCCTATACAAATAATTCCAAAGCACTGTTTGAGGCTTTGCTTTTCTGCAAAAAGGCATAACATTAACAAAAATAAAAACAAGTCATATAAAATACAGAAAAGTTTGTTTATACTCCAGTTTAGCTTCCTAAATACAGTATCTGTTCCTTTATTCCTTTGGTCTGAACAGACTGATGTCAATTTAAATTCAGACATGTGAAAAACACACAAATATTATATATACAGCCTAATGCAAAAATCTTAAAAGCACCCCTTAGGTTTTGAATATTTTGCTTCTAAAGGCCCAGACTTTCTTCTAATCTTTCAAAGTGGACTCAGTCAATAATAAGTTTTTCTTTGCATTTTGGCTGAAACTGTTACCTTTGGCACCGTTTGTAGATAAATGTAAAAGACGGGGACTAAATCATGAGTGAATCTAGATTACATTTAAAATGAGTTCTTTAAGCTGTGGGAGTTTGGAGTTTTGCCTAAATGATTCAAAGATTTGTATTTGGTTGTTAAACAAACGCACAAACCTCCTGTTAAAGTTGAGGCGCAAGAACTGGGCTGAAAATTAGTAAAAAAAGGAGGTAATTTGAAACAAATTCAAAGCCAGTTAAAGACTTTCAGAAAACCTAAAGAACCAGAAAACACATTTAAATAACTGAAAGTTTAGCCTCTTAAAATCAAAATATACAAACAACAGGGTGGGATAAGACTTTTGTATAAGATTGCATGTTTTGTTTTTTTTCCTCTTTCAGGTTAATTTTTGCAATCTTTTTTTTTACAGATTTTAATCCTTGAGATATGATACCAGCTTTTCCTGCACATCACTGCCTTCCTCAGATATTTGCTTTGCTGCGAGTCTCGAATCGAGCATCTTAAACAGAAATCCACCAGAAGGGTTTTAGTGTGTTTTTCCTATTCCATTGCTCTCTTTATGTCTCGCTCCTGCTTAGACGTGTTCAGTCTCTTTACATGAAAAACCTGAAATGTTAGGTTGAAACAGAAGACACTGAATGCATGTCATTTGGTGTGCATAGATATTTGTAAAGTGCAAATAGTATTTGGTTACAAACTGTTATAATTTGGTCTCCCGGGTTTGTTCGTGACTTCATCCTGATAATTTAATGTCCAGAGGACTCCAGTTTGCTCCTCTGTCGCTCGTGTCTGTGACGAACCCAACGATTCGTCTGCTGGATGTCCTTCCTTTCCAAGCTGCTTGGTTGTAATGCCTCAGTCACCCTGACGGGGGCAGTGTTTCTGCAGAGGGGCTACTTTTCGTCCACGATGATGATTTCCTCGGGGATCTTCTCCTCGGAGTCGGAGCGGTCTGACAGCTTGTTGTCCAGGAAGTCCAAGTCATCGAAGCGCTCGGCGACACACTGCGCCGTCAGACGCGCCTCCGGGTCGTGGTCCCAGCACTCCTCGATGGTGGCGCAGACCGTCTGGATGCCCTGCGGGGGGGGAAGCACAGCGGCGGTCAGACACAGAGGTCAACCTTTGGAGCGGACCTGCAGCTTTAAGCACCATTTTATCAGAAAGATACTGGGCTCAATTCACTCATCGGATCTTCCTGCCTACTGTTTGTTTCATCTGTGTTTCCATTTGTCTGTCTGTTAGCAAAATATCTCATGACCCTCTGGACAGATTTCAATGAATCAGTCAAGAAGTAATCACTGGACGCACATCTACAAGTGATTTATTTTTTGTGCCAATACAATTCAAGATGGATGCCACAGATAATTAATAATAGCCAACACAAAAATGGCTGTAATTCAGTCAGTTTAACAAACATTAAACTAAAACATGATGTGGTAGTAGCTGAGAGTCATTCACATCAGATGCTAAGAGGGCGACACCTCACAATATCACACGGGTCTGAGCAGAACCTCATTTATAAGGTCTGATCAAATCGCCTACAGCCTGAGATGATCTTAGTCTAAAACTTTAGTAAAAAAGGCAGCAGGAGATCTGAATTCTTCAAGGATTACTAAGTTTCATTGATCATGTGTCATTATTTTCCCAGCTGTTAACAGGTAAGGATCACATCAGGTCAGTCAAGCATCTGGATTTAATTAATATATTTTAAAAAAGCATCTTTTAGTTGTAAAATGTGAAAAATGAAGTTTGGCACAGTCCATCAGCCACTCGGTAACAAACTCCTGCAATGATTTACAAAAAGGCTCTCAGACTGAGTTATTGGCCTGCATGGCAGGTTTTATGTCGCTTCCAATTAATCAGAAGCAGAGAAACTGTGGTGTTTACAGACTGTTTATTTGAACAATTTTTAGTTCCCAGAACTTTCCCTTTTATTTAAAATAGAATTTCATAAATACCCTAAAATGACAACTATTTGATTTTTTAATTTTCTTTAGATTCCCATATGAAGTCTAAATTATAAAATTGTTCTTTCTTTCCTTTTTTTTGCACTATTTTTAATCAAATGTAAAGTTTTAGTGATTTGTTTACATGGCTACACTGCTGCTCAGGCTTATTGGCGAATTTGTTGTGATTATTTTATTTCTATATATTAAAACCTACTGAGTTCTGGTGCCGGACTACGAATGTCAGCAGAGACCAGAGAAGCGTGGCGAGGGAGTCATCGTCTGCACGATGACCTGAACTCTTTAAACCTCGGTGTTTGATTTTCTGAGGTTCTTATGAACAACATCTAGGAGAAAATCTGAATTCTGTTACCCAGAATCCTTTACTCCTTTTAGTGAGGCTGTTTGACTTTAGATTCCTGATGTGATCTCTAAAACAACGTTTCACTGAAACTGCTTGGATTTGAGCAGAAGCCCAAGTTTTCATCCACAGCAGCTGGTGAGTGCGAGGTTTCTTACCGCGTGGCTGGTCCAGCTGTCGGGGATCTCAGGTCTTCCCTTGTCTCTCACCACGCTGTCTTTCATGCTCTCCACACACGGGTGTTCCCTCAGGTTCCCAAACGGTGGCTCGTACTCCTTCACCTCTGCAGGGGAGGAAAGAACCAAAAATGAGCAAACTCTGAACTTCGAGTCACACATTTTCAAAAGAACTATAAGGACAAACAATGAAAGAACCTTGTGCTTCTGATAAACTGAAGTTAGGAAATATTATCCCATTTTTTCTCTCACTAACAAATCTCTGTCGGTAAATGAAGCCTTTCTCCCACAACAAGATCCAAGTTCTTGTCAAAAAGAAATTTACTGAGTGTGTTTATTCAGGGCAGGATTTCCAAACACTGCTGTGGAGGAAGCAGACTGTGAGTCAACGCTGTCCAACGAAAATATGTCTTTATGGGAGTTAATATTTCCATGGACTAAAAACAACAAGTCAGATTCCTCTTTGATGAAGATGCTGCAAAGAGCTGATGAGCCACGGAGACGAGAACAGACAGATGAGCCGCAACACTCAAAACAAATTAAAAAAAGATCGTACAAACTAATTTTCCAGGATTAAAAAGTGACTCCGTCTTCTGTGTTTGTAGGTTTTAAAAACAAAGATGGTCGTTAAATTGTTACACGAGTTTTAACATTAGTGGGTATTTCCTGAAGTCGTCAGATAGTTTCAATAAGACAAATAAAATTAAAAAAAACCCACTGAGATTATTTTACAGTAGCTTCCACAGTGTCTTCAGAAGAAATATTACAACAACGCAAACAAATTATCCCAGCATGCAATCTGTGCTGTGGGACGATTCAAACAGTTTTAGTTCTTTTTTTTTTAAATTATGTTCAAAAGACGACAAAGTTAAGACGACCGCAGACGAAGCTGGAGGTTTCTGGGGCAACTTTTTCTTTTTTAATCTGTCTGCAGCTTTGAAAGGAATCAATGTTCGTGTTCATCTGTCTGTTAGCAGAACATGAACCACTGGACAGATTTTAATGAACGCCTCAGAAGTAATCATTATCGTTATATTAACTTTCGGAGTCAACATAACTCAAAGTGGCTGCCACAGCGAATCAAACGTAGTAAAAACAAAAATGATTACAACTCAGTCATTTTTTTTTACAGAATATCAAGCTCAAATTTGGCGTGGTGGTAGCTGAGAGTCATCCTCGTCGTTTATTTCAAGCACAAACAGATCACAAGAGGGCTTCGTTTCAAACGTAGGCATGCAGTGTGGCGGGCGACATGCATTTCAAGACCGAAGTTTTTCGTTTGGTAGATTTTTCTTGTTTTGAACTTAAACTTAAACGTAACAAACAGGCTTCAATATTTAATGTTGCTTTGACTAATTTTTAGTGTGTGTCTAGACCAGGGAAGAGCAATCCTGGTCCTCGAGGGCCACCATCTTTTCCTTGTTTCTCTGCTCCAACACACCTGATTCAGTGATTAAATCACCTCTTCATGTTCTGCAGAAGCCTGTTAATCAGCCATTGATTCAAATCAGGTGTGTTGGAGCAGAGAAACAAGTAAAACATGCAGGATGGTGGCCCTCCAGGACCAGGATTGGCCACCCCTGGTCTAGACAATCCAACCACTAAATGATTGAAAATGTAAAACAGAGAAGATATTTGGGGTTTGCAGAAGCCAGACGTTGCAAATCAGCAAGAATTCTGTAAAGCCATGTAACAAATTGAGTACATCAAAAATGAGAAACTGACACTCAGTCCGACAACAGCTGACATGTAGGGGGTGTTTTTTATTTTATTTTATTTTGCAATGCTGGCATTTTTTTCTTGCCTAATATTTTTTTTTCGGAGCCACTTGTCAGACATGACTGCAGCAATTGTCTGAAAATTTGCAGCCAGGACAAATTTGGTTTTGTGTATTTGCTGTAAACCGGTGCCGCCGCCTCCTCCTTCCCACCAACCCTCAGTTTTGTCTCCTGCAGAAAACCCGGTGCTGCAGTCAGCAAAATTCATCAATAATGACGAGAAGCGACGAGCTAACGTCCCTCCAGGGTGAGGTTGGTTAACTTCCTTCTTCGTTCCACAAAATGAGATGAACGTCCAAAATGCATTCCTGCTGCATTTTTCAAAAAGCGAAACTGTAAACAAATGCTTTTTTCCGATTTCTCTTATATTTAATGTCTAAAGACAGCAGAGTTTTACCACTGGGGCTGTGAGTTCATCTGTTCCCATCTTTGGTGCTTAGCTATTTTAGAAAAAAACAAACAAATAAACAAAAAAACCTCATAAAAATCACCACCTAAATCATGCAAAACTGAGTGAAACATCATGAAATCTATTAGTGTTGGTTTGTCTGTCATGTTAGCAAAATAATCTATGAACCAGAGGATGGATCTGAATGAAACTCATCGTGGTTAAGTTTTAGAACCAATCCAATTCAAGATGGACACCACCGCTAATTGACTTCAGCCTAAACAAAAATGGCTATAACAGCAGCTGAGAGTCGACCTCATGATATAATCTGAGCACTAACACATCCTGTGAGATTTCAGTGTCACATGAAATAAAGTTAAGGTCATTTCTGACGCCGTGCAGCTTGAGGCGACACGCTTTCCTTCAAGGAATGCTAGAGCTTTCTAATTTGTTAATTTTTTTGCTTTATATCCGGTTTATAGTTTGTCCCGCAGAGCTTTAATAAAATCTTACGACATAAATGCCTGAATGAAACAGGAACACAGACGCAGACGGTTCTCAGGATGCGCTTGGAGATAAATTTATCTGCTTCCTAAAGTCTGTCTTGAGTCTGGATATTGGACTAATCTGCTCCCGGCTGGTTCTCATTAGGCTGCGGTGGCTGTGACACTTGTTTTGAGTTGTGAAAGCCATGCACTACAGATGTATGCATGTTTATTGCACATTAGCAGAGCTTACTTTAGGACATATGGAGCTGGCTTACCCTAAAATTAACTACATCTAATACAGGCCCCAACCCCAACGAAGAAGACTGAGTCACTTCAAGGAAAAAAACTCTTATTTCCCCAAACATGACGTCGTAACTCCAAAATCCGCCCTCAAATGGTCGGAATTACCGTTACACCCCACCCCTCAGACATACCACACCATCACACACCTCCAGTTTTAAAGCATTTCTCGGTCTGAGTTCAGCTCCACATCACTATTATCCCCACCCCTCGCCCCACCCAACCGGAGAACGCCAGTGGAGCTTTCCAAAGCCATAAATCTGGACCGGCCAAATTATATAGAGGAGAAATTTCAAGAAACAGAGGAAGGAGATAAAAAACAAAATGCGCTGTAGCTTTTCCCTTTTCTTGGTGTCATGCTGCCCTTTCAGCAGACAGTGGCTGGTCTCAGATCAGTCCAACTGTGACAGAGCACTGAGAAGACATCTGTCACCCATAAACCCACATTTAAGCAGGTGGCATCGGAGACAAAAAAGGCAAGAGGAAGACAGAGCTTCACCCGAGACATTATAACAATGCCCTGATGTGTGTGTGTGTGTGTGTGTGTGTGTGTGTGTGCTCACGGACATCGGCCCATACTCTGACTCAAGTGAGGTGAGCTTTCAGAGTGACTCACTGACCTCGAGGGATAAATTCAGGGGAAAAACAGCAGCAGCGTAAAAGCAAAAGACTTCATGACAAACTCTGCAGACAGACTGTGTTGATTTTAACAAGCGGTGCCAAAAGTTTGAAGCAAAAACACTGAGCTACGAGCTCAGCGCCTCGATGAACACCGAGGATGACTTCCAGCTACTACCGCACCAAATCTTAGCTCAGTGTATGTATATCTGATTGAGCTGGCTAATGTCAGTTAGCTGTGGTGGCCATTTTGCGTTGGGTTACCTCTAAAAGTTCATCAGTTGTACTTTGAGAGGTCCATTAAAATTTGTCCAGTAGTACAGGAAAGATTTTGCTAAGGCTAGACACACAAACACACACACGGGCAAAAAGTTTCACGTTTCAACAACAAACAAAAGGTTATTTTAAATCTTAGAGTCTTTTAGTGATTGCAACCTTCTGCCTGCCTCAGAGAGTTGCCAAATCGGACGAACGGGAACAGAGATATACAGAAGGCAGGAAAAACCCATAAACTGCCCAAGCATCTTCTATCTTTAGTTTATAGGCGGGACGGGAACCCCTTGAGCTTCCTCTCTCAAGGAAACCCTGCCTGTCCTCCCAGTCTCTCTGTGCCTGCATGAGAAGAGTTAGATGGCTGGCAGCTATGTTAGACTGCACTGGAGGACTAATTAACTTCTGTTTATCTCCAGGCAGGGAGCTGTGACAGAGAAAAAGGGAGAGTATAAAATTCTCCTCGTAAAATTAGGAATAGTGTTTAAAATCTTGCTTCCAACATCCAAAGCTCTCAACACTTAAGCTCCATCTTCTATTAAAAGATCCTGTTGTTTCATATTTTCCTAACAGAGCTCTTTGCTCTCAGACTGCAGGTTTACTTGTGAGCTTTCAGTTATCAGACTCCTCTCTTGTGGAACCAACTTCCAGTTTTAGTCTGTCAGGCTGACACCCTACTTTTAAGACCAGGCTTAAGACTTTTTGATAAATCCTATAGTTATGGTTGGCTTGGGTTTCCTGAGCTATCCTTTAGCTCTGCTGCTGTAGGCTTAGACTGCTGCAGGACAAACTGACCACATGTCCTCATTCTGCTGCCATCTTTACTCTCTTTACTCTCTATGTTTATACATGTAATTATTTCTGCCATTAACCTGTGATTTTCTTTGTTTTTCATCCCATAGAAACTATACCTGAACTGTTCAACAAAGTTAAAAAACAAAAACAACTGGACTTCTATTCTGTAGTTGAAGACGTTTTGAAAGTCATCGTCAACACATTCTCTGACATCTAACGCATCTGACATCTAACGCATTTCAGCGAAACGTCTTCAACTACAGAATAGAAGTCCAGTTGGTTTTGTTTTTTAACTTTTTTGAATTTACCATGGCCTGGATGACTGAGAATCTACACCAGCATATACCTAACCTGATCTTTCTGTGTCTCTTTCCTGTCCTCTCAAACCCCAGCCAGTCAAGGCAGATGGCCGCCCATCCTGAGCCTTTTACTTTTACTCATAGGTGTTTCACGATGTCCTGTATGTGAATGTATAATCTTATAATAGGAAATGAATTGACTGTAATCAGATCTGAGTGTAGATTTGAAGTAGATTCATGAATTGGAGTTGTCTTTTTTTTGTATAATGACTTTTGCTGTGAATTGGCACTGTATAAATAAACTGAAGAGGTTTGAATTGTAAAAAAAAATATGGGGTTTTGTTTGGTTGTTAACTGAAAGGAACCGTTCAACAAAGCTGAATAAATGAGGCCGTTTCTTTATAAAGTGAGATAAAAACCACATGATCTCGTCCCTGCCGACATGCATGCCTGGCTCACTGTCAGGAGAAATTAGCCTCAGAATCTTTCAACATAAAGAAGCCATCCATAATTCCAAATGGTCTCCAAGTTCACACTATAAACAGAGCGTCTTGGGACTGTGCTCTCTGCAAAACAGGAAACGGTCTATTTTCTTTTCACTCGCGTACCCTGAGGGCACACATATTCTTACAGCTGGGAAGGAAAAGGGATTTCTGGTTACTTAGGTCACAGACCTCTGTGATAGAGTAACTGCACTCTGCACTGCAAAGAGATTCCCCTTGAGGGGTTGCTTGGGGCAGGGGGGGAGGCGGGGAGCGGGCAAAACAGGAAAAGACCAAAGTCGAAGTGTTTGTGCTCGAACTCGGCTTTCAATCACAATGGAGACAGGAGCAGTTACCAAAACGAAACAAGACCGCCGAGGCATTCAGGGGGAAGTGAAAACAAACGACTGACCACTGAAATGAAATACCGAACAGAGCTTAGCTTTCAGATAATCACTCATTTCTATTATTTGCACATATCCTGACCTTGGTTTTATAAAATAATGACAAAGGGCTGATCTCTGAGACAGCCTCTTCTAGATGGATGGCATGTTTGACACTTTTAGATTTTGCTCCAATCAGGACTAATTGACCGTTGATGAAGTTCCGACACACAGGGTCACACATTTTGTAAATGAACACAAAGTCAAGCCGGACGCTGTGCTTCGAATTGGTAAAAACCCTTTTCCTGACAGTTTATGCAAGCTTTCATTATGTTCTATTTCAGAGACATTTTTAAACACTCAGGAGGGAATTTCTTCAATTTTCTATTGATTTCCTACACAATCAGTGACCCCGGCTCATCTGATTCATTTGGGTCACAGTGACTGGAGGTTTGAAGCATGTTTTGACAACAGAACATGATAAATACAAAGAATGAAAGAGAAAACCTGAAGAGTTTAGACTGACTACAACAGGGGTGGCCAATCCTGGTCCTCGAGGGCCACCATCCTGCAGGTTTTACTTGTTCCTCTGCTCCAACACACCTGATTTAAATCAATGGGTGATTAACAGGCTCCTGCAGAACATGAAGAGGTGATTTAACCACTGAATCAGGTGTGTTGGAGCAGAGGAACAAGGAAAACATGCAGGATGGTGGCCCTCAAGCACCAGGATTGGCCACCCCTGTTCTACAATGTTCTGAGGAAAGAATAAAGAGGAGAAGGAAACAGAATGAAAGGATCCTAGAGTTCCTTGAAGGATGGCACATTGACCGCCAGAGTTAAAGCCATGTTGGACAGATTATGCGACACTGCGTGGAATGTTTTAAGATCTTGAGATGTGTTAGATGTCAGAGAATGTGTTGACGATGACTTTCAGCTTCTGTTAAACCAAAAATTAGTTCAATATCTGTGAAATTGACATTATTAATTGTAGTCATTTTTGTGTTGGCTAAGGCCAATTAGGTGTGGCGGCCATCTTGAATGGGGTCTGCTTTAAGTTTTTTCATCCTACTAAAGAGTAAGTGGTAAAAACATTTTACATGAAACGTTCTCCAGCTAATAAAGACGAAGCATTTTCTCAGACTTTTCCCTCTCAGCTGTTCTCAGAGTTTTGATCTTAGTAAATCTCTTCCTCCTAACGTCTCCTGTGTGATAACAGACTTCTGCTTGTCCTCTCTCCTGCGTCTGAAGTCTTCTTCCCCAAGCACAGCGAAGCATAAAAATATTTATTCAGATAATTATTAACTGATGTTCCATGTCAATTAATAATTCATCCAAAGCTGAGAGCATCAGCTCCGTTAAAGTCGCTCGACTTAAAAATGCAAATATTTTGTGAGAAATCAGTGGGAGTTTTGATAACTCACGGTGGGATCGCTGTGTTATGAAATCGTCTGGCAGCGATTAAAAGCTGCTGCATAAGCCTTCAAATCAAAATATTATTTTTTCTCTTTGATCCTTTACAGCTGCATTTTTTTCCCCCCCGATCCTTAATTCAATGATATGTTTAAGCTGAGTATTCAACATACAATAAAGATCTTATAAGGAGGCATTTTTTATGGTTTTGTATCAGTATACAGTAATAATCACAGAAAAAGACAAACAGTTTGAAAAGACATGGCACCTAAATTGCAATGGTTATGGTTTTAAAGGCTAATAAAATGCAGACATTGAGCAAATTGTTCTTAATGCTGGTGAAACATACACATTTAAAAAAACTGCAGTGGAGGAATCTATCATACCCATGCCTTGCTATCTTATAGCTTTGCAAGATAATATTTTCCACTGACGCTACCTGAGAGGCTCTGTACGGTGAAATTTATCATCTTACCTCCGATTGCACTGCACCTGGAGATGATCTCCCACAGAACAAGAGCCATGGAATAAACATCAGCCTGTTTGAAAGACTCGATGTTTTCGAGATTGATTCTGGACTCCAGCACCTCGGGGGCCATGTATCTCGCTGTGCCCACCTGAAAGAAAACAAACAGAGGGAGATTTATGCGACTGCAGTTTGTGAGAAGCCGGCTTTTTTGAAAAAACCAGCGGAGGATTTTTCAAGGCTTCCCGGCAGTTTGCTTCATTAAGAATGTTACACTTTTAATTCTTGTTTATGATTAAATAACCGGCTCTCTTGTTCCACGCACACCAACAAGTCACGATACATTCATCTGAACCGAAACACGCTTTATGTTAAGAGTAGTTGGAAAGTAAAGGTGGCTTTGAGTTCATCTCTTAGCGCATTATTAACACCTTGGAAAACACATTCAGCACAGCCTCCTCCAAATGCATCAAAGGCATTATAATGAATTAGTTGTGCTGTGCAGCAAAGGGTGAGCCCTGTTCACGATGACTCATTCTCAAAACAGAACAGAGTGCAGCTCCGGATGATTACTTCAGTAGATTGAGTCCATTAAACATCAATCCAGCATATTTGTCTTGTGACTATAATAAACCCACAACCAGAGGGAACAGGCTGCGTGCGTGTACCCAGACTTGTAAAGCACAGCACCGACACCACTTTACAGCAGCGTGACATTCACCTCTCAGCTGAGCAGTCAGGTGGCGGAGGAGGTAGTTATTTATTTATTTTGATTCGCCTGTCCCGATGCACACGCCTCATCAGTTGGTGGCGATAATGCGCCATACAGTTGTTTGCTAGCCACAGATAAAAAAAACAACCAGAAGACTTATAGGGAGGTATTTTAAAGTGAATGAGTGAGCAGAAGAAGGCCCTAGGAATATACAGATCTGAGCCCAAGCTTCCAGGCAATCTCATAGGATGAAGGCCTCCAGCATCATCATCATTATCACTGAGGTGCAAAAGGGCATCACTGAAAAGCATGGGAGGGAGGATATAAACAAAGTCTTCCACCACAGCTCCTTGATGGGCCTGAAAAGCTCCTTAATGAGCAGCAGCAGTCAACGCGGTCTCCAACGAAGGCACTAAGCTAACGCTCGGCTAATGCTTCAAAACAGAGACTTTTTGTTGTTTCTTCACTCGTACTGCTGCAAGCTGGATGTCTTAGGAAGGTGAAAGCCGGAGCTCAGCCCTTTGCCTTATTGTTTTTTTTAACATTGTTTATTTTTTAGCTTTTAGCAGTGTTATTGGGTAGGAGTACTGTGTTGTGCTCAAAATGACCATGGTAATGATCCTTAAATGTGATAGATGGCGTTGGAATAAAATTATTTTTAATGAAAAAATATGACTTTTAAACATACAAATCACCTGTCAGAACAGATTAAATTTGTAATTAGAAGTTCTACTAATTGTGAGAAGTATTATGTTGCTTATTAGTGCTCATATCAGTTAGGTACTTGTAGGTGTAGATAGTTGTACTCAGTTTGAAATAAGTGAAATAAAATTTAAATAAATAACTTGGAAGCCTTACCTGGCCGCTGTTGGCCAGCTCATCCACCGACAGAGAGCTGTCCAGCCGCAGAGCGAGGCCAAAATCACAAAGGCAGCACGTCAGATCCTTCTTCACAAGAATGTTGGAGCTTTTAATGTCCCTGTGGGCGACTGACACCTTGCAGCGGGCGCAGGGGGTCTGGTCGCTGTGAAGGTGCGCCACTCCGCGGGCCAGTGAACTCCCCAGCAGCCACAGGTCGTGCCAGCTGATGACGTTGTGGCTCAGATACTCCTGGAGGTTCCCCAGAGGCTGGTAAGCTGTGATCAGCCAGTACTGTCTCTGCACTTTCCGTTCCTCTGCCGTCAGGAAGTGAAGCACGTTCTCGTGTCTCAGGTCTGCATCGGAGAAAACGTCCTTCTCGTTCTTCCAGGAGGCATACTCCTCGTACTGAAAGATCTTCACGGCCACCGTCTCGAAGCTCATCTCCTCTCTGGCCGAGGAGCCCTGCTTCAGTTTGGCTTTGTAAACCTCAGCGAAGCGCCCTTTACCCACCAGGGCGTCCAGCTCAATGGGCAGCAGCTCGGTGTTGTGGTTGAGGTTGTTGGCGAGCGTGGAGCTGCTGTCCGATCCCTCGTCGCTCATAATGGGCGCGTTGCTGAAGTCCAGCGGCGCGCCCTTCTTGTGAGTGGAGGGGGCTGGGGGCTGGAGGTAAACCCGGTAACAATAGAAGAAAACGATGACCACGACAGCCATGACCAGAAGAGGCACCAGGCTGACGATGATGACCGCCACCACATGAGCATCTGTGAAAAGAAGATGAGGCGACACGTCTTTAGGAAACTGCAGAATATGTGTCTGTCTCCTGGTCGGATAAGGCAGGTGCTCTTATGTGATAAATGTTTCTGAATAACAAGTTTTCTCTCATTATCTGATGACAGACATATTCTGCTGGCCCTGGGATTTCCAGCCAGATATTTCTTTATATCACATTTTTTTAAAAAATCAACAAGCTGAGTCTTCCTTCGTCACTCACTCACTATTTCTGCCAAAACAGAATCCAAGTCTGAGGATCGAGGCGTGAAAATGAAGATGGCAGCAAAACAACAACAACAATAACGAGGCACATGAAGCCATTTTACTAGACCTCCTGCAGCATGCGGGTTCCTTTTATGGACTCATTTAAAAAGTTACTGCTGTTATGTCACATGCATGTCTTGTTTTAAACCAAGAATCCTGCTGCAGGTTTTTCCTAAAGTAAAACAGTGGAAAGGAAATAAAAGGGAAAAGGAGCTGCTCTTGTGTACATTTTGCTCAACCAATACCTTTCATTACTTGAGTCCAAATAATGTCACCTGGTGGAGACTCTGTGATAAGGTTTTATGTTCATAACCGTTTCAGTTTGTAGAGATGATGGAATTACAGAGCCAAGTAAACGAGACATTGTTTGTATACGCAAAGCATTTTGTAATTTTGCAGAGGTTTGTGTACGAACATCTCCTGTAAGGTCAACAACAGGGTTTCGTTTTGTTTTCTGGCAGTCTCACTTGACATCTTGCTAAGACGACAGTAATATTCTGAAATCTTTAAAAGACGCTGTGGAATGTTCATTTAGGTTCCCGTTTGGACCACAGAGCTAAAAACTACTCCTAACCCTGCCCCAGTCAACCACATATTGTGTCTCTATATAGAGCATGTTGTATTTTTATAACTTGCCTAAAGCTGCTCTGGTTTTGGCAAACACTAAAGGTTTATAACGGCTCTGTGTTTATAGCAGAGTTTTTTTTTTAAGTTTCAGTAATAAAACAGGTCCTATAAAAGCTACATCACTGTATCTAAGAAAAGATTAGCAGGTCTTCAATACATTTGTTAACAGTTTTCAGATCAGTTCGATTGTTTTTTCTTATAACAACAAGCAGGTGTTAGATTTCTATTTCAAAGCCGACAAGAAAAGGTTTTTGGGGCTCAATGTAGAGACGGAGACAAAGTCAGGATGATGACTGTAAACGTAGCCGACTGCCCCACCAAGCCTTCTGTGCCTCTATAATTTCTTCTTCTTTTTTTTTCTAAACAGGAAACCACATGTCTGAAAGCCTCCACAGGGCCCGAGCCAGACAGTTTGTTTTGATTTTGGTGGAGCGAGGAGCTTTTCCTCGCTACAAACCTGTCGCTGTGCCTCCCGAACTCACGGCGCACGGCTCGGAGCAAAACCCTCAAGTTGCTGTTGTGTGAAGAACCTAAATGTTCTGGAGTCCTAATGCACAATTAAACGAGAAGAATGCCGTCTGAAACTCGGTACTTTGGAATTTTTCTTTAAATAGACTGCAATACTGTATGTAACCCAAGAGTTCCTCAGAGAAAAGACATTTTCTGCATAAACTTGGATTTGTGGATCAGCACCACAATCCTAACTGTTAGTACATGTTGTGTGATGTAAACGATGATAAATGATGTTAAAATGAGCATATTTCTGAAGCCAGTTTAGCAACAGGTCTCTTTTTCTATGACAGTAGTGTCTGCACCAGTTAGTCAGACCATTAAAACCCCTAACAGGAGAAATAAAGAACACTTTTGTGTTTTTACTGGCACCTGTTGAGGGATTGCATCAGACATCAGACGTTCACTCTAAAATAGGCAAACTTAATGATTTCAACAAGGATTAAACTGACTATTGTCTTTTTATCATCACATCTCCTCTATCTCCTTTTCACTTTGCTCGTTCTCCTCTTCTTTCTTGCAAAACGGACCAAACTTGCTGAACACGGCAGCTTTAGACTTTGAGTTCGCCTGTGCAACAACCCGTCCGCGAGATAAGGCAGGTCTGTCTGATTCTGGTGTAAGGAATCTATGAATCAACGTTTACAATATTTGCAGTCTAACACAGATGTGCTGTGGCATGTTTGGCCACTGGTTTCACAAAAATAAGCCCAGCCACCTGCAGCCTTTCTGCTTGTTATAGTAAAAAAAAAAACACTCCTGCCAGCTTCATATTTGAAGACAAAACATCTGGTGTCTGACCCCCATCTTCCTCTCAGCAATGACACGAATAATCACGTTATTAGAAAACTTTACAAAAGTTGTATCTGTGCCTTGTCGTTAATTTGTTCTGCATCACAAGATGCTTCTTTTCACTTAAGTTAGTCTAAGCTTTCATCACTCATTTCATTATAAAAGTACTTCTTGTAATTTTCAGGGTAACAGTGATTAAAGGGTGCAAACATCCTTCAGCTGCTTTAACATGTTTAGTTTAGGGGGAAAAACACACTTTAATCAAATGCTGGATCTTAAAAGTGCTACAAAGGGGTACGAGTTCATAGATGGCCTTGAACGGACTGGTATTGTTGTTCACATTTCATATGGAGTTGCCTCTTTAAACGTTAGCCCCCTTTAGTCACTGAGAAGTTACAGACACCGCACAGACATTCTCAAAAGTGTGCGAATGCCTTTCCATGACGTGGTCTGCTCTGCACAGATGGTTTGAATTTGTCTCTCCGCTCAGAGCCGGCCCCTCGGAAACGGACCTCCGTGTTCCGACCGTCAGGATGCTGCGATCGAAGTCCATCTGACTCCAGCGTCAGTGCTGTAATCTCCACTCTCCTGAATGTGTTTTCACTGCATCGCAGCACACACACACGCACACGGAAGTGTTCATGCATGACACCTTAACAAAGCAAACTGATAGACGCTGGCCTCATGTCAGTTTACCAAGTGATTCAGCACAGATGCAGCATAAACCTGTAATCTAAAGCAGAGGTCGTTCACAATGGATTGAAAGAAGTGTTGCAACTTAGATGTAATCATTTAGCACCTTATACCACTTGTTCTATGACGATATGAAAAGCAGGCACAGTTTTTCTATGTCCCACAGCCTTGGTGGTTTCTTTCAGCTACCTGTTTTGGTTGTGAAGCTTCCAGTTGAGTCATCTTAGTTTCACCTCCCTACTTTAAACCACCAAATGGTTCAGAATAAAATCTGTCCGTGTTGTTTCTGTAGAATCCTGCTGACAGACAAACGTCTACAGGATGCGCTACAATCATAGAGGGGGGAGGGGAACTTACTTTGGTCAAATAAGATGTGCCTGTTGCACTCGTCCTCGATGCAGGAGCAGATGAAGAACTGCGCGCCCATGCCCTTTTTCTCTTTCATGGTGCACTTGCTGTTGTTGTAATCGTCCAGGACCAGGCCGTACAGCTTGTGAGCCGGGTTGTGGCACAGCGTATCAAAGGTGACGTTGTCGTCTCTCTTCCTCCTTGTGAAAAGAAAGCACAGAAAATGCTGCCAGTCACTGATTAGGGTTTATTTGTGAATTCTGATGGGGTTTTTTTTTATAAATACCAACTTGTATGTTCAACACTATAGAAATGTGAACGTCACGTTCTGTCTGTCTCTTTCATCAGTGCACAGTTTAAGTATTCTGTAAATGACTTGAAGGTCAACAACAAGGTGAAAACCACTTCAAACAGGAAAAAAGAACAAAAAACAAAGCTGAACCTACACAAATGTGCACATTTACATCCTGCATTCCTGCTGGGGAGTTCTGGTTTTGCAGTTCTGGAAGACAATTTAAGGAGCCGCTGCTGTTCGCGTGCCATTAGCTTTCTGCTAACCTCGGCTCATAACAAGCCCGCTACATTGGCAATATAATGAGAAACAGCAGCGCGGCCTTAAGCCTTTAACACCAACACAAATCTGCTTCCTGCTGCTTCTTTCCTTCTGAGTCAGATGTGATGTTGCCGAATGGTTAGACTTTTGTGCGCCTTTGTTTTCTCACCATCTTCCGCAGAATATATTTTTTTTAAAGGGCAAGGCCACCCAAACGTGAGAAATCTTAAAGTTTAAGGGAGGAAAATAAGCCTAGGTTTGTAAATTAAAAGAAAATCCTCTAACAAGTACACCTGATAACATTTGAATTATTATTAATTGTCCAAAATGATTAAATCTATAAAACAACACAGTTTTATGAAGCCACACTCACCAAATGGTGACACAAACTTCGTTGACATCAGGGCAGATGGCCGTTTTGTTACACTCCACCTCGCAGGTCCCTTTACCTGTGCAGGTGGATGCCTCAACATCACAAAACCTGCACAGCCTTGTAATCTCCAGGTTCGTCTCTGGAGTCAGGCGCAGAAAAAAAAAAACGAAAATTAGGAGAGAAGACACAAAATTGTCTGTGAGAACATAAAACAGGCGCGAAGTTGCTTCCTTCCATGCTGCTTGATGGTTTAAGCAGCTAAACGGTGTTTAAAACACAATGTTGGATTATAATAGTGTAAATATCCATTAGCATTAAAAGGAAGGAAGTAAACAAAACAGTTCACTGAAGGATGGAATCCTCTGGAATGTGCTTTTAAGTGGAAGCAGATATTTAACAGAAAATCCAAACTATTTCATTCCCCGAGGGGCGGGTGGACGCATTTCTTCCCAGTGAAGTCCTCCTTTAGTCTTGTCTGGACTTGCCTCAGATCAGTCAGACAGACTGGGTTGTGTGACGAGCGCCCGTGTGTTTGATGCGCGCCCGAGACAACTGCCAGACAGGCAGGAGCAACAAACAAAAGGAAATGCTTCTTTGAGCTACGGGGTCTTTAATTTGCCACCGCGATGAGTCGAGAAATGTGTCGCGCCAACGCCAATAAAAACAAACCAAAAAAAAAAGGAGGAGGGAGGCAAAAATTGGATCCAGGTTTATGAGGGGAGGAAGAAATGAGGCTTACAGATTCTCTTCCAACAGAACCGCATAAACTGCAGTTTTGTAGGGGTTTATTTTTTATTTGAGGGGGATTCAATAGTAGGAAATCAGTAAGAAAAGCTCAGGTGGGTGCAGGAAGAAGGAATTAAGCCACCAAAGCTGAAAAATGTTAGACATCAACTTATTTACGCTTTTATTTGTCAGTGTAGAAACTGGAAGATCAGGGAAATTGATGACTGATTCATGTTTGTTTTAGGCCGACTAATATAACAATTTAATATTAATACACATTACAATGAATGAGATTTTTTAAAAAAACCTAATTGCCTGGGATTTAGTGATTCAGCCTTAGGTCCCAATGCAGATCTGCACACATTCTTATCCTGCTACAGTTTATTGAAGGCACTTCCAAGTTTTCTGTCTAAAAATAACATTTACTATCACACCAACTTCATATATAAAGCTCTGAGAAATGAAAAAGGCTTTACTGCCGACTATTCTTCCCAGTAGATCTGAGTGAGCATAATTTTCTGGCAAACTCCCTTCAGGACCTGCTAGTGTAGTACTGGAAAAAGCCCCCCCTGCCAACAAAGGTCCCCCTGTCTCAAGAAGTGTACTGACAAAATGGTTTTAGTCGCAATTTCTTATGCAAGTACAGGATGTGTAAGCAATCGATATAAATGATAGTTGATTAGAAATGAGGCCACTTGCAGAGATAGTATTAAAAAATAGAGAATGAGCTACAATAGGAACATTTAAGCACTGAGCTACTTCCTGACCTGTGTTGGAAACAACACAAAATGTAAGAAGGCGGCAGCGGTGAGACACGTGACTGAAGTGCTGCAGAAAAACCACAGACCTACACTTCAGCAGCATGCTAATTCTGTGCACAGGAAGTTCAACCTGTTGTTTACGCCAGACAAAAATAAAATGGAAAAAAAAAAACCCAGTATGGTGGTTTTTAAAAAGACTAAATATTTTAAAGTGACAGGCAGGGCATAAAACGAGGCACATGTTTGTGTTAAAATGGCAAATCGATCACATGACTGCGGAGGGAGACGCTCTTAGACTGGGAAGTGTAAGTGAAAGCATGCTTTTAGTAATATGCCTTCACACCAGAGTGAGGAAAGCAGGTTGTGTGTCTGTACTCTTAACTTGTTACAAAAATCTTACTGTGCCAGTTTAGTTACGCTGCAGGGCGGGGTTAGACCTGCGGCCTGGGGGGGGAGCAGGCTTCGCTGTAAGATGTGCGCTGCGGAGGGAGCAGACTTCACGGCGATACGTTTCTGCAGCCTCTCCGTCTGCGCCACAGTGAAACACTTTCGCAAGAACCGCTCAGGAAATTGCAGGCCGATATTGCTTTCCGAGCCCGTCTCAACTGTCAGGGCTTCCTCTCAAATAATAAAACATCAAAATACAACGCTCCGAATCCAGACTAAACTGGACGACAGAGAAATTTGAAGCTCTGCCCAGAGGGCTGGAGAGGTGTTTTGAAGTAGATCAACACAGAAAAGTGCCTGAGTGGTAGGAAGGTGGCTGAGCCGGAGTAATTATATCATTAGAGAAGCTTCTCTGTAAGAGAGCATGTCATTTAAACCCAGGAGGCGGGCCGTGGAAGGGATGAATGCTAGTAATTGTCACCCAGGGCTACATATAATTGCAAAAAGGGGGGGGGGGGAGGGGATTAGGAGCAGCCATCCACTTACTTGAGACTGAGACTGGGAAAGGCATGATAGAGTCCTCCTCATGGGGGGCTGCTGGACCTGGAAGCAATGTGGCATCAAAGACAAGGAGATAAGAGATAAGGAGGAACACAAACTCTCAGCAACTAATGTCTGAGAAGTCGGTAACATTCGCACTTTACTGCAATGTGATGAAAAGCGATCGAAAAAAATAAATAAGAAACAAAATCCGCACAGTATTTTCCTCACACTAATGGTTAGTATGTCATTAAATGAAGAATTTGTAAGCAAAATATGTGACCGGATGCCAACTACTAGCTGTGTTTGTTTACCTACGGAGACTACAGGAAGTCGCAGGACTTAAAACCTGCGCTGGAACCAGCTGACAGTTCTGGCTTCAACTTCCAGGTTCTGTTCCAAGTTAGTATTTTATTTTTATTATTTGAACAGTCTATGGTTTTCCTATACAGACTGCAGCCAGCCTAATGTAGGTCAATCAAGCTTCCACCTTTGTTTACATTGAGTGTGGACCCGCATTTCAGAAACGCACAAGTCAGGAAAACTACAGAAAACTCTTTCAAGCTCCACCAACTGATACGGCTCAGGATAAGCTTTATTTTGTTTTATTTGACATATAATCGCCTTTAACTAGTTTTAAATGTTCATTTGAAGTGAAACAATCACGCGAGGCTGAGTTTCGACACAGACAGACACTCACTTCCGGTCACTTTTTAAAACGCAGCAAAGTTTTGAAGTTTTTTTTTTTTAAAGGCTGAAACTCACCCGCCGCTACCAGCGACACGCAGAGTATGGTTCCCCAGCAGAGGACGGGAAGCCGAAGCGGCTCCATCTGAGGTCGGGGCCCGTGGCTCTGAGCGCGAGGCTGATGGGCTGATGGGCTGATGGGCTCCGGAGCGCCTCCGTCCGCCTGCGGCTCCTCTGACCGGGGAGGAGAAGATAAACACCGGCCAGGAGCTGCCCGGGGTGACTCACGCTGCGTGCGCTTTCCGTGAGACAGGAAATCTTCAGAGGGGTTGGACAAGTTTCTTTCCTCCCCTCCTCCTTCTTCTTCTTCTTCTTCAGAGTCTTGAAGCGTGTCATTATGAGAGCAGGACGTGAAGCGACATGCTCCCGGAGTTACTCAAGCAGCAGCTTCACCTTCTCAGGCTGCTCGGAAAGTCAAACACCCGAGATTCACTGAAGAGAAGAGACACTTCATAACAGTCTGCTCCTTCAAACTAGTTCAGATCATAAAGTCTTAAAGGGAAAGTGGCTCTGCGGAAGCCTTATGAGCAGCTAATATCTTACCTGCTGTCAGTGGCTGTTTGGGTGGCCCCGGTTCGAAGAAATAAGAGTTTAAAGGGGGAATGAAAAGTGCTTTGAAGCTAACATGAATTATAAGAAAAAGTCTTAAAAGGTGCTTGTTTTCAGAGGCTCGCATTTAAAATTTTTTTTTAAAATTATTAATAAAAGATCGAAAAAATTACTAGGGTCTCTTCTGTATTTTCCGTGATATATCCTGAACCAAACCCAGGAACGCAAACAAGGCAGTAAATGTCAAATACAGACAGTTTGGGGGTGAAATGGTTCAGTTTGTTGTATTTAATCATGTAAATCAGGGGTCTCCAATCCTGGTCCTCAAGGGCCACTATCCTGCATGTGTTACTTGTTTCCCTGCTCCAACACACCTTATTCCATGGTTAAATCACCTCTTCATGTTCTGCAGAAGCCTGTTAATCACCCATTGATTCAGATCAGGTGTGTTGGAGCAGAGAAACAAGTAAAACATGCAGGATGGTGGCCCTCGAGACAAGCTGAACCTCTGGCCTGTCCGGCCCCACTGGGACCAGCTGGGAGCTCATCAATCATGGTCAGAACTGACCCTTTCCTCCAAACTGAGATTGCTCAAAGAGCAAATGTCACGTAGGATATTATTTGTTTATAACTCTTCCACAGAACCCCATTGATAAAACCATCTGAACTCTCTGAAGACATCCCTGTGCTGCATGCTCAGGAATTATGACATAAGAAGCCTTTTTTTGTTCTTAAACAGAGGGCAAAGTCCACTGTAGCAGTCATAAATTACACATCTATCACAGACATGTTTTTGCTCCGCATACCTGAGCTGTGACCTTTGACCCCGGAGCTCATAACTCTTTACAGAGGTCTGGTTTAGATGCACCTTGTGGTATAATCTTTTTATTATTATTTTTTTTTAATCAGGATTTTGAAATTCAGTCAGGACTTGTCGCGTCTTAAAAAGGATTTAAAACTGCGAGTTCGGCATAGTTGTGTGTACTTTTTTAAGCTAATTAGAAAAGAGTGTACCATTTTCTCTCACGTTGCTCAGTGAAATACTATGTTTGGGGGGGATTGTTTTCCCAAAGTCACTGATCTGATCCGATTCTCTTTGTTTCCCCTCTCAGCTCTCAGTCGGTGGGTGTGGATCAGTGTGTGTGTGTTTGTTTAGGCCATGGAACCATTTATAGCTGCAAGGTGTGATCCAAACCACAAGGTGGAGATCCGGCAGCACCGTGACTCCAACACTGTTATTCCCCACTGACCTCAGCACATGTGAGGGTCACAACATCCTGCTCGCTGGCCACAACATGCAAACACAAGTCATTTATAAATATAAAAACTTTATTTGGTTCAGTTAGACAGGAACAGCACTCCTGTGTGCCCGGAGAGGCTTATTTAAACATGATCTTTCTTTTAGCTTGTGCTTCCTCGTATGGACAAGTTTGTTAGTGTTCTTTTGCCTTTGAACAGTTTTGTTTTTAATCTTTTTTTTGCACAAACAGGGATAAACAAGCAGCGGACAAACATCCTGAGCGGTGTAGTGCTCAATAGCAGGTGCTTGGTGTTCCTGTAAATCGCCTCGGTCGAGTTGAAAGGCAAACAGAGCAAACCGAAGAACAAATCTCTGGACGCGTGCCTTCAGATAACACTGATGGCAAACAAGCACCGCTTCCAGGGTACAAAGACGTTCAAAGGCGTCTGTCTCTTGGCAACTTTCTAAAGCTCTCTGTAGGGCTGCCCGATATTAAGAAAACACGTGATTCCATTTTTAGTGTTGAATATTGCAACGTCAGTGTGATAAACTCACGTTCTGTGATTACCGTGTTCACAACACTCTCCATGTGCAGGCATCTAAAGAGTGGGTGTCCATTTGATCGCCAGATTTGTATTTTTTCCCATGCATTTTATTTTATTTTATGACATTGTGCAGCCCTAGCTCTCTGTAGGCAAAAAGTACAGATAGTAATGAGCTGCTCCATAACAGATTTAACACAGTTCCCTAAAATCTCTCCAGCAGACTGGATATGTGCCTTAACGATGGACTGGACTGCAGGTATTCTGAATTAATGAATAAACTAAAGGCCCAACATTCCCTGAAGGAATCTATGTGCACCACCTGCCACCTTTCATGCCACAGTTTTAGACTAAAACTATCTTATTTTGAGAAATGACTGAGCTGAAGCCATTTGGGTCAGACCTTGGCACACACACACAGTTTGGTGTGGTAGTAACTGAGAGTCATCCTCATATTCTGAGCCTAACTGACTGCGTATGGTTTTTTGTTTAAAACTTTGCAATTACCTATTGAAGTCAACCCTGCCTGTCTGTTAGCAAAATATCCCGGTCAAATTTGATGTGGTAGTAGCACAGAGTCAATACCAATAGATACTCTGAGCACTAACAACTGAGATCATGCATGTTATTTTGAAGACTTGACTAAAACAGCAATTACTCCATCATAAAATAATCTTAATTTAAAACTATGGCTTGAAAGGCAGTGGGTGATATGCTTCCCTTCAGGGAATACTAGGCCTTTAATAAAAGTAGTTTTATTATTATTAATATTGCTTTTACCTTGTTTACCATTGTTGATTTACTGTTTAGTTTCCTGACTTTAAGAAAGTGTTTGAACAGCGCAGTGGAAAGGGGGTTAGCCCCGTTGCCTCACAGGTAAAATGTCCTGGTTGTATGCATTTTTATGCAATTCCACTAATACAAAAACTATTAGTATTATGTTGCGTTTCTAAATATTAGAAATCATCGAAAGAAACCCTCCTATGGAACCTGATAACTGACAGGACACACTGAACCAGAAAAAGCCAACATTTTTTGGGTGTTTTATAGGTTGAATGTCTAAATGATGTCTGCAGGACAATCAGGACTGTGTTACAAAAATATAAACTGCACACAACACCAAAGAACCAGCTCAAAAGGCAGAAGCCTGTCTGCAGAACGGAGTGAAATGCAACATCCTGCTCGTGATTAAGGTGCCTGCCTGTTTAACTTGAGTAGCTTTTTCTCCTTCACTCACGGTGCTTCTTTGAGATCTCAGGCTGACAGTTAAATGTGCCTCAGGATGTGCTTCAACAACCTTTCAGAACTCACTCCTGCCCCAGAGAGCCAAACGTTATCTCTCACAGCGTCGGAGTCAAACTGCTCCAGACACAACAGAATGCAGCTTTTAAAGGTTTTCTAAGGACTAAAGACGCGTCAGGACAGCACAAAGGAAGAGCGTAGAAACAAAAAAAAAAAGGTAAAATTGAGTTAAAGTGTAGCTAAAGAGAAAAAGGTGCTTTAGGAACATCTCATCTGGTAAAGGAGCTGCTGTGATAATTGGCTTGTCGAGGTTTGTAAATCTCTGAGGTACTTTACTTTAAAGAACTTTTAAAAGTATATATCTTCTGTATTTTTAATTAAAAAAACTCTTTAGGTGAGTACAGCTTTAGGTGAACAACAACATAATCTTATTGTTTACAAAAAAAGATACTCAACAGCTCTTAGAAATAACTTTAACAACAATATTCATCTTTTGTATGACGTATGAAGTCTGTCACACTGTTATAAGACAAATTTAACCTCACTTCTTCACAGAATTGCTTAAATTCACTGACTTTTGCTGATGTTCGTTTATGCACAGCTCTGTTATTTTATTATAGCAAAGGGTCCAAGTTTTGCCCGGGCCGCTGCAGCCTCAGATGCATTCTGCTGTAGATTTCCTGCCTTGCTCATTGTCCTCTTGTCAAACTGATGGCCTCACATTAGACACTGGAATTCTGTGGTTACTGTCGTCTCAGCTGTCCTGGGACTGTAAAATAAGCCCAAATCATCAGCCCTCCACCACTGTGCTTGACAGTGAGTGTGGGCTGTTTGTACTGATACGCTCTTTCTTTTTATTTCAGACTAGGCGTAGCACCTGCCCATCAAGTACTATAAAAGCTCATGTGTTTTGCGCTGTGTGCGGTTTCAGACAGACAGAAACGTCAGCGCTCACTCCCACACATGAAACCGGCACAGTTTTGGTGCCTCGGCAGGCTTCCTTTTCACTTCTCCTGCTGCTCGTCTCCCAGCATTATTCTGAAGGAAGGGAGGGCTGATCCGTAACGCTTCAGAAGGTTACAACCTTTGGCATCGCAACACTTTTAGAGCTATTGTTCTCGGACAGAGAATGAATAGGTGTCCAAAAAACTGTGCCAAGACTAGTTTTAGAAAGAACATATCAGGGAGAAGCAATCATGAGAACAAATACTGCAGCATGAGATTCTTCTCTCTGTGTAACAAGCAACACCCTGTAACTTGTGTGCATATACAACTATTTGTATACTTTTACTATAAAATGCATCAGATAATAGAAAACTACTTCATACCGCTCACAAACCTTTCTTTTTGCAGAGACCATCATGTGACACATGGACCATTCTAGGGTTGAACCATGTTGAGGGTTTTCTCCTGTGGTTTGGGAGAGCAGAAAGAAGATGATAATGGTCATGCTATTCATCAAACCCAGATTACAGGGAGGGCGAGTTTAAGCAAGGAGGGAAAGATTTAGCCGTCCTGCCCCCAATAAATGCTTCAATATGCCTCCCTCAATGTTGCAAAGGATACAGTCACACATAAGCAGAATCAGGGTCCTTGATGTGTGGGAATAAATGCAGTAAATCAAAGACTTTCATGCATACTAAACAGGGAACAGAATGCACAGTGATGTTGGTGTGAAATAGTATAGTGTGTGGGTGCAGACACATACAGCATCACATATCACACTAAACTTTTTGGCAAACCCAGCGGAGGTGTGGAAAGTAACACCCTGATTTCATGGTAAATGGTGAAATAAACAAAACAAAACAAATTTTATTTAAGATGACGGAAAGTCAATCTGCAGATTTTGTTTGAGGGGATGACATACCGTAAACGTCGTGCAGCTCAGCTGGAGTTTTCGATCATCCTGATGACATCCATTCATTCACTTTCTGTATTGGTTTTCTTCTGTTTAGCATTGCTGGGAGCAGGGGACCCTCTCCAGCGATGAGCGGGGTACTCTCCGGAGAGGACAAGACAGAAAACTAACATTTCGAACATTTCTAGCTTGCAGACAGACAAACCTGTTTTTAGGTTTTCTTTAGCTTGTTAAAAATAATTCATCAAGTAAAGTTTAAAAAGGAAATAAAGTTTACAAAACATAGGTGAGAACGAAAGACAGTCAGCGTCAGAATCAGATTTATTTTCTGAATTACTCAAATGGTTGGAATAGACCTTTGTACAGTACTGTCATCTATAATACTTAGCTAAAAATATATGGTATATCTTACAATTAGTCATTTATCATAAGTGCAACTTTAACCTGCACTTTATTTACAGAAGGATATACAATCAGTGGGGTTAATGTTTCACACCTTCTGCCTCAAACTTTCTTTGTCCACAACATAACGAGTTATAGAATCTAAAAAAGATCCTTTTTTGTTGGTTTTACAAACAAACAAAAAACAGTATTTAGAAAAGAGCAGAAGTCCTTGTTCAGGCTGGCTGGTGGCTTACCAAGCAAAGGCCTGTTTTTTTTTTATATCATAATTGTTTTTCACACTTGTAAGACAACCCTTTTTTTTTAAAAAGTGACACCAGCGTGAAAGATGTAAATTAGCTGAATATTAAACCTCTACACTTTTGCACGGCAAGGTTTGTTTAGTTTGTTTAGTTCGGTTTTCTCCACCGAACAGAGTCTGTGTATCTACAGGAGTGTTTTTCCCCCACACAGATATGTCATTCATAAGCCTGAAAAATGATTAAAAACAAAAACTGGCCCAGCTTTGGTTAGCATTAGCCTAGCCTGGATGGAGACTTCGGCTCCTTTCTCCATACCCCGTGCTCTGTGACTGATGAGGGTAACTATCTGACAGAACATCACTTCAAAAAAAAAAACCAGACCATTTCTTTAAGACTGACTATTAAAAGCAATCTGCTGCTTGTTTCCACTGCTCAGATTTCAAACAGTGACGCTGATGAAGTTTAATATATAGTATCAGTAGTGTGGGTTGGAGACTAAAAATGTGAATGGATAAAAAAATACTCCAGTCTAATGGCACGCCTTGGGCTGTGCTCCAAACTGCATCCGCAGAGCGAGCCCAGCGATCACGGTTTCCCAAGAAACCCACTTCAATGAACACACGACTTCAGAACGCTTGAAGGGTAAGTCCTCCCAACTTCCAGAGGCTGCGTGTGTGTACACAAACATCTGCACATCCAGAGTTTCTTGTGTGAACTTCCCATGGGAAAGGCTGCGCCGAGATGGAGATGAAACAACATTCTGGCTAAATAAGGTTTCCGTTTCAGAAACGGTGGCAGAATTTTATTGTCACACGGAGTCCTATTTCCCCAGCGGAGCTGCTTGAGATTGTCACAGGGACTGTTATAAAAATAAAAAGGAAGACATTAAACTGACGTATTTATAGAAAGATAAACTGAAAGTTTGACCCGTGACGAAAAGCTGACAGTTATTTAAAGTCAAATAATATCAGACAAAAAAGAAAAAACTCTGTGAAAGAAGTTAAAGAGGTTTAGTTAGGGATTTATCAGGTTAAATCTGGTGTCCTTTCTACCTTATTCTCATATTATGTAAATTACATAAAAACAAAAATAGCCAAATCCATAGCAGTATTGTACAAAGTAAGGGACTTATTTCATGACAAATCTTTATTTATGTTATATAATGCAATAATTGCTCCACACCTGACTTACTGTATTGAAGTCTGGGGGAAAGCATGTAAAACAATTACAAATCCGATTTACATTTTACAGAAACGAGCAATAAGATGTATTACCAGAAAACATTTCAGTCACCCATCAAATGCTTTATTTTGTCAGTTGAAATTATTGAAATTTTATGAGTTGGTTGATTACAATATTTTGAAGGTTATGTATAAAGCTCATAAAAGTTTATTACCTCTTAATATGCAAGTATACTTTGTTAAGAGAGTAAGTAATTACAATCTTAAGGGTATAGAGATGTTTGTAAAGCCTAAGATTCGAACAAATTTGAAGGACCGATGTACTTCGGTACAAGGTATAAGATTGTGGAATAATTTGGAAAGTGAATATAAAAATGCTGGCTCGATAGATATATTTAAGAGAATGATAAAAGTTAAGTTGTTGAAAACATATACAATTGTATAATGTGCAATCATAAGAATTGCTGTACAAGAAGGAGTTGATGTTTTTTTTTTGTTTGTTTGTTTTTTGTTGTTATGTTTTATTATTTGAAAACTATCATTGTTTGAATTTGTTTATTTTGAAAAAAGGGGCAGATATTAATAAGAATTTTTTTTTCTTCTTCTGCTACCTTTCATTTTATTTGTATTTGTATATTCTTTTCTTTTTTTTGTATAGCATTTGTTTTGTCTTTAAATGAAATGAATAAATTAAAAAAAAAAAAAAATATTCACGTTGAATCATTTATGGTTTAAGTAAGTTTTTAAATTCTTGTAATTTAACACCTTGGATGGAGTTTAACCATTTTTTTTCTCATTCCAATAATATAAAGGAATTTTTAATGATGTAATTTTAATAAAATTTTAATAAATTTTAATAAAACAAGCAGAAACTACTGACTCTTTTGCCTCCTTGATGCATTTTTGCCCCCAAGTCAGCACAAGGATGTAAAAAATGAGCCATTGATTCTGTTAATATGAAACATTCCTCAGTTAACATCTTTGCCATCAGCTATCTTAGATCTCAGGCAAACAGATGCATGAGTCTGAGAACCTGCAGTCTGCACCGAGGACCCCCACCCCCCACCCGTTCCACTTCCTCTCACTGCAGCTCTGAGTAGATGGAGCTGACGGATACATGCTGGGTGTGCCAGCGCAGGAAGCAGCACTTATCCTGTGCCACCTTCTGCTCTTGTTGCAGGCAGGAAATACCAACATGACCCGACACTGATAAGAGCAGAGAGCTGAGCCGTGGCCACGTGGGACACAATAGGAGAACCATAGATTTTATGCTTATGTGGGCGCAGGAGGAAGGGGGGGCTTGTTTAGAGAGTAATTCTGGAAATGGTTACAATCCATTCAACCCTTTAAATAAATACATGGATCTCAATTAAATGTACATGAAAGATTACAGAGCGATCATCAGTGAGTGGAAGGGAACTTTCTAAAACAGTATGCCAATGGACATTGTTACTATTTACAAAAGCAAGATGAAATCTGCTTAAAAAAATATTTAAATAAGATCTAGAAGCACTGCCTGAGCTTATTTTAACACAGAAGTGAAATGGAAAATTCTCCCATTGTTTGATTACAGAATTTTGAAATTCTTTGTGGATATTATGAATTTTGCTCATTCCTTTGAGCCAAGGAGGAGTGGGATCATCCATCTTGGTGTTATTACAGAGATGGCCTTTATGGCTAAACTATAATGTGTTACAATAAAGAAAAAAAATACACCGTCTTGTAAAACTTTCAGTAAATTTAAACAGTCGCTCACTTCTTAGAGCAAGAATCTGCTTTAAGTATGTTTAATATTACCAGTGTAGAATAAGTATTCAGCCAACATGTTTCAGCTTTTGGCTGAGTTAGAAAAAAAAAAAAAAAAGGTCAAACATTTTAAGATACACTTTAAAAAGCGCTGCTGTGACGACGACGGTCCAAATGGATTTAATTTAACGCCTCATTCCATGAGCTGTTCCTCTGCCGGAGCAGACATTTTCCCTCACTGCTCTGTAAATTTACCATGTCTGTGAACTGAATTTTTTTTTCCTTCTCCCAGCCACTCTCTGGAAACCAAAGGGAAGCGAGGCTCTTGTAGCCGACTTTGATCATTGAGAACCTGCTCTCTCTTTTTCCTTTCTTAAACAAACTTTGCATGAAACAGGGTGAGACTGAGCTCCGAACACGTCCTCGCAGCCTCTGCATCAACTCTGAGTGCAAAATGACAAGAACGACACATCTGCATATTAGCTAGCAGCTAATGATGTTTCCTGCAAGGCGCTGATGAAATATTAGACAATAATTTCACAAAACACAAGGCTGATGCTAATGTTCGGGCTTGCTGGATAATCTCCTTCAAGATAAAAAGACGCATCAATTTCACATTTTCTCATTTGATCTAATGATGTTCACTCAAACCGTTCGAACCAAACCACTTATTTTTTTGTTGCAAGATCCCAGTCTGCTTGTCCAAAGTGACTAGCAGCTCCCACACGATGAGGAGTTATTTTTACCGAGCTTTTTCACCACCTCTGCTGACAGTGGCATCATTTAGAAAATGAGACGTAAGGCTCAGATCTTTTGAATTGGGGTTGTTTGCCTGTTGAAAATAATTCTTTTAATCCTTCTGGTTTGGAGAACCAGAGTTTGATTCTGGCAGACCTGATGAGCTAACAGATAGTTTGAGCGAGCAAGACCAAAATGGATTCCTGTCATCTTAAAAAGAACTCCAGTTCTGCTTCTTGTCATTACAGAACGAAGGGAAAAAAGGGTCCTTCATCGTAATCAGCTGCTGTGTAAACAAAACCACCACAGTCAGAGATGTTGGCCTTTGCTAACAATCTTTTCCTGATCGAAGCTGCTTTCTCAAACTGCTTTCTGTTACCGACAACAAAGATTAGAATTTGAAGACTTGTAAATATGTCTGTTTCCTTTTTTACAATGCATAAATAACAAATTAAACATGAGAACTATAAGCCAATATGCTACAAAGTGTGCAACATTTCGAGGTCTCCTTTAGGCAGAACAGAAAATCCAGCCTTTGTGGATTAGCAGAGAATCTCCATTTTCAATGCGCTAAGATTAAATTCTGAGTGGGAGTGGGCAGAGCAGTCCGCAGCCCTCCATTCGGGACTATATATTCTATAATACATTCCACAAAAAAGCCAATTTTCTCTACAGCAGCCCTTTTTCATTCACGCTGGCTCAGTCCTAAAAATCAGAGAAAGAAATGGAGCACAGTGGGTTTATTTCCAGGACATCCTTTGTGGTCCAGACTCATTAAAATACATTGCCATTATGGTACTACTTATACCTCAAGTTGCTGCCTAAGCTTTTTGTTTGAAGCACAGCTGGTATGTGAGCTGAATTTTCCTTCACTTAACCTCAGCACAGAGACATTGTTGGAAGCACAAAAGATGAAAAGGTTTTACGTTTCCAATCTGATAAATATGACAGAGGAAGAGAGACAGATTGTGTTGCTCCATCTGGCCTTATCGTATGGAGGTTTTCCAACTGACCTGACCCTTGCAGCATTATCTGACCGCTGGACAGAAAACAAGAACAATGATAGCAGCAGCTGGGTCGCAGGATGGTTGCATTGTATGCACAGGAACTGTTGCTGCTGCTTCTGGTCCGAGGAAAGAAAACTACAGTCATTGTCACGGTCTGGAATCTTAAAGCGGACCTATTGTGTCTGAGAACACTTTACAAAGTGACATATGCAAATATGACGTTGGGTGGCCATTTTACTTTGGTTAATGGGATGGAAATGTGATCATATACGTCACATCATCTGTAATAAAAGACAAAGAAAGGATAGCTTACATGAAGCAAACATTTTACATTTAACTAAATGCTTTGTTTGAACATTCTTTCAGGAAGATTTGTTGGAAGTTCCCTTTAAGGTTTTTTATTTTGAATAGGTTTAGCATAGTTGTCATGCTTGGTCAAAATACAACAATACTTCCTGTGCCTGTGAATTGTTACTTGTGAGAGTTAATTTAAGACATCAATTCTTGGCTAAAAAAAAAACATTTTTTGGTTTTGCACATCCTTTGTCTTTAATTGTCAACACAACCATTAATCCTAAAATTGTGGCTAAAAAATGTTTAAACACACTGTCTATTGTAAGCTGGTTAAAAGGCAGCAAAGACCTCGTTTTAACTTTCCTCAGAAGTCATGACTAAAATCCTAGTTTGATTTATTTCTTGTTGTTTTAGTTTTGTATGACTACGTCTAGGTCTGGACTGAGGTCGTTTCTGGCTCTTGGGCTTTAATTTGCCCATGTGTGCTCTTTGTGGATGTGTTTTATTCTGATATTCTTGTGTTTGTGTAGAAAAAAAACTGCACAACAAATGCAACAAACTGCGATCTGTTTCAAACTAGAAGCACTCAGAGAGCGCAAACCTCCACTAAGCTTGATTAACAGACAGATTATGATCCAGATCGTAATCTGACAGACAGACAAACAAACCTAAGGGTAAAAAAGCAGCATGGCCCAAAATATGTCAGGGTATTTTTGTTTAAATTGTTCAGAAAGAAGAACTAACCTGATAGTTGCTTTGTTATTTTTCAGGAGAAACACAAACAGGTGTTGGGGCTCCAGGTAAAGTCGTTTTTGAGCTTTTAAAGTAGGGTTCTGTGGAAAAACGATGAACAGTCATCATTTTACTTGTTTGGACAACCTGAGTTTAATTCTGATTAAACTCAGGTTAATTCTGAGATCAAAGCTGATTGCTGCCTTATTAAAAACAACTCATATCTGTTTATAAACCTTTACCTCATTGTCTTATTCATATTAAATGGTTATTCCAACAGTAGTATTCTAATATTTCTACTGAAGTGATCGCAAATAACTATACATTTCCATCTGCTTTAGTTTTCTGTGGCTATAGAAAATGAAGCTTAGAGAAAGGCTTTAAGTTACTAAGAAAAAATAAAAAGTTCCCCATGTGCTTCCAGCCTTTGAAGATGACCCATTATGCACCGAGGCTCTTGTTCAGCAGACAAGTACAATGCTGTCTGATCTGAAACATTATTCTCAGACTATCTAAGTTATTTCTTTTTATTCAATCCTTATCTCAGAACTCCAGGTGCTCAGACTGCGGCGGACGTATCCATCAAATAAATTATACATCAACACCTCACCGTCTCATCTCATCTGTGTCTATTTACCTTTACCTCAGCGCCTTCAGGAAACCTGGAAAAACAGCCAGGAGGAATGTCCTGGCTCTGGAACGCAGCATCCTTAGCCGCAGCATTTGGCCAGCTCCCTGCCAGCTCCGGCCTACGCGTCTTAATCTTCACCGCTGTGTACGCTTGTTGTCCAGCTGGTGCCATGGCAACGCAGCTGCGCGCCAAAAGCCTCGATATCTGGGGTTTTAGCAGAAACACACACATCTGGGCAGAAAGAGCAGCAGGACGATGCGTAATAAGGAGCGTCATTAATGTCAGGGCGGCTCGTAAAGCAAACAAAGTGTAGATGAGGCAGTTCTGCAGGACTCTGTTGGTTTTGGCCTCTGGTTGTGTCTCTGTGATGGCCGTCCTTTAGCTGTCATTACAGGCTTAACCTGGGGATAAACAGCATATCAGAAAAGAGGCCCAGACCTACTTAAATCACTAAATATGAGTCATACCTTCACTATTACAAGCAAATCTTATTGATTATTGCCACAAAGCTTAATATATCGGAAAAAAACCCCAACTAAGAATACAGAAAATCTCTAATAAAGCTTAAGTTTTGACCCAGTTCCTATGAGGTTTGGGTGGTAAATCAGACACAAAGGTTTGTCTTTGCAAATCAAAAAACACATTTGACTTTTTTGAAGAAATGCAAAGATACATAAAAGGAAAACATTCATGTTTGTGATTTAAAAACAACTACCGGGCCCATCATCTGCTTTGTCAAAAAGCCTTAAAAGAAAAAAAAAATAGAATCATCACACATTGAAAGCAGTACCTTTTGGGGGATTATGCTCCGTTTTAATTCTGAGCATCTTCCTTTTGTCTTTAAACTAGAAAAGAAAACCTTTTAAAAACCCTTGAGGAAAAAGTGGCACAAATTGAAAACGACCAACTTAAGGTGGAAAATAAGAAGAGAGACTTAAATTTAAATTTAAACAGGCATACGTATCTCCCACTGCCTTACATGCCAGAGTTTTAGACTGAGATCATCTCATGTTGAGAAATAATGGAGTTAAATCCTTTTTGGACTCTCAGCTACCACCTAAACTTTAGATCATTATCTGTAATTATGAATAAGTTGTAGCATTTTTCTGTTGGCAAAAGTCTATTAGCTGTGGCAGCCATCTTGAACTGGTCTCACTCCACGTTTATCACGAGTAGATTGATTATTTTCTGGAAGATAAAGAAAGTAGTGCAGTAGTTTAGAAGATATTTTGCTAACTAACAGCAACATGAGTAAAAACTTACTCTTCTGGCTTTGCCTTTCGGCAGCAGGTGATAAAAATAAATAAACTCAGTAATTAGATTCAAAAACTTTTCTGCAAAAAGCCAAAAAGTTCTGCTCACTTAACAGAAAATATTTCCTGTGAATCTCCACGTTAAGTAATAAAGAATTAACTATAGTTCGATTTTTCTTAAACACAGATTTGGTTACTTTGTTTAAACAAGTTGGTGCTTGACTTCTCAGTGACTCTAAAAGTGTGTGTTGCCTCATCAGTAAGCTTTCAGAGGAAAAACAGACTTACTGGTTGAAATTCCTGAGACAGGAAATCTCTGCTGACGGCTGTTTTGCTGTTTTGTCCTCGGGCCTGAATGCAGGCGCGGCTCACACATCTTATACACCGAAATGCAGAAGTGAAGTCATGCTTGAATAAATTCACATGGGGTGCTGACGTTCCTAAAATAAATTGCTTACAAAAAAACAAAAAAAACCCTATAGACAGGTTCATGCTTGAGGTAAAATTGGCACCTGTAGATGGACGCAGAACTTGGAGTGTTTGAGTCCGACTTTAGTTTCACCTACATGCAGTTTAAAGTTCAGCAGCAGGTTACATGTGTAATGTACCAGAACTCTGCAGAGACTTGATGAGAGGTGAACTGGAAAGAAAGAGAAAGAGAGACAAAAAAAAGTAGACCTTTCCGGTCCTTTATGCTGACTTAAGTTCTAAACGGTGTTCTGACCCAGAGCGCTCAGTGCTTCCAGTCTGCAGAGCCTTAAACCCAGCAGCACTTCAGTCAGACCTGCAGCAGCCGTATTTATAGCGTGGCATTTCCCCCCGCTTGTTGCTCTTAACCAAGTCCACCTCCCATTGTTCATCGTGCCGGTGAGAGTGAGCTGTTTGTGCTCCGGTCTTTCACTAAGTGTTCATAAGGAGGTCAAAGGGTTATCCTGCTGAACGACGAAGGGATGCAGAAAGGAAAAGGACAAACAATGACATTTGCAGCATTACTGTAAAACATGAAGATAAAGATTAAACCCTGCTGACACCTTTACCAGAGGCTGCACTGAAAAAAAACAATACTAGTTTGAACAACTTTAGACACATTTGCTATAGACGGAATGAAAGATAAAACTTCAGATTGTTTGAAACAGGGTTCTGTAGAAACATTATGACAATCTCAGTTTGGAGGAACAGAGTTTAGGTCTGACAGATGATGGGTTTCTTGTTCTGAGTTTCACAGGTCGTCATGTGGCTCAGCCACACTTTCCTGCTGAATATACTTTAGTTACGAGCAGGAGAAGGGAGCTGTTGTACGTTTCTGATTCAGTCAGAAAAGCATGTAGCCTTTGCAGGGGTGGAAATTAGCACCCGCCACCGGCCAAATGCGGGTAAATATTTGAAGTGGCGGGTGAATTTGATCAACACACACGCAACTGTGGCGGGTCATGTCCCATGTTTTAGAGGGGGAACCGATTATTTCAGACGGCTGAAATATTTGGTTCTCCCCTGGTAACTTTTGCAAAAAAAGAACAAATGTCTCCAAATTTACAGGACTTGTTGTCCATGATGAGAGGAATAAACACAGTTAAGGACTTTTTGGTAAATTATTTTTGTCCCATGTTTTGGAGGGGGAACCGATTATTTCAGACGGCTGAAATATCTGGTTCCCCCCCTGGTAACTTTTGCAATTTGCAGTTGCACCACAACTGCTTCCACCCACCTCGATCATCATCATCATATGAAAAAACATTTTGTCACAACATAAAATAGTGGCTGGTACACCACCAATTTTGTCCACCAGCCACTATGGCTGGTGGACAAAATTTTTAATTTCCACCCCTGAGCCCTTGTAGACTATGAAAGCAGTTCATTTAATGGAAAAGAAAGGAGAAATTAGACCGCTGTTTGCTGTTTGCTGTTTGCTTCCCTTAAACTGCAGTTTTTCATTTACCTGAACTATTATTGAACTGAGTTATTGGTTTTAGTATGCTAGAAAACATACATCTATTTATTTTTAGCAGCTGCTTAGAGTTCTGACTTGATGATGAATATGTGATTACCCCTGTCTGTGTTCGTTTGTCATCATGTTAGCTAAATATCTGAAACCGCTGGACAGATTTTAATGCAGCTCTCAAGGTAATCACTGAACGCACGTCTACAAGTGATTAATCTTTGGAGTCAGCCTGGGTCAGGATGGCCGCCACAGCTATATGACCTTAGTCTCCACATAAATGACTATAACACAGATACTTTTACAGCTTTTTAGCTAAAAATTGGTGTGGTAGTAGCTGACAGTCATTCACAACACATACTCCCAAGTGCTAACACTTCATCTGAGATGTTGCAATATTTTATGAGACTGCATATGTCATTTACAAGGTTTGACCAAAATGGCTTCAACTCCTTTATTTTTCATCACAAGATGATCTCAGTCTGGCAGGGGATATGCATCCCTTCAAGGAATAATAGGCCTTCAACATTTTTCTGTTTTTGATAAGAAGTTCTGCAGTTTGGGAGGTAAATGCTCCCAAGCCTGTAATAAATATTACAGGATTTTTATAAAAGATGTATTGAATAAATGTGTGGGGGAGAAAAATCAGCTGTCAGAGGGTGCAATGCCCTATTATCAGCGTGTCAGATAAGAAAGAAGTAATAGTTACAAGTGACAAAATCCTTTCTTGTGTTGACAATATTTAAGGGGAAAGGAGAAGACAGGTGGGGCTGACTGAAGCTGACTGCAGATAAGAAATAACAGGTGCGTAACAAGTTTTCTTTATGCTTAGAATCTGTTATGAAGAAAAGAACTGAGGATGAATTTAAGGGGATTTTTGCAGTCCAACACTTTGATTTTAAATTAAAATAAAAAAAAGAATGAGAGGAAATTAAAAGTGAATGCAGAAGCATTTGGTTGAAAGCTAAAGAAGTTCAGAGAAAATCTCCATAATGCCCCTTACAGGTTTACAACAGATAACAGCCTCCAAAACAACTCTAGTTTTAGATTCTGCACATGGTCACACATTCTAAGAATAAAAAAAGCTTCATTTGAAAAATAAAAATCAGATACTCAGTGTTTTACAAACTCACCTGAACGATGACGTCATCTTCACTCATGAGAATTTTAAACTCCTGCTCTCCTCTTTCCTGCTTGAAGACATAAACGGCCTTTTTCACAGCAGACTTTCTGACTCGGGACAGAAAATGACTAATGATCCTGTTCCAAATAAGACAATAAATCAGCATGAAGAGAAGCAGGAAGGCTGGAAGTGAATCCACCATTCAGTCATTAATTTAATCATTATTACCTCTTTTTGATTTGGACATTTCTTTTTCCAGGCGGATGCATTAAATCAGGATTTCACTGGTTCATTTATTTAAAGCCACAGGCTTCCTTTCTGTCCTCAGTGAACACCTCCTGGCATCAGGGACCTGAGAGCAGATCCACTGTTGTGCCACCTGGTGAACAAAACCTCCTGCATCTCCTGGGAAACAATTGTTCCCCTAATGTTGTTGAAAACCTCAAAAGGCTTTTGGCTGAGCTCCTGATTCTGGCAGCACAATGACCGTAATTCATCTTGTGAATATTGAAATGGAGCTGCTGTCTGAATGAACGCGTCGCCACGCGGGACTTCATTGTGGTCGAGGGGCAAGACCCCCATGTTTGTTCGTTTGTTCTGCTGCTGGCTGCAGGAGCACATCTGGCAAACACATTCACACCTCGTCTCTTTCTCCGTGTGCTCAGTACAGGTGCAGCAATAAGCAGATTTAAAGCCGAAGCTGGTGGATTGTGTGGCCACTTGGGGGCAGAACCAGCACAAAGAGCTGGAATTTAAAAACCTTGTTCGGCTTATATCCCCATTATATCAACACGGACACTCATCATCGTCCAATTTTGGATGTTTTAATGAATGTAAGGCTAACACTCATTCTTCTAAAAGAAATATCCTAAATGCTCCACTGCTGATTTATATAAACCTGAGTGGGTTCAGTGTTTTAGTTTTGCTATATGAGAAGAGTAAAAAGAAATCAAAACCCTAAAAAAACTGGGATAAATTAATGATCACACAGAAGATGAGCCGTAATCTCACACTCAAAATCCTGTCTGCACAACTACAAAAACAGCACAGTCTTTTGACAAAATGTTTACAGATTAAGTCATTTTAATTTCTTCATTTCCACCACTGAAGTTTCTTAGGCTAAATCCCTTTAGGGTTGTTTGACAGGAAAGGTGCTCAAGAGTTCAACACTTAAATCATAATTATTCCAAACTCATTTCAGATTCAAGCCCAGCCAGGGGACGGGTTACTCATTTAACTTCTCCCCAGGCCCAAAAAAAACACAAAAAGTGTAAATCGTTCATTTTTTAAATTCGAGTTAGTTGGGATTTAGCTTCTTACAAAGAGGTTTACTTGTTTCAAGGTTTAGCAAAGAATACATTTCCCCCTTCATTTATGGGTAATATTAGATCCTTGCCTAGTGGTGCAGATCATTGTTTGGGTAATGATGTCTCTCTTTATGGAGCACCAGGGGCTTATGACCCCCCTTTAGTTTCCTCCTGTTTGCTCAGGGTCTTTAAAGGCTCCAGACCCAATCAGGCCAATTTTTTTTTCCTCTTTGTAATAAAATCAGCTGAGTTCACCTCACCGGGAGCTGAAATCTCTGCAGCCCAGAGCTCCACGCAGATCATTTGTTGCAGGCAAATCGATTACCTTTACATCCAAAGTAATGGTTGCAGCTAATTACTGCTGCTTGTTTTTTACCACACGCGTCATGTTTATTACATCGGGACAATTAAGAGAGCTGCGCTTGCAATTTACCCTTTGATGAAAACATGCAGAGCTTTAAAAAAAAGGCCTTTTGAACCAATTAATGTGTGCGGTTTTTAACATTTGCATGCATTTGTGCTGCTGCACCAAATTACATCTAGTTGTAATTTAGGCATTTATTGTGCTGTGAAAGCAAACATTAAAGGAAATTCTAAATTGAAAGCGGGATTTATTTCATAGATTTGGTGTTTTTGTTAAGATCTGTTCCTAAGATCTTCTAAAAGACCACATTTGTCAACATCAGTCAAGCAATTTGTAAGCCCTCAGATAGATTTTATGCATCCAGGGTCTTAAATCTTTGTATATATTCAGCAGAATGGCTTGATGGGTTGGCTGTGTTATGTTGAGTTTACCCCCGTGGAAATGGCCTTGATCTGTATCCAGAGCGTTGATGTTCCTCGAAATGTGTGCTGGAGGAAGGAGAGGAGGAAGAGGGGGTCCTGGCTCCTCTGTGAAACGCACACACAAGATAACATCTGTGTTGGTATGCTGCACCCTTGTGGCGCTCAGCTGCTACATCTTTATAAGCCCTGATAAGGAGGAGGCAGCTCGGTTCCGAGGGAGTGAGATTCAATCTGTGGCATTTTGCTCGATAAAAAACGGATCCCCGCTCCATTTTTTTACAGCCACAAAGCGTGAAGTTAGAAAATCACAGCACACAGCGCAGTTTCTCCAATGGACGCGTACATCTTTAAACTGCTGCAGGAGAAGCAGCAACTCCTGACATTCAGTCCAAACTCATCGCTCAATTGTTCTCCATTAGGCCACACTAAAGACTTGTTGCTGTGATCTTGTAGAGACATCCGAGATGGCGGCTTCTGTGCAGCTGTACTATTGACAGTACAGGCGTCCATGGAGGTGACAATGACAGCGATGGATTGGGCCTAAATGAGAGTGAAAAGGAGGATTGATTGGCATTGATCGTCCTTTTTTTTCCCCCTCCAGCAGACTCCTCTGTCTTTGATTATGACCACTTTAGTCCCAATCAGGTTCATGTGGGCTGTGTGTGTGTGTGGGAGGGATCCCATTGAGAAGTATTAGCTCCATTTGTGAAGGCTGTAATTGTGAGAGGATGTAAGGGCCCAAGGTCAACACGCAGCAGGTGCCATCAGCCTGAATGATAATAACAGGGCTTCTCCTTGCTTCCCCACTGCAGTTTAGTCACACAGATGATAGGTTCTCAGGTTCATAAAGTTTCTATAATAATCACTTGACAGACTTAAAGATAACGGCACTCCTCGCTGCTTTTTTCCCACATTTTTTTATTGAAAGCTTCATCAGAGAGAAAAAAAAACAACTCATAAAACCCAAGTCAAATCCTATGACTCCACAGATGTACAGATAATTTCTCAAAGATTGCACACACTGAGCATCGTGTGTGAGGCGTGACCATGTCCTTTCTCAGCGCTGAAACAAAGAAGAAAAAACTGGAAAAAAGAAACAAAGAAACAAACAAAAAAAAAGAAACACATGGAGAAAAACCGCTCTGCTGTCCTAATAAATAGTTCCTATGCCGGTAATGTACTTATTTTTTAACCTCCGAACAATTTGGTCATCCGTTTCCTAGTGATTGTTAGTTTTGTGTTTGTTGTGGAGACGTTTCAGCTCCATGTTGGCTGTGCTGGCTGGAGCTCCAGGGTATGTGTAGCCAATCGATGGCTCTCATCAAAGGTGGACCGAAGCATCAATTAAAAGCCCAAGGCCTTGCTCTTGTACAGGGGTGTGGGGGTGTGGGGTTAGTTGGAGCAATTTTCCCACTGCATTATGTGTGAGTGTGACTGTGTGAAAGTGCCGGTCTGCGATGAGTTATTGAGCCACGGTTCTCCTTGACAGTCTGCGAGAGGAACTCTGAACGGCTGTTTTGCTCACACACGACAATCAGCGTTGGAATGGCTACAACTCTGAATCCAGAAGACAACATGTGGTAATGAGGGCGCTGCTGTGACACGGTGGCGGCAGTGGTTCGGAGAAATAAAAAGTGGAGGACGGAGTGAGAGAGCCGTTGCTTTTAAAAGGCAGTGAAAGAAGCACCTCGTCTTGAAAGACTGGCACAAAAACAAGACCAGGATGTCAGCAGAGTTCCCAAAATCGGAGTTTTAACAAATATCTCAGCATGGTTTCATTTTATTTAAATTTACAGTATTTTTTTTCCTGCATCCAGTAGGAAAAACTCAGATAAGTGAGGTTTACCGTACCGGTGCATGCCAGATTAAGTTCAGTTTTAAAAAGAAATGTGATTTTTTTCTTTTTTTTAAATGATTGCATAAACTTTACTCCACAACATAAGTTCCTGGTGTTTGAAAAGGTAAACCTACAACAGTACAGTAACATAAATGACATGGCAACACAGACCTTCCAACATGCGGTTTGAGCTAAGCAGGAAGAAAAGGATCCACAATCCAGAGGCCAATTTCCCAAACATTAATCAAGAAAAACACACAAATATTGTGAGTGTTCATGGTTCTTATGTGTTGCTTGTCTCAAAGAGTGAAAAATCAAATGTCTGTAGAGGCAAGAATGTTTTTTTTCCTTCTCAAAAGGTAAAAAGGATGGTAATGTGGGTCTGAAGAAAAGGAAAGTAAAGGGACGTGATTGATGTGAAAGGATGCCTGGCAGTGCGACAGCAAGGAAACTCAAGACAGAGTGAGGAACGACACGAGGAGCAGGTTTGTACAAAAGGAAGAGGCTGTTTGGTGTGATGGGGTAAGAAAGAAAGGAGGAGAGTGCACTCCTAATTAGTGATGGGTCACAATGGTCACCTCCTTGAGTCCTTTCCAGGGAACATGCTGCCGTACATCTGCCCAGCAACAAGAGCTAATGATCGCTCTCCTTCTACCCGTACCCTCACTCTCCTGGTAGAGCTGGCTTCTGGTTTGTGCTGACACATGAGCTGACTGAGGGCATATTTCTGCAACAGCCTTCTTAAAATTGCAGGCATGCCCTCTGCAGACTACGGAAAAGGTATTTGTATTCTGAAAAGGTACATTATGGCATTGTGCTATTAAGAAAAAAGCCATTTCTGTTTGTTGGGTAATCTTTCAGATCTATGTGAAATATCTGTAGCAAACACCTGCCCTAATATCTTTTTCTTTCTTGAACCTCCATTAGCAAAATAGAGCTGATGTTCTTAGTTGTGCATTTATTCCATGAGCTTGGCTATTTGTAATCCTGTTCCCCATAATGCCATTACTACTGAATCTCAAGCCATTTGTAGGACACTCTGTTCTCTGAGGTGTAACTCATGCGTTATGAGTCCCATTAGGCTTCAAAATATTCACTGTACTATAAAACAGCAGCAGAAAACGTCTGGAGAACTCTGTTTTAGCTAAGCTGCATTCAGAAACCTGCTAAAGTTTAAAACACACACACACACAAAAAAAATCACATGTACATAGATACACACATATTAGCTTAAACTGACTGGTAAAGTGTAGCAGCTCTGTTGCTTCATCGTTACATTTGAAATAAAATACAGTGAGCAGAGTTTGTACATCTGGTGAGACCTAAACCCCAACGTTTGCAAATGTTAGCTGCTAAAGGATAGTAACAAAATCTTCAGAAGATGGGTTTACTTTTGACCGGATTGACGAGCTAATGGCTAGTCTGGACAGAACAGAAGTGGACTGCTGTCATCTTTAAACCACTCCAGCCTGTCTTTCTCATGTCATTGTCATGGAAACCTTTACACTACCAACAATTTCTCATTAGACATTTATTTTGGCAGAAATAGAATATTTGTGCCATTAGTGTCCCAGGTTGCACAAAGAGTGCTACAGCTGCTGCTGTTTACGGCCCCAAATAACTATAAAATTCTATGATAATGACCATGTAATGCAAAATTGATGGCAATGTAAATGCTTATAAAATACCATTTGCATAAACTACTTTAAAAAGTTTAAGCGGAGCTGCTTGGACGGGCTGTTAGCTTGCCAATTCGATCAGAAATAAATTCCAATTCTTTAAATTGAGGTTTTTCAAAAGTGTAAGAAATTAATGAACAGTTCATGACATTTATATAGAACCCCACTTCAAATAATCTGAACTACCTCAACAGTGGCGCGGGAGAGGCTTGTTCGCTGGGAGATGAGAGCTAAATGCAGCTTCCAGGCAAGTGACCACAGATGTTAACTGGGTGATGAGATGGAAGGGAAAGGACGTACAGTTAGCTGTTCTGACCTGAAAACAAGCTGAGTGGCCTCTGTTGGCAGATGGAAGACAAAAATCAACAGCAGGCATTTATTACTGGGGAGGAAAAAAAAAGAATCTAATAAAAGTATGGCTTTAATTACATTTTTCACTTCAGGAGCCATTTTGCCAGCCTCTACTGTGCAATGTCAAGTTAGCTGAGTGAGTTTAGACCCAAACGCACTGCAGCCATCTCATCAAAGACACCATTGAAAACGGGACAGCTCTGTCTTTAGCACCATTTGAGCGGATTCTTCGTCTAAAGCTCCTTCGTGTGCTTTGCTTTAGTTACGATTACACAGAAATCATGGAATCATTTGGAAGCTTGGTTAAAAGGCACTCGATGTACGGTTTGATTGTTACCTAAACATTGTCAGGCGGGATGACACAGTTCAGCTGTAACGTGCACACCGTCAGCAGCACGGACTGCACTTTCCTATTTGCAACTGTCTCCAAACAAAAAGCACCATCTCTTTCAGGAGGAAAGGGGTCTTTTGAGGGACACTGGAGTGGATCCTATTGCCCCAGAGGGAGACAAATTGGGCCCGTCAAGCCTCATTGCAAGAGTGACTGAAATTGGTTTGTGGTTCTGCTTTTGCACCATCCAATAAAGATGAGAAACCTCAGAGAGAGAGAGAGAGTGAGAGAGGGGAGGGAAGATGAGAGCAAAGAAGCCTGGTTTGGCCATGGCACATAAATGGTGCCTGTGGTCCGTTCTTTAGAGCCGTAGCGGCACAGATGGGGCAGAACAGAAGGGAATGGGTGAACGGGGAGGACACAAACAGGCTGCTGCAATGTGGGCAGAAATGGCTGTCGTACCACAAGAAATTTCCTTGGGCACAATCCTCAGACATGAGGTCACTGGAAACCTCAGGGATGGAAAGACTGGATCAGAAGAGGTGGGGCCGTTGGTGCAACCTGTTGGGATAACGAGCGGTGGAACAACACTTGGTGCAGGGGTCTAAAATGAAGCCATCAGCCTGATGTTGTGGCTGCTCAGGAGCCCGTTTGTCCCCACAGATCTGCTGGACTCAAACTGGGAAAATGATCAAGGAGTTTTTTTTTTCTGCTAAGCTTTAAACACACTTGTACTGTTTCTTGTTGGGGCAACAAACAGCTTAGAAATAAAAGGTATTTCAATGTCGTGAATGGAAGAATAGTGTGCGTTTCTTCTGTTCAAAAGTACATTTTTGATGGATTCTGTCGGCAACGGCAAAACTTTCTAGTAAATAAATGGTCCAACACGACACAGTTTTTTTGTGTAAAACACAAAAAAAGAATATTACCTCATCAAACTTCATGTGCTGGCTGATGGATTTTTGAAGTTTCTCCCTTATCAGCTCCATACAATCAATCTTGTTTTCTTACTTTTGAAAAATATAGGGGCTATATTAAGCCAAGCTTTGTTGGCTAAACCCAACCAAACTTCCTTCGTAAGGCAGCTTGATCCTGTTAAGATTTGTGAGATGATCTACAGGTAGTTTACCAATAGTCATCAATCACAGCTCCTATTTGCATTACAGCTGTAGACAGTTTGCAGCATGCTGAAGATCTGATTGGCTAAAGTTCAGAAGATGCTTTATATAAACACTGTTTACAGGAGGTCTTACCAGAGGCCATAAGAAACTATCCGGTGTGTCAGGTTACAACCAAACAATGGTCAGAGATGAGACAAGAAATTGGAAAAGAAGTTTCAACTCAGACCACCGCTCCCCCTCCAGCTTTGAAGAAAAAAAAGGCAAAAAGTGTCTTGCTGCTGGATTGTTTGAAGTGGAGCTTTCAAAAATCCCAAAAAGACATCTTACTTTAACATCTGGGTTGATCAGGTTCGAATTCAGCCATTTTAAGACGCAGTGGGTGAAAGATTCATTAGATGAGTGCCGATAAAGTTTATGCAATCATTACTTTTTATGTCAAAGTCGTACAGATTCTTTAGGGACTGACACAATGTACAATTTGCAAAAATTACCCAAAGCACATCTCCTTTAATGTTAAGAGAGTTGGGACGATATGACAATCAATAAATGTTTCAAAATGCAGCAAAATGATTCCTCCTGCAGCTTATTATGCTGTAAAATGTTTGAGTTAGTTATAGCTGAATCAAAGATAAAGAGACAGACAGAAATCATGGAATAATGGAGCTCCCTCGTCTTTTCCTAAAGTTTTCTCTGCAGGATCTGAGAGAGAGGTGGAGAGATGCCACAAAGGAGGATGAGGGCAAAACTAAACATATAAAGGAAAACAGAAGGAAAGATTGATGATTCACACGTTTAAATACTGCCTGATATGAGTTCTGAGGGTTTGTGTGTCGTATCTGTGTGTGTGTTTGTTGTCATGCATGTGTGACAGCTTGAGAAATCATCCTGAACTTGGTGAAAAGAACATGTTAGGACTGGTCCGGCCATCAAGGTAAAACAACCCAGAAAAGGAAAAAAAAAGGGAAAAAAGATGAAGATGACTGCAGCAACAACAACAGCAATAACAACATTAATATCAACAACAACAACATCAACAACAACAAAATCAAACTGGAAAAGAAAAACAAAACTCTGGTTCAGAGTGTCTCTTCATCTTTGGTATAAAAATGGCCGTCCATGGGCTGCATTTGATCCACAACTATGAAAGACTACAGAAATTGTCAACAATTTCTTCTATTGCTTTTGCACTGATTGGTTTTAACCATAAGCTCCTACTGAATCTACTGTTTTTTTTATTATTTTACTGCCAGATTTTTTTTTTCTGTATTATTTTTTTTTTTTTTGCATTTTATACTTTTTTTCCCTCCTTTTTTAAATGTCTTTTTTTGCAGTGTGACAAGCAAAGCGGGCTAAAAACATGTTAAAGCTCATAAAAAAGGGTAAAATGTGGCAGATAAAAAGCACTAATGTCATCGACAGCGACGTTGCCATGTAAAATGATAATGAGAATAAAAAAACATGTTCAGCATTTTGCAACAGACTGCATCCACGGTGCAGCGTGTCTTCTTATGTTTTCCTCGTTGTGTAAAATCTCTTTAATGCTTCCACCCAACCCACCCCCACTCATCGTTCCCCTCCCAAACAAACATTTTGTTTACTTCTCACACTTAGTTACCTCTGGCATAATAATTATCAAAGTTTTTCTTCTAATGAAGAAAAGAAAAAAGCTTCTCTCTATTAAATCTGTACAGCTTATGTGATAGATTCTCTCTCTTTTTTTTTCTCTCTCTCTCTTTAGAGCAACTCATTCAGCGTCTTTTACCCCTCAAGTACAAGACGAGACATTTTTGTTTTTTCCACCCCCCTCCCCGACTAGACGTCAGACTTTAACTCTGTAAAAAAGTTTCTGGCGCCCTTCAAATTAAGGCCATGAAGATTCAAGAAAGAAGAAGAACCAAAAAACAAAACAAACAAAAAAAAACCACGTTGTTTCTGAGTATATCTAGAAAACTAAGATTTAACACTAGAACATAAAAAAAAGGACTGAAAAGAAATCGTAGCTTAATATCTGAGGAAGACAATCTCTGTGTGTATCTCAAACTGGAGTCCCCTTTTCTAATTACAAAATAAACTTCATCACCTAACTGCGTGTTCAGCCTTTTCTTTTTTTTTTTTTTTTTTTAGTTATTTTGTCCTTTTTATTTCTCTTTTTTTTGGTCTTTTTTAATTAGTTGAGAATTTTCTTGGAGAAACTTTTCAAGCTTCAGCTCAGTCCTTTAGGCAGGTTCCCAGACTAAACAATTTCACTTCTTTGCACTGTGCCCAGTAATTTCCCCTCATCCCCTTCCTCAGAACTCGTCGCCTCAGTCTTGATTTCTTTTTTTTTTCTTTTTTTTTTTCTCGTAGGCCAGGTAGGAAATGAAAAAAGTGTCTCTTTTTTGGTGCCTGGGCAATCTGGAAGTAATCTCTTTCTTTTCTCTTTTTCCTCACATTCACAGTGCAGCCAACCCTCTGTCTCAAGGCAACGCTGTCACAGGAACATTCGCTCAGGCCGTTTGCTATCTGATAAAAGAGGAGAAAACAGAAAGGTTGGTTGGGGCTGTAATCAAAGCACAATTTTACAAACACAGAAGAGCAACAGAGCCGACAGCTGACAACACAATAAAGAGCTAAATTGCTGCTGAAACGACACGCAAAAGACAACAGCAGCCAGGAGTCATTTGAATCATTTTAAAATGGCACTATGCTCCATTTTAACGTCATTGTTAAGTCCTGGGCTGTTCAACAAAACATTTATTATTGCTGAACATTAAAACCCATCAAGTTCAGAGAAAAATATATTCTGCATTTAACCAAATAATTCATAAAGAATAAATAAATGTATATTCTGTTATAGTGCATATTAGAATGGAAGGTGAACTTATCTCCAAAAGGGATAGTGAAATATTAGATGTACTTAACAGCATTTTATGTAAGTTTTTTACTTGCTTGTGTGTGTGTGTGTGTCAAGACGTTTGAGCTCTTATTACTTTCCCCACGATCTCAAACCATACTGAGCCTGTTTGAGGTTAGGCTTGATCATAGTTGCTGAAAGGAGACGTTAGTTAAAAAATACATTTGAGGCTTCATAATTGGACTTATTTAACTTGCTTCCAACAATCTGCAGCCAAGAATGTCTCTAAGCAGCCTCCTACTCCACTGACAAATAAAAATAACTGATGGAAAAATGGAAAAAAGGAACAAGAAATTGTTTTTAAACAACATCAGTTTTCTGGTCCAAAGGTAGCAGCTAAGCTGAAGTCTGGAAGAAAGAACTGCAGGAAAGTTTGACTAAAACTAAGACTGTGGAGTTGATTTAATAGATTTGAAAGTGTCTGCAACGATCTGTGACAGCAAAGGTGAATTTAGCAAACAACGACAACAAAAAAAGATTGGGCCTAACTTCACATAAAAGAAAAACTTAGCTTGATGTCAGCAAATTCTGTAAGTAAAATGAGTCACATAATTTAAATTAACAAAAAGACAGTAAGAGGAAAAGATAATAGAACTATAGAAGAACAAAATCCATCCAAACGAAACAATCTCAGCTGCAACAAGATCTGTTTATACAAAAAGCTTGTTACCAGTTTCTGAACATACACCAGGACAACATTTTGAAAACATCAATGTAATCTCTTTGCTCTTTAGGCTGAAATCTTTTGGAGATCAGTTCACCTTTTACTGATTCAACTGCAGAGAATTACAGAAATGTAACCAAAAGTTTATAAAATTCCTGCATGTATTTATCACAAGGAATTTCTTTAGGAATCTTCAAACAAAATAAAACAAGCACGGTGATCTAAAACTAAATTAAAATAGCTAACTGCATCGATGCGCAAGATAAAGGCCTTAAGTTGTCACATTTATCAAACCTTCTAGCAAGAGTGCTTATAGTTTCTAAATATTAAGACCTGAAAGGTAAATTTGACAGATTCCAACGGTGGAGAGACTCTGCTTACTTGGACTGGTATGAGAAAGCGGGAACATGGTCGGCAGCACTGTCCACCTGGATCTGTTGCTGCTGGCCAGCCACCTCCTGTGATGAAGGAGCCACTGTCTGGGGTGAGGTGTCTGTCACCACTCCCTGAAGGGGGATAAAAAACACGGCAGGAAATGTCTCAGCTTGGAACGAGAACACTGTGTGACTGTATACACTGAACTCCTGCTTCTGTGGGACGGGAAAGCTGTCGGCCTCGGAGGGGGGCGGTGCCTCTTGTGCTGCTGCTGGAGGTTTTTCACATTTTATGTTTATAAAAGTTGTATTGGAATTTTAGTAGTTGTCAGAGGATGGTGAACTCCTTTTGTCACGAACCAGCAACTACATTTAAAGTAAGAAAAATGTTCGCCCTCAGTACTGCCGACATATATTAGAGCCATTTGTACACGAGAACAGTCTGTGTTTGGAGTAGAAAACTTCTTTACAGATGGCTCTGTGCACTGAATCCATCAAAACAACCCTCTTAGCCTTTTTATGTGTCTAGAATTACTGATCGCCCCCATCACAGAGTCATCTCAATCACCTTTAACAAGCTCTCAAGGATAAGTTGTCCTGTCCATACATCAGCCCTGCAGACACGGGCTGATACAGTGATATACGCCCCGCTGCCGACGCTGGCACTGAGAGGACAATGGACGGGATGAAATAGGTAGAAGGTGCCGTGGGCTACGCTTCAGCTACATCCCTCTTCTCCAACCCACTCCCTCATCCTGAAGACTGCAACTTTCTGAGAAGGGGGAGTCTAAGAGGGGGTCATAGGAGGCGAGAGAAGCGACTAATGGATGTGTCAGGGGAAACTGTCATTGTCCGGAGGCTGGCGGGCTAACCAGGCCTCCACAGCTGACGGATGTTTCAGCCACCTACCAGCCTGGACCGACCGTGAGGGGAGAGAGAGAGAGAGAGAGAGAGACAGCTCCACTGGCGCTGTGTCTCACTTCAGCTCCTGTCATCTGATACACGACTGATAGTCCATCTGAATATGACCACACTGTCAGCCGCCAGACAGCTCGCCTGCTCGCCCCGCTGTCCAACCGCCCGCCCGCCTGCCCGCTCCCTGCGTTCATCAATTCTCTGTGTGGACTGCCTGAACCTGCCAGGAGCTCAGACAGCCGCCGAGGAAGCGAGGAAGTCTGTGCTGTGCTGCACTTCAAATGTCTTTCCCAAACACTTCAAAACTTCTGACTCATTGTGCTTTGCTTGCAGTTATTTACCACTGGTGCAAAGCTATTTATTTACAGGGAACAAACGAATATTTCTGCACGCTTCAAAATGCAATCTGCTATTTGACAACAGTTTTAGGTTTTAGATGTGATGAGCAAGTTTTTGGTGGATTAATAGTGATGCTACCCTCCGCAGGAAATGGTAACAGATTTCTGAGTCTTGGTAAGTGCCGTGTGTATGCTTGTGGGTCTTACTTCGACAGGGACGGCTGTTGGAGGCACAGGAGTGTACTGGGGAATGTAGGTCCCTTGCATAGGTGCCGCGGCAGCTGCAGCAGTCATGTACTGAAACATACACAAAACAAAATCCTTTCACATGAAAATTCCTGAGACACTCAGAGCTACAAATCCCAAAATCATTATTAGAAAATAAACACTTTCCTGACATCAAACACGGATCCGCGTTCCCTGGAACACTTATTTAGTGTAATTACTCCCCTAACTATTAGGAAAAGCCAGATTGTTGTGCCTATAACAGCCTTTGGAGGGCGCTAGAAGAACACGTGTCGACGCTCAGAAGAGCACAGGAGATCAGATAAGTAAGAGAAAAGAACAAAAGAGGGGAAGATGTCCTGCTGTCCCACCAAAACTTCAAAAGGCAAGCAAACACACTGGGCCACAGTCGAAGAGGAAAAAAGTAATAACAACAGGAGTCTAAAGAGACTTAAATGTGTGTGAAGGGGAAGAAAAAGCAAGAGGTCTGCTGCCTGTGGCCTATATTCCTTTAGTCATGCCTGCTCTGGCTTTTACCTGCTCGCTGCAATGAGCATTTTACAAACGTAACACAGGTTTGGTTACATGACAGCCTGGGGGCTTTCACATGCAACATGAATGAGGAGAATTTCTCTGTGAGAGCTTTGTATGTGTGATGGTAACGTGAGCTTGTTTTTAATTAGCACACACCTGCGCATAAAAGACGACCTATCAGTACGAGTCTGCAACTCTGCATGCCATGCAGCATGTATGTGTGATACATACATCACATGTCTGCGCTTCTGTTTGTGTAAAAAAAAAAAAAGACAAAGAGGCTGCAGCACAGCGCCAACGGATGTGATCCCAGATGAAAGCCACCGGGCTGCCTCTCCTCGTCTTCCTGCTGCCTTCCGGACTGAACAAAAAAAGGGAGGTACAATCCCTTTTCCCTGCCTCTCCGTCCTGCTTCATGCGAAAAAACATGGTGGCAGTATGCAGCAGGAGGCAGTAATGGACGGGATGTGGCGAGCCTTTCTTGGCTACGGGCCCGGCGATGCTGGTGAAGTGTCATTACCGGCAGCGTTGCTAATGGATCGGGTACGGCTCCACCGCTCACTGCTAATGAGAGCAGCTAAAGGCCATGGACATGGGTGATTAACTCCCCCACCGTTGCTACACAGAGCCAGGAGGAAGCCCTGGGATGGATGTTAGTGTGCGTTCATATGTGGGTCTTTGAATTTAAGGTTATCACACCTTCAGGGCTGTCACACTCAGGACAGGGTGAGGCAGCATATCCAGACCTCCTGACACATTACCACATTACCTCTCTGCGTGTCACCCCCCTCCCCCTTCTTCCCTCTCACCTTCCTGTCACCCTCTCTTTTTTACTCCTTCTCTTTCAACCTGCTGCCTACTGAAAGGGCCTATCAGATTGTTGAAGTGACCTTCTCCCTGGTGAATCCAAACCATGCATACCAATTTTCTTTGGGACTTGAGGTCTTCGCCTCTCCTCCCCATTAACTTATTCAGTCAACTCACCTGTGAGGGCTGCATGAAAGCAAATGAAGGAAAGTAAGAGATAATTAGCTATTATCACAATCTCCCTGTCATGGGGAGAATGTCTGTTTGAAATGTTATATTTCTCTGCTGGGCTGCAAAAGGAATTTAAATTGCATTTAACAAGAAAATTTAATAAGGTTTTTCCTTCTATCGTGACCATTAGTTAACCTATTTAATGTGGCAGGTTGAGCAAAGCATAATTCTGCAGTAGCCTGTGTGGCAAGTCAGTGAGGATGTCAAGCCTAGCCATGGTGAATTGGGTTGCCATGGTGATAAAGATGAGTTTTGTCCAATTTCGCCTCCTTTAGTACTTCCTTGTCCATAGTCAGGGGACAAGTTTGGGTAATATAAAGCATCCCTAATTGGCGATAAATGGTGTTTCAGCTCAGTCACACACACACACACACGTCCACACATATACATCTATACTGTTACACACATACACACACACGGGGCCTGAAGCAGATGGTGGGTGCATGTATATGATGAACGGGAGGCTTGAATAGCTCCTTAACGAGGCTGGTGTGAGTAGACTCCTTAAGCCTCTTCTCTGCCATCACTCTCCATGACATACACTCACGACTTCAGTGTAAATTCAGACCGCAATGCAGCAACGCCAAGATGAAAATCCATAGCATAGACAGAAATACTCTGGTACCACAGTGGTTTGGGACTCTGCACCACAATAAGACAATTTATGTTTGGTGGCTACAAGGAGGAAGGGACAGTTTGGGCTTTGAGATTTCCACTGCACCGAGAATTTCTCTTTAAATTGTAGCCCTGCAGCATTTCTAAAAGACCAAATAAATTCTTCATGATTTGGTCTGTCACTCAGTCTCCACGTCCATCTATCCTCTTGGTGATGACACGCCGCTCTGTGGCATCATCTACAAGGTGAAGGATAACACTTGATCAAGGCGAGAGCATTTCAGTCAGTGTAGGGTTATTAATGGCAGAGCAGTGTGGGGGATGGGCTCTGATGACTATCGATCTGTGCTGTGGGTGTCTAACACTGTGGGAACTGTTGGAGGGAATTACACTGCTCTTCCACTTTAGTAGGAAAAGCTCTGAATATCCTCGCCTCTGGGCTTTGTTAAGTGCTTACAGCGATTTATGCTGGTAAAGTCAGTCACTAGCCTCAGGTTTTACAGGAAACGTACGAACGTGGTTGCAAATAGCAGCCCACGAACTGTTTCAAGGGTCTATTTTGAGCTTGTAACCACTAGAGGAGTGATGAAGTTTTGATGTGAGCACAGACAGGAGGACTTACTGATGTCCTCTTGGTTAAAGAACTACAAACCTGACAATAATTTCACCCCATTTTTTTAACATCTACAATAATTCTACCTAAAAACCAAGTGTCTTTTTGTCTGCATATCAAATAGCTCTTTCACCTTTTTTTTTAACTACAATTATACTACTGTTTCTTTTTACCATTTTAGGAGAAATGCCTATTTGTTTGTTAAACTAGTTGACTTTGACCTATGAATCATTTTAGCACAAAAGGCTCTTGAACTCAAGAAATGAGCCATTGTTGCGTTGACACAGATCAGATAACTCAACAAAAAAGCAAACAAATAACTAAATCAGATCTTTGTTTCCTTTCAGATATTGTTTATCTAGATATTATTTTTGGCATGAATTTTCTTCTTTGGTCCTCCGATTGCCAAGTTTTTTAAAATGTGAAGCCAAACTGCAACAGTATTTAGATGCAAGGAAGTCACAATGAAAGCAAAAAATAAAAAAGTTGGGGAGGTTTAAAACTTTTACACAGCAACATACAGGTGCTGGTCATAAAATTAGAATATCATGAAAAAGTAGATTGATTTCAGTAATTCCATTTAAAAAGTGAAACTTGTATATGATATTCATACATTACATACAAACTCATATATTTCAAATGTTTATTTTGTTTAATTTTGATGATTACAAATGACAACAAATGAAAATCTCAAATTCATCATATCAGAAAATTAGAATCTTGTGAAAAGGTTCAAAATTGATGGCACCTG
>NC_051434.1:6758224-6811286 GCF_001649575.2 Kryptolebias marmoratus
GGGCTGCACTTCGTCTGGCCCCTCACCTAGGACCTGTCTGCCTTGGGTGACCCTACTAGGGGCATGAAGGCCCTGACAGCATAGCTCCTAGGATCATTGGGACACTCAAACCCCTCCACCACAATAAGGTGGCAGCCCAGGGAGAGGTTTTAAAAATCATAAAAATATATATTTTACTGTAATTTCTGCACACGCTTGCTCAAATCTGGAATCATTAAAATAACAATAAATAAGCTTATGTTCTTACCACATAATTTTTGCTATATTTGTGGTCCCCAAAATAAAGTTACATGTGTTCATTTTGTTTTTACATTCTTTTAATTAAGCTGACTGAGTAGAAGTCTCACATTTTCAATTATCACAAAGCAAGAAATTTCTAAATAGATCAAACCCACAAAAATAAATGAAGTCTGCAGGGGCTTTGCTGTTGTCGGCTTGCGCAGCTTGACTTTATTAATTGTTTCTTGTTATTATCAATTACTGATGAATATCTTCCAAGGCTGACTTCCACTTTAGTTGATAATAAAATTGTTCACTAAATGACAAACGTTTGGACATTTTTCAGACACAAAGACGCACGTTTCAAACACATAAAGCCATTATTTGTGCCTTGCATTATCATTTAAAAATCTAATTTTACTATATTATCCCAAAAATCCCTTTTCAGAAACAATATAGTAATAACTGCACTTTCAACATACAGGCCAGACCAAACATCAGTATCCTTTTATAGAAAATCAGCTTTTAGTTTCAGTTTCAGAGGTAGAAACTCTCTTTTTGAGATTAGGCAAAACTTTTTTGATCAAGCATATTGTTGGCACAGGCTCAAGTTACTTTAAACAGTCAGGTGTTAATTTAGAGTCTTAAACCATAAGAATATTTACTTTTTCTGAGGAAATTTGTTTTAGTTTTTATGTGTACTCTGCAGAAACTGTGTACAAAACTGAAAATCTAAAACTTCAGCCTCTCAGTGTGAGAGGATTAAGTACACTGGGTAAAAAAATCACTTATATTAACAATGTTTTTATGTTACTGCAAATAAAAATGTCAATTAAACACTCCATTTAACAATCACCTGTTGTCTGTTGAGTCATCCTAACATCTGTGGTCCAAATTCAACAAGAGACAAAGTGTTTAAAAGTCCTCCAGGTGATACATGTTCTTGCTTCTTTTAACAAGTCCCTGAAGTCTGGTGTGAAACCACATCAAGTTTCTGTATTCCTGCTATGATACTCTCAACAGCTCTTCTCCCATTTTCAAACTTCTTGCATTTTGATGCCAGAGTCTCATCTCATTAAATTTGTGTCTCTTTATCTATGCAATTAAACTGTGCTTTAAATGTTTAGGTAAACTGTAGGTGGTGGCTGGCAGGCTAAAAGGTTATTTTCAAGCACATGGCACGAAGCCTTCATATTTTATGCAACTTTTGTCTCAGATAAAGCAGTTTTGCTCATTTCAGAAACTTTTTTTCTAGAGCTTGCCCTCTGATCTATCTATCTATCTATCTATCTATCTATCTATCTATCTATCTATCTATCTATCTATCTATCTATCTATCTATCTGTCTATCTATCCTTATATATGTATATATACATACATACATACATATATAAGGATAGATGGAAATGCCACCACCTGCTGATGATACAGTGCAAGCTACTTTAGTTTCCTCCAAAGCATGTAATTTAAATGTAATATTGTGTATGAAGTGGTATTCCTTAATTGTATTTCATATTTGTTTCAAATGTGATTAAAATAGCTCAGACAATGTCTCTTTCTTACCCTGTTCAAGCAGGACAAAGCTGGTTGGCAAACAGGGTGGAGGCGAAAGAAAACACCCAACTTAGCTCAATCAAAGCGGAGCAGCTTCTTGAAAAATGTTAACGATTATATTTTTGTGTAAGGCAATTAGAATAGATGTATTTGTAGCAACCAAGTTGGTATGAGTAGATTTTTATCTTCTCATTTAACTCTCAACAAAGAAGCAGATAAATGTCCTTCTGATTGTTCAATATCAGTTCATCAAACAACTGGAGACAGTGTTAATGCCTGCAAAAAATTAAAAAAATTAAAATTAAAAAAACAAGTGAATTTTGAGTTAAACTATGAAATGCAAACCAGGTGACAAAAAAACGCTTTTACACTAAGGCGTATTCAGCCTCTGTTGTCACTTCCCCACTCCAAATTTCAGACTTTTCACATAATTGCCTATTCTAAAGTCTTCTCAACAGACTTCGGATTTTTTTAACAAAGTCTGGACTATTAACACTAAGTATGGGTCCAGCCTGTCTCGGCTGGTCTGTTGTATCAAGGTCTACAACAATCAGATGAACCTCGAAACAAGCATTCTTCGTCAGACAGAACGTTTGGTCCATGTGTCTAGACCTCCACCATATCTGACCCGCCAGCACAGAAGGACACACAAACACTCGACAGACGATCGTAAGGAACAAATACAGGCAGGCTCCTTCCCACCACCATGTGACTTGGATATGCGCGCTAACTGCTGTTCGTAATTTCTTATCATTGACACCCACCCCTCCACATCCACATATACACTTGTCAAATATGACACCTCTACCCACAAGGAAAGGACCAGGTTCTCAGTCATGTTCCAGAAAACCAAACGAAACTCCCCCAACTATATTTGTCGTTTTGTCAAGTGAACCTTTCCTTAAATATATAAGACATCTGCTTTAGTCTTTAGTTGTTGGACAGGGAGGCCATTTTCTTTGTCCTTTTCATCTCTCTCCTGCACTCCAGTCAAAGAAGAAGACCAGTCCATGGATCCCTTCCATGCTATGTGGGAGTCCCTGCTGTTTCAGTGGCTGCCAGTCACTCAGCCTCTTCCCTCTCTCTTTGGAGCGTTTGGCTCCATAACCATGGGAGCCCATCTGATGTGGTCCCTCCATCTGACTACCAGCTCTCTTTCCCGGGCCCAGACGACTGGAGGGACAGAGCAGACAAAAAGGGCCACAGATTGTTGTATACCATTTACATGTAAATACAGAGACCAGGCCTGGGTCTGGGTTCAATATTGAAGGCGTCCGCTGCACTGAGGTCCCTGCGTGTGTGCATGTATAAGTGTGTGCGCGTACACACCAGCATGTGTATACGATTGTGTGTGTGTGAGCGTGCGTGCACAGGCTTGTGTGTTTTCATGTATGTGCATGGCATGATCCAGTACATCTAAATTATACAGCTGCCAAATTGCTGCAAATGTTTTAATACACAACCATTCTGTGGTCTCTAATTATATCTAATGGCTGCTGGATGCATTTCTCCACAGCGGAAACAGGAGCCTTTTCTGTGAATAACTTGGCATTTTGTCGGTTAGTCTTTTAAATGATAAAACAGAGGTGTTGAAATAGAAACTTTAACATGTTCCAAAATTATCTAAACAGGCATTGCAGGGGTGTAGGATGATGTTTTTGTCTGGCCTAAAAGTGCATCTGAGGGCCTTCTAACTCTGCAAATGTAGTCCCTTCTCCTCATGACGACTGAAGGAGCCAAGGCAACATCTCTCTTTCACTGGGGGTGGATCAACCTTAAACCACAATTTGTGTCTACATCGCCTCCCTCCCATTAGCATATGCCTCTGGTTGGTAGACAGTAAGTCAGTTAGGGCTTTCCTCTGTGTCGATCTCGAAGCTTTCATACCAGGAAAGAGAAGTGTTAAAACTCTACATTCTCACTTCTGACTCACTGATTTAACCACATTGAGGCAGGACCAGCAGCAGAATACTCCTGTGGTGTAAATCTGTTTGCCAAAAAAAAAAAAAAAAAAAAAAAAGACAAGTAAAAAAAAAATAAAAAAAAATACAGGATCTTCTTGAAATGCAGTTTCTGAGTCAGTGTTAGGAATGTGATAAAAGCCCAGCTTGTTTGGCTGTGATAGTGCTATGGGAAAGNTTGGTAGACAGTAAGTCAGTTAGGGCTTTCCTCTGTGTCGATCTCGAAGCTTTCATACCAGGAAAGAGAAGTGTTAAAACTCTACATTCTCACTTCCGGTTCCTGCCATGCAGCTGCTGAGCGCCAAAAGACCAGGCTCCGGTCTCTGGCCTTCACATCGCAGGTTAAAAAAAAAAAAAAAAAAGCAAGACAAGTAAAAAAATAATAAAATAAAATACAGGATCTTCTTGAAATGCAGTTTCTGAGTCAGTGTTAGGAATGTGATAAAAGCCCAGCTTGTTTGGCTGTGATAGTGCTATGGGAAAGGACAAAAAACCAGGGGTGAGGTGGGTAGAGTTTCTGTGTCGTGGTAGACGTCATTGGTTGCTGGTTTCTTGAAGTGGAGAGCAGTATTTCCGCTCCAGACACCAGCTCACCCCAACCATCATCATCAGCCAAGAGAGTATGTTTGTTAAAGAGGGCATGTTATCTTAGGGGCTTAATGCCGAGTCGATACAACTCCACCACCCTCCCTTACACCTCACGTTCCAGGGAACACATATATCCAGTCTACGCTGTCAAACTTTTAGCACCTGCTATTTGGCTTCAGTCCCTTAGGCTATGTCAATTCCTCTGGTGTTGCAGGAGGATGGGCTCGGAGAAGTGGGTCAACAACGGTTGATGCTAAAATGGGGATGAGGGTGAGACTTGGGCCGCCGGACTTTCGTTTGCTTTTGGTTATTGTTAGCTACATCTTTGGCTGGTGGCAGCATTCTGAATAAAAGTGTGGATGTGTCAAATTTAGTTTACTGATTTGTAGTCAGTTCGTGTCTGCACAGGGCATTAGAAAATGAAGAACTCAAAGTATGATAAATCTGATAAAAATAAGTACTTTTTTTCTTCATTTAGCTACTGGTAAACATGCAAAACTTGGAGATGTGTCACTCACTGGTCTACTACAAGTGCTTGGAGAAAATAAAAACTCGTCCAACACGGCAAGCACAGATACTGGCTTCCATAATTGTACCTGCTGCTTTTCCCAAAGGCCCTGGGTGACACTTTCTTTAATGCAGTAATCCAAAAATCATGTTGCCATACCACAGGGAATCCAATACGGCAAAGCAGCTTCAATCCTATTTCCCTGAATGCAACTGGTACGTCTTATTTTCCTAAGATTTGCCTTAACACAGTGGATTATTGTTGCCCCTTGCATCACAAATGTATTGGGCTCTCATATCCCCAGATACGTTTCTGCAGTAATCCACCGCTCCTCTCGCAGACCAGAAAAAGAAAACAGACAAAACCATGCATACACAGAGCAGCATATGACATTGAGACTGATCTGATGCAAAATAGGATTGGACGCTTTTATGCAATCTGTTGTATTTGAATGCATTTTGAGGATTTCAGATACGCTGCATGTAAATAGAGTAGATGGAGAGAAATCCCACAGTGCTCACTCTCTAACTGATAGAAACAAGTCACATTCTTGTGATTATTTTCTCTGCATAATTCTCATTGTAATGTTTTTTTTTCTTGAATCGATGCAAGAAAAAAAAAAGGAAAAAAGAAATCAGACATTATTTTATGCAAATAAATGCTTCCTAACTGCAAAAGAAAACCTTGTGTTGTTTAAAAATGAAGGAGACAATGAGATCGGAAAAAGACAATGTAATTGATGCGAGTACTTAAACGGAAATTCATGAAGCTGTCACCTCTGTATCTTTGAAGACAGCAGCGTGTCTGTAACATAAGCTGTCCTCTAGTAAAGACCGCTGCTTTGATTAAATGTTAGCAATCCCCGCACACTGGAAAATATACTGGGGGACGTTGTTGATAAACATGTGAGATAAATTCTTTCCAATAAAAGTGTTCTTCAGGATGATGATTTGCGGAGGAGTGCATTGCTGGCATTGTGCACACAGCACTTGGCTTTTCTTTTCCCAGCACCCCTCCCTCCAGGGGTCTCAGTAGCCAGGATCTCTAATGAGACTTGCGTTATTAATCCTTGCAATGGGGTACATGAATTCACTCCGGAGCAAAGGCTTCTACAGCCACGCTGGCCCATAAAACTGGGAATGTATTCCTTTCATGTGCTGTGTTGATGATCTGCTCTGACAACAATATGGTAAGACTTCCCTTCCCCTGTCGCGCGGGCCCTGGCCCGGGGCCAAAGAGGGTCATCTCAGACACACTTGGACTTTTATAGGTGGTCAAGAAACATGCTGACAGGTCACAAGTGGGAGCTCCTTTATGAGCAGGACCTACACATCCACCTCATTTGGAATTAGTTTACTTATAGGTGGCCAATAAATCAGCTTTATTTTGTTTTTTAGTTTTCAAACGGCAAGTCTTGAGGGGCGTTAGGAGGACCTACGTGCTTTAGGCTATGGCAGTTACAACTATAACACTGCGGCTGTTTTAGCAGGATTTTTCCCTCAATGAGCTTGTAATTATCCGTGAAATAAAGCTGTAATGTACAATAATCAGCTGTGAAATTATTTATCTGAAGCATGACTCTGTGCAGGTGGGACAGAAGCAAAATCCTTCTTGAAAAAAGTACGACTTCTTTAATCATCTGGGGATTTTGCTGATCATCTAGGGGGGAAAAAAAAGAGGGAGAATTGTACTAATAAGGTGTTGACAGCTCGGGTGTGAAATACTGAATACAAATGCAGCTTCCTTTGATCTATAGATTTACTTTCCAACTTTAGAAGGATCCTGTTGAGACTGGAGCGAAACAGAGTGGACATAAATATGCGGACAGATGTGCGTGTTATGTTTATTTTAAATCAACTTCACAGGCTCATGGTGATCCATGTAATGTGGATTCTCTGTGTTCCAAGCTTTTTAGGAGTCTTTTTGCTGCGAGAGGAGCAGAAAATAAGACGCTTTCGCAGAAATCTCTGCTGTGACACAGGTCGGAGTAAATAATAAAGCAGGTTGCAGATAATTTGTAAACCTGATCTGAGTCGTCAGCTGCGTGACGCGTCTGTCTGTGCTCAGGATGCTCTCGGTCCTGATTGACAGGCCGTGCTGATGCAGTGCATGTCGCTCCGGTCCCCCGATGGCCCCTGTAGCCGGGCTTTTCTGTCCCATTTCTGACACCAGCCAATCTGCCTCCAGCCGAGATTCTCCCTCAGCTTTTCACAGATTTGTATCCCCATTTTCCCCAAATTCATCTCACCCCCTATATTCACCCACCCCACCTCCCCCACCCAGCTTTCTTTAAGACTCACACATGCACACACACACACACACACACACACACACACAAACACATAGAAGGATGCAGACACTAAAATGAGCTGAATTATGTAAAGGGAGAAGCCAGTTTAAGAAGTGAGAGTCACCAGCCTGCTTGTTGAGTTATTTTAATCCACCCATGTTACCCAGAGTCCTGGTCACTCACTAGGGAGCGCTGTCTCTGCCACCCCTTCATCATTTGGCCTGCAAACAGGACAGTCTTGTATTCATTTCTGTATTTGTTATGTTTCGTTTTGTTTTGTTTTGTTTCTTAAATCATCTAGCCTACATGAACCAGGTGTGTGTGAGCAGCCTGATTCAGTGCCCTTTAATTCATTTTATTTGTCTCAGTTATTACCAGCCACTTGTGATTAAATCCATTTAGCTGAAATCCATTTATTATTTTTGTTTCTGCAGTTTCAGGCCAATTTGCAGGCTTGCTTTTTATGCTGTTTTAAAGCTGTTTATTTATTATTTATTGATTAATTTATTGTCTTCACGCGTTCATTTATGTGTTCCCGAACTCCCAACATTAAAAGAGAAATACAGGGATTTATAACACCCCTTTTTATTACATTTAAACCCAGTTTTAACACGGTTTTCGTTTTTTTTTTTTTTAGTTTTAACATTACATTTGTGAGAAAATAACACAAACTAAAATATTAGATTTTTTAAAGTCTTTGATAAAGGAAGCTACATAAAATAACACAAATATAATTTTGCTGCGAAGGAATATATTTAAACTGCTACATGGTTTATTTTATTTTACATAAATTAAATTGTGCCTCAGGTCAAACATCCAAATAATGATTTGGTTTACTAAGGAATAAGAAAATAATTGCCTTTTCTTAATTTTGTTTTTTATAAATATACTTTTTTTTCTGAACGGAAATAAAATAACAGCCGCAGCAGTTTATTCACCCACTGAGAGAAAAAGACGAAGCAAGATTCGCGCAGAACAAAAATCCACCCGACTGGTCCTTTGTGGAGGGTGAAATGTAAATAAGCGACTTTGAGCTTCAGAGCCTCGTTTTTCAGTCGGTGTTTTTATTAAGGCTGGTGCTGAAGAGGCGGAGAGGTCCAATTATAGGAAACAAGGTGCACATGTGACTGCTCGAGTTTTTTTTAACAGGTTGGAGTGTTTGCGCCGAGGGGGAAGCGCGGGGTCTCAGCGGTGAGTGATTAGAAACTGTCTGAAGTGAAAAGCCTGATCTGATCTCTGTTTGCGCGCGCGCATGTGTGTGTGTTTTATCAACGTGTTGTATGGAGATGCAGCTGAAGCCGGAGCTGCTTGGCGGGTTTAAGGTGTACCATGTGCGTAATGGTGGCTACATTACGCTGCGGATATGCAACCAAATCTGAGAGTTTACTTGTTTTTTTTTTTGTTGTTTTTTTGCGCGAGGGAAAAACAATATAAACAGTTTTTACTTCATTGATCTGTCTGATTTTTAACAAGGTTTCAGCTGCAGATTGGAGCTAATTTATCAAGCGTTGTTTAATACAGAGAATAATAAAAGAGGCTGAAACATTTTCCACTCCTGTTAAGTCTCCGTCCGCCTGGAGGGTAAAAAAAAGAAGGGCATATAAGATAAAGTTTTGTTTTTGGTGCAGTAGCGCACACTTTCTAATTGAATTGTAGCCGCGCTGCCATTGGCTGCTGAGAGGGTCGGTTCCCCCTGCGTGGCTCTCCTTAGGCTCCTCCTCTGACGCACGCGATCTGCCGTGAGCAGCATCTTATAAGAGCCGCCGAGCGTCTCCATCCGCGGCATTATCTGATCCGAAACTCTGCGGGGACAAGACTTCCACGTCCCGTCGTTCTCTCACAGGGGGGAGGTGGGCTGCAGCAGACCAGAGACAACCCCGGGCCCCGCGGTTGGCTGACGCTCCCACTTTCTGGACTCCTGAACCCTCTTTCTTTATTCAAGATAATGCAGTTAGAGAACATCCTGCCCAGCGCCAGCATCAATCTACCCAAGACCTTCTACAACCTGTCCTCCTCCGACAGCGCCAACACCAGCCCCAGGCCCTCCTCCCAGCTCGAGTACCAGGAGGTGGAGCGGACCGAGTCCGAGTCCAGCGGCACCAACAAGAAGTACCTGAGCGGGGTGGGCAACGGGATGCTGGGGGAGGGAGAGGGGGACGGTTTCACCAAGAACGATGGGAGGAAGGGCTCCCCGGTGCTGGGGGAGGACGAGCTGACGAGCGGCCGGCGGTACAACATAGACGAACTCGGTTCTGACAGATACTTCATCTCGTCCTCTCAGGCGAGTTCCGACATGGCGAACCCGTGCTCCCTGTTTCCCTACGCAGGACAGCCGGGTTCTGTGTACAGCGGGACCGGCGGCTCCAGGTACCCGGCCTCCCTGCACTACGGATCCGTCCTCCCGCCCGCGGGCTTCTCCGCTCCGTCCGTGTGCAGCGGCCGGAGCCAGTTCGGCGGCGGCGGCTACCAGTTCAGCCAGGGCCCCGGCTGCTTGTACCCGTCCTACTCCGGGACCGGGACCGGGATCGGGTCCATGTCTCTGCCCGGCTCTGCCGCCGGGGCCCGCGCGCAGGTGTATCTGTGTAACAGGCCTCTGTGGCTGAAGTTCCACCGGCACCAGACCGAGATGATCATCACCAAGCAGGGCAGGTAAACAAAGATGAGAATAATAATATAAACTTTAAAGAAAAATGTCCAGAAATGTTCGTATCGAACGAAATCTCATGTTTTTATTTCTGTAATGTGTTGATTTTAAAAAAAATTCTCAACTAAAAGCAGTTTGTCGTATTTAAAGATTTGATGTTGTGAGCGCAGCTTTAAAAGGTTTAACTCATTTTTTTGTTTTGTTTTTGGGTTTTTTCAGGCGGATGTTTCCGTTCCTCAGCTTCAACATCACCGGCCTGAACCTCACGGCCCATTACAACGTGTTCGTCGAGGTGGTTCTGGCCGACCCGAACCACTGGCGCTTTCAGGGAGGAAAGTGGGTCACGTGTGGAAAAGCAGACAATAATATGCAAGGTGAGCAAAAGAATCAACCAAAGGTGTTTGCTTTTTTATTTATTTATTTGGTTAATTAAAAGTTTTGTTTTAAGAAATTTTTAATAATAAAAACTAACCAATTCTTCCTTTAATAAAATAAAATGAAACTACTAACAGACTTGGCCTTAATTTTATTTGTTTATTTCAACAAATTTCAAAATAAAAATGAAACGTTTTTGGCGACCTTTTTTTTTTAAGTTTGAAATTTTGGTGTCAGATTATCCCAAATTATCGGCCCTTTTATTTATTTATTTAAGGTGTTTTTTTATTTTAATTATTATTTTATTATTATTATTTTGGGGCCTTCCAATATTCAAATACAGGTTTTAAAGGCCCCAGTCTTTTTGAGTTAGTTGGATACCCAAAAACATACATTTAAAAAATGTATTTTAAATTGAAAAATTCTTCATTGCTATTTTAAATTAAATTGAACTCTTTAGTTTTTTTTATTAATTTCAACAGAATTGGTTATAGAATAAATCTGTCTTATCAGTTAAAAATATATATATTTTGCACCTTGTTTTTATTATACATACTCTAATTAGCTATAACATTATGTACAATTTATCAGACTAAATTTATTTACATAAGAGGGAAAATGAAACGTTTTATAAATTGCAGGGTTTTTTGTTTGTTTGTTTTTTTAGTCTGGATTTATTCAGATGCAGACCTGTTTTTGTGGATTTCTGGTATTACATTTGCTCCTTTTTAATTTTAGGTAATAAAGTGTATGTTCACCCTGAATCTCCGAACACTGGTGCTCACTGGATGAGGCAAGAAATCTCTTTCGGCAAACTAAAGCTGACTAACAATAAAGGAGCCAACAACAACAACACACAGGTTAGATAATCTATCATTTGTTTGTATTTGTCTCTTCTAATTTCAGAACACTTTTTTTCCTTTTGGAATATTTCTGTTCATACTAGTATAAAATAAAAATTCAAATGAATATTTATCAACAAGTTATTTAGTCAAAAAGGCTTGCAGCTGATGGGCTTTCTGAGAAGTAAAGTGTTGTACTTATTTCCTGTTTTCAGATGATAGTCCTGCAGTCGCTTCATAAATATCAGCCTCGTTTGCACATTGTGGAGGTGACGGAGGACGGAGTGGAGGACATGAGCAACGAGGCCAGAACTCAGACCTTCACCTTCCCAGAGAACCAGTTTATTGCTGTCACAGCTTACCAGAACACAGATGTAAGTCTTTCTTTCTTTTTAGGATATTTTTGTGCTCAGATTCATTTTGAATTGCAGATATTTCAAAATGTTATTTGTCCTCAGTCCCTGAACTGTCGCTTGTTTCGATGAGGATTATTAATGCAGGATGTCTTTGGTTTCAGATCACACAGCTGAAGATTGATCACAACCCATTTGCAAAAGGCTTCCGGGATAACTATGACTCGTACGTGTCTTGCACTAAATACGCTGTGGTTTTTTGTTGGTTTTTTTTTTTCTCAACTTCATTGCATGTCCTGAACCCTGCAGTTATTTATTTATTTATTTATTTATTTATTTATTTATTTATTTATTTTATTTTTTTAATGTGTGTAATTTCCTCATCTGTAAAACAGGATGTACACAGCTCCGGAAAGTGACAGGCTGACCCCATCGCCAACAGACTCCCCGCGCTCTACCCAAATCGTGCCCGGAGCTCGCTACGCCATGCAGCCATTCTTTCAGGACCAGTTCGTCAACAACCTGCCTCAGAACCGCTTCTACACGGGTGAACGGGCCGTTCCCCAAACCAACAGCCTTCTGTCCCCGCAGAGCGAGGACCCCAGCGCAGCTGCTTCGGCCCAGCGCTGGTTTGTCCCCCCGGTCCAGCAGCCGGGCTCCAACAAGCTTGACCTCTCTTATGAAAATGACTATTCCACCAGTAGCCTGCTGTCGTACGGCATCAAGCCTCTGTCCCTGCAGACGTCCCACGCCCTCAGCTACTACCCAGACTCGGCCTTTGCTTCCATGGCCGCAGGCTGGGGAACTAGAAGCTCGTACCAGCGCAAAATGACCACGAGCCTGCCCTGGTCCCCTCGTCCAAGCCCCCCAGCCTTCTCAGAGGACCAGCTGGGGGCCAGTAAAGAAAAGCTACCAGAGGAGAACGCTCAGCCCACCTCGACCTGGATCGAGATCTCCCACTCACTGAAATCAGTGGACTCTACCGATTCTGGTGTGTACTCCATGGTGTGCAAGAGGCGCAGGATGTCCCCCGGGGGCTCGAGCACAGAGAACTCCCCAACCATCAAGTGTGAGGACTTGACTACGGAGGAGTACAACAAGGACAACCCAAAAGGCATGGGTTATTATGCATTCTACACAAGCCCCTAAGACTGTATTTATTTAAGCTGAATATTATGATTTGGTTTTATCGATGAGTGCTCTCCATTCCCTGTTAATGTCTTTTTTCTCTTTTCTCTAAAGGTGCCAAAGCTTAGTGTTTCCCCAAGCAAGCTGCACAAGGTTATTTTCCCAGGCCAGCCCCTCTCACATGAGCAGAAACATGCATAGTGATTGTTGTTTTCAAAAAAATAAAAAAGAAAAAAAGAAGCATGTTCAATTTAATTCAATTATTTTTTCAACTTTTTTTTTTTTTTAAACAAATGTGATCTCTTCTTTCCCCCCCTTCTGCGTATTTAAGTCCTTTTTGTTGTACAGTATTTGTGCACTTTAGAATGTGATGTATCCTGTACAAATTGTCTTCATGGAGGTGTTATTAAATGGAAAATAAAAATGGCTTTTCATAAAGCATTGTCGAAATGTCTTCCTCAGGATGTTTCATTCGCCTATTAAAGAAGTATGAGCCGCTCTTTGACGTTGAGCTGCAAATAGAAATAGGTGCGTGTGTTTTTAAAAAAGCATGGCAGCAACTGAAGAAATTGGACTTGGTACATTTTAGTTTAAGTCACATAATTCTTAGTATTTAATAAAGGCCTTTTTAAATCTTTTATCAAAGCTGTTACGTTGTTTCTTCCAACCCGTTTGTGCTGGAAGAAAAGTGTACAAAATGTACAAAAATCAAATGTTTTAAATTAAATTTGTGATTTCTAATTAAGCACACATTAAAAGTTTTACATGTAAAAACCAGTCTGTCATAAATAACTATTAAACATGGTAAGCAGCAAAGAGGAAAAACCTCAAGAAATTATTTTTATCATTGACTGCTGAGAAGTTTAAAAACATATTGGCGTATTTTCATAAAAGCACAGAGATGCCCTTTTTTTTTTTTTTTTTTTTTAAATGCCATAAATAAATGCCACACGGCCAACACTGCAGCTCGCAATTCAAGTGAGCAAAGCGTGATTTAAATATAGCTTTACAAGATTAACAAGTCTTACATGACATGACTGACAACATGGGCCTGGAGAAAAGCACACAAAAGCACCAAGTCCTGCTTCTGTTGTCGCCATGGTGTTTTCACACATTTTATCATTAACCTAAGTAATGCAACTGCATGTATACTTGGACATGTGAAAACAGGCTAAAAGAAAAAGGGGATCCAGCAACTGTCAGTGTAAGGCTAGAGTTCAGCTCAACGCCTCTATTTATACTGTCCATGTACGGCCTCTCCAAAGCTGCATTAGTGAAGATAAAATCTATAAAGAGGGAAGTCATAATAAGTCACTTGGCTCGTGTTTGAGGCACCTGCTTTTCTTCTGCAAAAAATACTTCATCTCCACCCCTTTGAGGACCCCAATTTGAATTGATTTACATACTCAAATTCTAATTAATTCTGTTGTCAGACTCCTTGACAAAGTGAGGAGTCTGACTAACTCCAATTAACACCTCCTAACAAGGTAGAGTGCTTGATTGCCCCGGCCTCTCAGGAAAGCTGTAAGAAAAAAAGGCTCTTGGGTGAGGTGGGAGGCTCGGGCCTCATGAACGGAAAAAAAAAAAAAAAAGAAAAAATGTTTTCACTTGTGTATGTCAGCAAATTGCGTTTCAGTGCAGCTGATGATGTTGTTTCTTCTCCTTTTCGTGTCTTGACCTCTGTTGATAATTTGTTTTGGTGCAGCTGTCATTTTAACCGGACAGCCGTGGATGGATGTGAGAGTAACAATCGAAGAAGCAAGTTTCTCCAGTAATAGCAGTTACGTGTCTCGCAGTGAGAATCTCGAAAAAAAACAAAAAAACTAACTAAAACAGTCTAGTGCTTTAACTTTCTGTTCATGTTTTGTTGCTTAAAGTAGATACTTATTCCTGTGTTTTGCTTTGTTGCAGTTCTTGCATGACTAATCTGACCTTAAACATCCCTGATGGTGTGCCTCACAGATAAGAATCTTAAGATTTTATGAACCTAAAACTATTGCACAATACAGTACTTCCTCTTTGGGGTGCAATGTCTTTGACCACTAACATCATGTTGATGTGGGACGCTGCAGATGTTATTTGTGTAATCATCCCTCTAAAGACAGCTGAATTTGCTCATCATTAACAGGTGTATTTCATGTTTGTGGAAACAACAATACTCCTTCTCAGTCTGAACCTGCGCAAACATTCTGTCATCATCATCGCCCGCTGCCAGTGGCGAAGCAACAATAATGTTTTTTCCTGTTCCTGTGTGTGTCTGTGTGTGTGTGTGTGTGTGTGTTTGTAACTTTAGCAAAGTATTTCATGAACCATTGCACAGATTCCAATGAAACTGTCAGGAAGTAATCATTGGATGTACATCTACAACTGATTAACTGTTGGAGTCAGACAAATTCAAGATGGCCGCCACAGCCAAATGACTTTAGAATGCATATAATGGGCTTTAACTCAGCCGAGTTTACAGATACTGGGTTCAAATTAGGTGTGGCAGTAGCTGACCATAGTTCCCCTCTCGTACTTTGAGCATGACACATTGTGCAATATCTTTGCTGAAAATCTTGCAGTTGGTGTTGGTGTCAACCTTGTTTGTTTGTTTGTTTTGCAACATATCTCACAAACCACAGGACAGATTTTAATGAAACTCCCAGAAAGTAGTTATTGGATTTACCTCTACAACTGTTTGACTTTTGGAGTCAGTTCGATTCAAGATGGCTGTCACAAATAACCCACATTAGCCAACCCAAAGGTGGCTTTAACTCCGCTGGTTTTACAAACGTTGAGCTAAAATATGATGTAGTCGTAGCTGAGAGTCAATCACAACAGCGTGAGTGTGAGATCTGGTAATACTGCATGACATTATGCAAAATATTTCATTTCAGTGTTTGACCAAAACGGCTATAACTATCAATCAGCAGATACCTTGTCTGCATGCTTCCAGAAACTCAGTTCACGTTTAATCTAATCAAATTATCTGACCAAGTTTTGTTGCATTGTCGCCCACAAACCATCCGCTTACAAGTGATTTCAGTAACACAAGGCCTGAGAAGACCAGTCAGTGGTTTGTAAAAAAAAACTTCAGTTCTCTCTTTCTTGTTTCATGGGTGTGCATGAGCCGTGACACGTCTTTGCCCTTCCCTCAGGCCATCCTCTGGTCTCCATGTTGAGAGGAGTTTGTGTAAGGAGGCTATGGAGATCTTGTACCCAAGGAGGGCTGACATCTAAACACAGATGAAGGCCCAAGGCTGTTTCCACACCTTCAGTCACACACTATTACTGCTCTCACTGACTAAATGCAGCCATGGGGAGACATGCGTCTGGGTCAAGATTTTCCCTATGCCCCCTTTAAAAAGGAAAAAAAAAAGGAAGCAACATACGTCAAGCACAATTGAGACAGTACCAATTATGTTTCCTCTTCACACTATATTTTCTCTTTTGATGTCTTGATAAATGTCACCTTTCCTAAATGATTATCAAGCTTGTTAAAATTCTGCAGAATTGTTCCTCGGGGACTATTTGAGTCTCATGTGGCAACGCTGTTGTTTGTGATGCATTCACTTGTGATCTTGTTAATCACTTTTATTTTAAAGAGGATTGGTATTTAGATATCTTGAGGTTAATGTCAGTAGTCTACACGAGTCAGATCTGGTTGTTTTAATTGTGTCTGAAATGATGCACACAGTCTTTTTTTTTATTATTATTATTATTTTATATTTTACCACTGAGGCCTACAATCAAGGAACCAATCCTTGTTTTTGCTCAACACAACTTTGAATATGGAAAAATTCTGGCACTTACGAAGGTCATGTGAATTTCTATTTTTTGTTGTTATGGATAAGAATCTAATTGTAGAACGATGCAACAGATGTGGCAGCCCTGCTTGTTTCCAGTAGTTCTAGCTGTAGTCTTTTATTGTATCTTTTCATTATATTTTTCAATCAACTTTTTATTGAGAAAACACCATTTGATTAAAAAAACATTTTCTGTTCCATTTGCACCTTGCATTCACATGCAAACAACACTCATTGAGGAATGTTGTATTGTTTTATTTATTTATTTTTATGTAAATGCTTAGATTTTTCCAAAAATGACATTTGTAGATATGCAGCTTTTGAGAAATGACGACGTAAGAGAATATTTCAGCGAGCTTTCTGCCCTAAAACCACCACAACTGTTGTAATTTAAGTTCAGTCAAGTGCTCAAAAGGTTCATAACTGGGAAGAAACCGAAAATGATGTCAAAGAACAAAAAGAGGTTTCACTAATTTTGTTTAGCCATACTCAGAATGTTCTTTCTCTGTATTTTGATTAGTTAACTTGAACGTTTTCACAGCCTAATGGTGAGCCATGGGTGTAACAAGGTTTTGGTTTAAATTCCTGTTTGTGATCTGTAGATATTTTATTTATAAACAGAGAAAAGAATGTCTATTTTAAAAATATCCAGAGGACCTTAATTGGAATAGATGCTGTCCTGCTGAAATTATCTCTGCAGGCTTTTTTAATATTTTCTATGTGTAGTGAAACAGAAAATGCACAGATAGTAGGTTTAGTTTATCAAACTCAATAAGTAATGAAAGTTTAAGCTTCTAACTTAGTTGTCTAAATGTTGAAATAATGCCGGGGGAGGGGGGGGGGTCACCAAACCCAGAAGAGTAGATCAGGAGTCACGAGTTTAACTGAGAAACTGAGAGCAAGAAAAAACAAGTTTGGGCCATTTTTTCTTCTTTTGATTGTCAGGTCAAAATGTAAGAATGCTGCCTAAAAAGCTAGATGAGCACCAGAAAGGACACATTTATAACACCAGGAATAAAACAATATGTGCTTTTCTAAAACCAGGTCATAGACTCCAGTGTCTCTGCCTGGTTTTCAGGCAGTCGGTGGGACAGAGACTGCAGACAGAGCAGCGAGCAGAAAGGTGGCTGTTAACAACACGTCTGAACCCCGGCTATCGAACTGTTGGCTGTGACTTATCGTTCACCCGAGCTGCCTGCTGATGCTGACTGAGATCAGATCAGCTTTGTTTTAGCCACAAAACCTGGACACCTTCATGCAATCTCTGGAGGTTTCGACAACTCCTGTTTCTGCTTCGCTTTACGACATTTTGGAAACCAGTTTTTCAATGTTCGCCCATTATTTTATTTTTTATACGATTATTTTCAATCAAACTATTTCGGCATACTTTGCTATTGTAGGCATTCATTTAACAAAACATTCAGCTCTTCAGAAAATTGGTGCAAAGATTGTTTTTTGTAGCTTTTGGACAGTTTAAAATTTTAATTTTTTTAACAAATATGTCCCCATTGAAATACATTGAGAGCATCTCACTTCCTTCAAAAACATTGTTCTCTTTAAAATCTACTTACTTTTTTTTGTCTTCTTATGCCACTTTTAGCTTTTAACTACCTTTTTGATGCTTTAGCTCTTAGCTAGTCTTTGCTACTTAGCTTTTTGCTTCTTTTGTTACCTAGTCTTCTGCTTCTTTTAGCGCTAACAACTCAGTTTCAACTTCTTCAGCAAATTTCAGCAAAGACATTCAGCCCTCAGTATTCACACTGCAGTTTCAAAGAAAATGTGATTTCTCCAGTTTAGGTTATTTCCAAATTTAATCATTTTTGTCCTTAATAATCTTCATGAGAATTACTCTTCAGGCAAATATAAATCAAATAGTTTTTGTTCAATCCAGCATAACCTTTATATAACTTTTAAAAATGCTGGCTAAGGTCGTCCTTGTAGCTCAGCCTAGTTGTTTAAGCATTCACCACAGATGCTTTATTTAGTTAACTGCCTCCCTTTGGATTTGCTCATCAGTGGTAGATGGGGGTGGATGGACCGCAGTGCTGGTATGATGCTCACAGGTCCGTTGGAGTGAGACCCTGCTGTGAGATGAGTCTCAAGTTAGCAGGGCCACAACTGTTTGGAGAAGTGTGTTGAGTGTTGGCACGGAGCATGGAGGTGGAAGAAACTTGAGGTGCTGAAGAGCCTGGCGTCGGTGGCCTCAGACAGCGTGCGCTGCAAGCAGACAGGGCCTTGATTCACTGGTGCATGGATAATATTGGAGAGTATCCCGCAGCTAAGCTGCACTTAACAGCACATTGATTTCAAACCTCTGCTTTCCCTCTGGAGGGCAGTGGAACAGACCTCAACAGGCCAAACCCCCTCCCCTTCTCCACAACTATTTATCATCTCCACAACTGAACCCTCCCAGTATCTACCCTTCCCTGTGTTGATTCGGGTATGCTTGTCGCTGGCTTCAAATCCCCCATCATCTAAGTGTCCTCGAGGAGTGGAACAGAATTCAGGGGCACTAAGGCTCCCAGAAGACTGTGGTCTTGAGAGCAGTGTTTGGGCTAGGGCGTACAGAGGCAGCTAGGCGGAAAAGATTTGTGGTCAAAATCAATGCATTGGCACTTTGTTGGAGCTTTCTGACAGATTGGGGAATTTCACATTCTCTCCCTTCTCTCATTGCACCGTCGTCTTCCTTCTAGGGATGAGGCTCCCTTCATTTCTTTGGCTTTTGGGACAAAACATAACACAGTTAATAATAACTTTCTGGTTTGCATCTAACATGATAAACTATCCAGGCTTGCACCATTTTAAGCTGTCAAGTAAAAGTAAACGGGTATTCTAAAAGTTAAAAAGTGCAGATATGCCTGTTTTTGAACATTTTGCAGGAAGAAAAACCTTTTTTTTTCCTACCACAACAAATTTAGCTCACTTTAATTGTGCTTCCTTTTCCCATCCAAAGGAAGAAAAACTTTCTCATCACCTACCACACCTTTACAGTCTGCATCTCTTTATGCGAATCCCAGCACAGGTGGATGCCAGTGCGGCGCTTCTTTCCTCTTGTTTAACTTCTGACTCATCTCCCAGCTGCATTATACTGATGCATGTTTCAGGAGCAGTAAACACCTCGCTTCTTCGTGCGCTAATAGGCTCTCAGCATCTTTAAGACTCGGGGTACAATTAAGAGGTGATAGTTTGATCTCCCACCTCGCAGTTCTATTTCTGAGCTGCTGCGTGATTATGCTGGAAGTTGATGGGCGGGTGAGGAACAGGCTCTATTTAAAGGAAGACACCAGCGAGCACTTCTGAAAGAACAGACTACTAAGATTGTTTACACCTGTCTGGGTTCTATCACAACTGTGTTTTATTCAATTGCAGTTAAGTTTATGACATGAGCACCTAATGATTATGTAATACTCTTCTGACTGAGGGTGTTTATTGCAATGACAGCACAGAAACACTATTTTTAAAGACAGTTCTCTGAAACTTATGGGCTTTTGTATTAGCTGGTCTCAACAACTTTCTGCATCAAAAGGAAGTTACAAAATCCAAATTTGATATCAATGTAATGAAATATATGAAAACACTAAAAAAAAATTCCAGCTTTGTTTGTAATCCAATAATATTTCTGATATTTTAAAATTAAATTATACATGTTGGCTCTTAAGGATGATTTCACTTTTACTTTGGAAAAATATATATTAGAAATTCTAATGTAAAAAAAACGAACAAGGAAATAAAAAAAACAACATTTTCCTCTAAAATGTGAGTTCAACATCTTGATTTCCTTCAGTCGACTGCAGTCTTACACGACTATGAAGAACTGCTCGATACAGTGCTGCCATCTGCTGGTGAAAGCTAACTTTTACAAATTAGTTGTACTTTTTTATTTTATTTATTTTACTTTTTTTTTTTTTTTACAAAATAATAACCATGATGGGTTCACATTTCTGTGTGAAGTTTTCATATTCCCTCCGTGTATTTGTGAGTTTTAGTTATAGTTTAAAGGCAAAAAAATAGGCTAATTGGTAATTTCATTTTATTCAATGAGGTCAAACACAAAATAATAAAAAGCTAATTTTAACTATTCTGCTTAACTGATTTGCAGTAAAGAATAACCATGATGATGGCAATGTTTATTTATAAAACGGTGATGCAATGCTATCAAAAATGTATTTTAAAAGTTGTTTAAAGATAAGCAGTACAAAAGGGGGTCCAGATTGCGGGATTTTGTTTAATATTAAGTGGGGTAGAACCATATGTCTCTGCTTCCAGCTGCTACAAACCAGTACAAGCAAAAGTTAAGCATTACTGTCCTAAAGTGAGATGACAAGTGATGTGATTAAGAGCAATGGGATCCAGGGCAATAATAAGGCTACTAAAACGTTTAATGCATGTTGACACAAAGCAGTGGCAGATCAAACTACATAAAAAGATGTCAACCATTTCATCTCCATATCACAATGCAGAATGAAAGATTTTCTGCTCCAGTTGCAGCAAAAAACTATGAATTATTGCTGTTTCTGATCTATTCACTGACCTTGAAGAAAATCTCAAAGCACAAATGAATAAATAAAAAAAAAGCAGAACAAAGGGAAATTTTGTTTTAGATTACAGACATTTTTGGTGGAGCACTTGAAACAGCAACTGGCAATAAAGTTGCAATTATTGTGCTCATTATGGGGACAAATATAAATTGACTTCCTAACATCTTTAGTGACTGGTTGTGCTGAACTTGTGGTTACAGTTTAACTAGAATTTGACTAGTGAAACAAAGGAAGGTTGTACTACTGCATGATTTTGCAGACACCAGGGCTAACGATATGTAGGTGAACTCATGCAAAAAATGCATTTTTCTAATAAATTCGACATATTAACAGGCGACAATAAATTTACTTTAGCTTTTTAAATGTATACTATTCATAGGACCTCTAGGGAGGAGTTAATCAGAGGTTTAGACTGAATCACATGTAGTTGAAATTGGTTTAAAAGGTTTAAGTGATCACGTGACTTTGAATAAACAGATTTAAATCTGTCTTTAGCTATTGACTGCAGCCAAAGGTAAAAGAGCAACAACCATGCACCTAAATAAATCTGCACGTTCTGTTTATTTTGTGTTAAAAAATATGGTGCTTAAGATCTGGGTTAAAAAAAGGGTCTTGGATTCCATTGCAATCAGTTGTAACATATCAGTGCTTTGGACTTGGAGTCACACATTTAAATGATAGAAGTCTGTTTGGAGATAATATGGAATATGAACACACATGTTTCTATGAACATGCTTTTTGCTCTTGTTCATAAATATTTTATCATTGTAGTCCACTTCCCATTCTTGGTTCTCCAGTTTACACAGACCTTGTTAATCCCAGGTGATGTCTGAGCCACCATGGCTTTATGTCTCCTACTCACTCACGTAAGGTTGTTGGAGGGTTGCCCTGATCAGGATTTGAACTGCTGATCTTCTGTTTTAAGGATACAGCAGCTGCCACTACTATCACTGTGTCAAGGTGCAAATCTGTCTCAGAAAGTAGAAACCCAGTGTGGAAGAGTAAAAAGAGGGAGCACCATGAGTCCTACAAAGATTAAACCCCAATCAGAATGAAAAGGTGGTTGATATGAAAATACCATGCTAAGGATGGGTTGGAAGTATAAAAGTCAGAGTGGGAGACATCTGGAAACATGCTGGAGAATGACAAGGCTAAAATCTTTAGACTTTCAGATTCAGACTGATAAAATGATGACGGATAATCAACTGAACATTGTAGTGGTTGATAAAACAGAAGCATTTGTGATAGCAATCACAATTTACAGCAACAACAAAACAAAGGAACATAGGAAGCTTGGAAGAACCTAAAGGATGAAAAAGGACATAAGGAAATTGTGAAAAATTAAAGGGACATTGGTGTTGATCATGAAAACTCCTGGGAGCAGCTAAGATTACTCCATTTAGTTTCCAACTTTGAGCACTCTGTTTTGGGTTTAAACAGATAAACAGATAAAAGTCTTTTGTGGTTTATTTGTACGATGCACATTTGGAATGATGAAAAGCCATAGTTTGAGAAAAATTATTTTGATTTTATGATTATAGTTAAATAGAAAATGTAATTTTTTTTGTATACCGTTTCAGTGGTGGAATTACAAATAATTTAAAATTAAAAAAATGACAACTATCATTAAGATGGAAATGACAACTTTGTCATACTTAAAACATAAAAAAATACTTAATACATAAAATTGTCATAGGCATGCAGAAAACATTAAAAAAATACACACACATAGTTCATACACAAAAAACCTGCTTGGGATTCCGCTAAGGCGACACAGAATTAAACCCCGCCCACAATACTGCGTTATCAAACCTGATTGGCTGAAACCGCCAGAGCTTTGAAAGCCAATTGGCTGTCAGTCGCTGTCAGTCGTGTCAGGGGCGTGTTCCTGCCCCTGTCGTTAGGAGAAGCACACACAGCCAGAAGCGCTCGGAGAAGTGTCACCCGGCCCGGCTCTTACTGTACGCCAACCGGTGACAGAACGCCGATGTGGGGTTGAAAACTGACGACAGGAGAGATGGACGATTCTTCGGAACAAATGAGCCCCCTCTTGAGAAGGGTAAGTACTCGCAAAATACATCATAGTGCTCCTAATATGTTTGAACATCTCTTTGTCCATTTACGTCCCCCTCTTTTCTTTTTTTTGCCAAGCAACAGCACAAGTGAAAAAGGGATGCTTGAACCATTCATCTTCTGTTATTGTCAGCTGGCGTTTCTGCTCTTTACACACGCCACAGGTTAAATTGTGTAGCGTCTTATGAAAGTCAGAGAAAAAGCTCATCAAAATATTCATTTCGTCGTAATGCTTTTGAATGGAAGCTGCTAATAAATTAGCCAAAAGTTAAGCTAACTCGGATCCGTTAATCAAACAGTCGCGCTCCTGATTAGCTTAACAGAAAAAAACATCATTATTAACTGACAAGTCTGGATATTAACATTGGTCCTAAAGTATATGAAAACGTTAAAAGTGTGACAAAGCCGTTTGCCTAAGTCTAACAATACCCTATATAAGTTAATAACTGTAGCATTTCCGCTCCCATTCAGAGTTCACCCATCCATTACTCCATAGGAGACAGAAATAAGGCTATTTTGCTTGTCAGATGCTCCTTGTTTATTAAATGTGGCTATTATGTTTTATTGTGAACGGTAACAGAAAGAAGAAAAAAAAAAGTCATAATATTTCTCACAGTGAGTTTTTTTTTACCAAGTTGCGTGAGGGAACCGAGCCACCACATCCTGTCTGTTGCGTGTCACCAAAGGCGAGCATCACTCACATTGGTGTTACCAAGCCTCCCACACACACACACATACACACCCCACTCAAAAATAAAGAAAAAGAAGTTGGTTTTAGAGATAAGTTTTAAAAATCTGACTGTGTGACAGAGGACCTTAATCTGCTTCAAGCCTAATAAAAAATCCTGGAGCTCCTATGTTTGCCAATTGAAATCCCCGAGAGCACACCATTGTTAGGCTTTCAATGGGGCATTCAGCTGTTTGCGTGTTTAAAAAACATGAATGCAGTCTTGATATTTTGAAGTTCGCTGGTTGTCAGGAGGTGGTGAAGACAGTTCTTGTAAAAAGTAAATGAAATGCACATGAAATGAATCCTTTTTTAAGCTACTGTTCATCCATCCATCCATTTTCTTCCCCCGCTTCTCCTTTCCAGGTTGCAGGGCGCACCCTGGACAGGTCACAAGTCTGGCATTCAGTGTAGTAGTAAGCCATCATCTACCGCTTCTCTGGGGTTAGGTAGTGGAGGCAACAGGTCCAGGAGAGAAATCAAAACCTCTCTCTCTAAAGCGACGCTCTCCACCTCCCCCTGGAGGATGCCAAGGTGTTCCCAGACCAGAGAGGAAGTATAATCCCTCCAGAGAGTTCTAGGTCTGCCCCGAGCTCTTTTCCCAGTAGGACATGCCCGAAAAACCTCCAAAGGGAGGCCTTCAGGAGGTTTCCTAACCTGAACTACCTCAGCTGACTCCTTTTGATGTGATATAGAAGTGGCTCTACTCTGAGCTCCCCCCGGGTGACGGAGCTCCTTACCTTATCTCTAAGGCTGATCCTGGCCGCCCTACGAAGGAAGCTCATTTCAGTCGCTTTTATCCAGAATCTCATTCTTTCAGTCATGATCCAAACCTCATGACTACAGGTGAGGGTTAGACTGTGGATTGACTAGTAAACTGAGGGTTTTGTCTTGCAACTCAACGCTTTCTTTACCGCGACTGATCGAAGCAATGCCCTCATTACTGGCCCAAATTCGTAGATCCATCTCCCGCTCCATCCTACCATCACTGTAGTGTAGTATTAAGTTGAACCAAATTCACTGAAAACCTGAATGATGTTGAACGATTCAAACATTGCACAAATATGCATAGGGGATCATTGTTCTGTAGTAACTTTAAAATAATCTCAGACAATGTTGGCAATTTACTTGCAGGGCTTTGATTTGATCTAGAAGTGACATTTATTAACATTAGTTATAAATAATATTATTTTGAAAGTAAGAAGAAAAGGGTGTTCATTGAGTGTTTTGCTGTACAGTTTGTATCCTTAAGAACTACCGGAGTCCAAGTCACGCAAGTTTTGCAATCAGAGGGTGAAAATAAACCTTGATGCAGACATCTTGTTCTTCACAATGAGTTCTTACTGTACCGACAAATCAGGTTTGTCTGCACAGTATACAGACAGAGCACATCTCCTAAAGCTATTAAAACATAAACAATAAAAACTGTCAAATGTACAAGCAAAAAATAAAACAACTTTACAGAAATCTGTATTTAGTCATGACATCCTTTTTCAGGTCTACTTTTACATATTAGGACATGATAAAAACATCTGGTTCTTAACAGGTCTTAAAACTTGATGAATAAAACACCAAACTGACATATTACACTGTTGTTATTTGTGTAAAAAACCTAAACCACAATGCAGAGACAGTATGTGGAAAAACAAAGTTTACATTACAGTTTGGAAGCCTTATCAGCAGGGACTTGTAGTAAATCAATCGGTGCATGACCTCATCAGTCCCCCACATTGTTGAATAGGAGGATTTCTGGGCCGCTCTTGTTTTAAATCTTTGCATTATTCTTTTAGTTTTGCTGGCATTTGCTTATGCACAGCTCTTTTTTTAATTCCCACCACAGCTTTTCAATTGGTCTGGACTTTGATTCTTTTATTTCAACCCTCCTATTGTAGATTGGCTGCTGTGCTTAGGATCATTGTCCCGTTACGTGACCCGGTCCTGAACAAGCTTCAGCTGTCAGACAAAAAGCCTCACATTGGAGTACATCTCAGTACTTGGTCAGCTCGGTGACTGCAAGGTGTCCGGGATCAAGAGTGACTGAAAGGCAGTGGATGTTGCTCACTTCTATACACCAGGCATATTTGCTAAATTAAACAGTATATGTTGAGAATTCAGTGACAAACATGCCTAGGTCAGCTTCAGTTTCTAATGCCTGGTCATTGCCTTGTGAAATTACTTGGCCTAGGGTTCTGTTCAATCTGTTTAACCACCCTTTTTTCTGAAAGTACATATGCTTAAAGAAAGTAGATTGGATGTAATACAAAGAGGCTCTATGTTGTGTTTGCCAATTAGGCTGTGGGAACTAATTCTTTGTATTATATCACTGTAAGAGTATAGCAGGAGAGTTAAGACCATTAGACAGACTTATGCTATGTAGGCTCACAGTCTTAGTAAAAATCAATACGAGTTTAGATCACGGAACTCATTTATCAACATTTCTTCTGAAATACTAAATCAATTAAAAGTCTAAAGGTCATTTTAATTTGTTTAGCTATGCTTACTGATTATCAGTGCACTGGTAGGTTTTGAAAATTTTCCACAATTGGCTTCAAATAAATACTGTTTTGTGTGTGTAGGGGTGGGGGGTGGGGGATTATATGTCTCCAGACAAACAACTGGTTCTTATCAGGGTTTAGAAATAAAGTGAATAATAGCGTACCATCTCAGATAAACAACATGTGATGTGTTAAATATGTGTGGTAAATCAACTACGTCATGACTGATTTCAGTTGAATTCCCAAAAATGGTGTGTGGAAAAATTATGCAGACCCTTAAAAACCTTGAATCATGGGGGTGGGATTAATTGTTTAGGTGCTCATGCCGCAATCTGGTGTCTGTCTTTCTGTAGTTACGAAGATTATGTACAAGTTAAAAAGTTTCAAATGGCCAGTCCTCCAAGGAGAGGATCAGGCTGGGCAATGCTCAAAGAAATTGCAGAAAACCCAAGGGACTCTACATGCCTTAGTTAGATAATAAATGCTGTAGTTCAAGAAAGTGCAGTTAGAAAAAGACTGAACAAGTATGGCTTGTTTGGAAGGGTTGTCAGGAGAAAGTTTATATTCTTTAAAAACAAGATGGAAGGCGTTGCTTAGATTTACAAAGTTGCATCTGAGCAAAGAACAAAACTACTTAGGTAGAGATGTTTGACCATGAAGCACATTCCACACCTTCCACCATCTCCGAAACACATTAGTGAAGGGGCAACGATTTGCAGCAACAAGACCTAAGCGTAAACTCCTATGTATGCTAGTATATGTGCTATCATGTATTCTGGAGTCAAATATGAGTCAATCTGACTGCTGACGTTTGGTCCACATTGTGTCACAAGCAACAGGAAAATGATCACAAGCAAAGCAGGAAATCTACAAAAGAATGAAAAAGGAAATAATCAAGTTCATGGAGTGACCCAGCCAAAAGCCAGACCTCAACTTGATTGAAATGCTTCTGTGGGAACTGAAGAGTTGGGCTTAAACGGGGACCTGCTAATCTCAATTAACTGAAGCAACATTGTGAAGAGGGTGGACCAAATTCCTTTCAGTGATCCGAGTCTGTTAAGATTATGCCAAATATAGTATTTTAAGTTGCTGAAAGTGGTTCTATAGGCAAACAGTCAAAAAGCAAAACTAAACAAACAGCAACAACATTTTAGTTCAGTTTCAGTGCATCTTAGATTGCTCAGTTAAATTATCAGACTGCTTCAACTCAGTGTAACTTCAGCCATTAGATGTCACTCTTTCTGCTGAATTTTATTCAGGCTTCTATTTAAATGTATATCTTCCTTTTAGGTTCTGATCCATCTTTGCTTGTATGGTTTAGTGGTTAGTTTAGTTTAGCTGACATTTACTAGGGATGTTTCTGGGACCAGAACAGGAACCCACGTGGTCTTCTAGAATTAAAAATTAGACGCTTTAATTACTGCTCATGTTTCAGAAATGTGTTCTCTTTGCCCTGCTGTTATGAGAGCCGTCACTGTAGACTGGAAACAAATAAACCATAGTTCTGTTCTATTAGTGCTTGTTGAAAGGCATGTCTAACCTTGAAGCTATTGGAAGGACTGTCAAAGTCAAAGGCACGGAGGCATTTTGGAGTCTGTGAATTCACAACAATCTGTCCTTTTTCAGTTTACTGCAGCCCGCGAGGAACGCTGAACCCACACGTGTGCCTGTTTCTATTTATCTTTGTTGTGGGGAAGCTCTTCATTTATGACCTGAATACCTCAGCGGCTAAGGATTTGAATGTCCTCCAAATGTGAGTGTGTGTCCTCCGTGTGATAGCATGCATATGTGTGTGTTTATAAGCTCTTGGCTGGGTGAATAAAATATTCATGGTGCCATGGTGGGATTGGCTGCTGTGCATGGAGCGGACTAACAGGGTAGAGCCGAGCACTGTGTGTTCTGAAGCAGCTCGCTCCCCTCCCTCTCACCCTCCCTTTTTGTATAAAGAGATGAGCAGAGGAAGAGGGAACAGACGAGTGTGACACTGTTGCTGTTAGCGCTTGGCTCACAGACGCCCTCTACAAAAACAGATAATCGCCATAGAGAAGGAGCTGCTTAACATCCCTCCCGCCTCTGCTTCGTGGATGTTTTAGTCTAAATGGATGAACACAGAAAAGGGGGACATGTGCTCAGGGTACGTCTGATTTTGTGTCTCCGTGTGTGTTTTTGCACCTTTCATCGGATGTCTGCACTTGAACAGAACCCACTGGCTCTTGGTTTGCAGTTATGCTGCGTGTTTATATTGAATTGTCAGCTTGTGGTGCGCTACAGGAGCATGCTAATGAATGGGGAGGGTGGTCAACGCATTTGACCAGAATTTAAAAAAAAAAGAGGAATGTGAGGAGAGGACGAGGCTGGGATGAAAAAAGGGGTAAGATGCTGTTACCTCATTTAAACGTCAGTTCTCAAAAATGAAAAGGTTTTTTTTTTTTATATATATATATACCCGTTAATGTCTCAAAACAGCATGAACGAGGAAAAGCCGTCAGAGACAGTTATGGCTGCTTAAAGGAGCGGGACAAGGAGAATGGGAAGGAAAAGAGGAGGGGAGGGGGATACAAGCCAGGCAGTGGGAAAATAGGTCTTCCAAGGTAACAGAATGCAAACAAGAAGCACGCTGTTTTTAGAGATGATATCAATGCACTGAATAAGAATAAAAACAATAAGAATTGATAATTGATATTCCAAGATTGTTTAAATCAAATGCACAGTCAGAAAGAAACAGAAAGCGTGTACCGGTCTCATTTTTGTGCTTATGAATGATTCGTGTTTCAATTTCTGCATTCTGGATGGGAGGGGGGCAGTATACATACAGTAATTGCAGACGAAACCTCTTCCCAGCACTTTGAATTACACAATTGAACCTCAGGTCTCTGGAGAAATTATGGGCAGGAGGCAAGTTTCTGTGTGGGTTGTACCCTGCTCAAAAGTGATTAGGCTCCAGGGAGGTAAATAATTCATGGGCTAGTCAGCAAGAGTCAGCAATATATTACTACCTTATTATTTATAATGTCTGTTCCTGTGTTTATGTCATTTTCATACATGTTTACACTGTGACCTTAAAATATTGTATAGATCATAAAAAAAAAACAGTAAAAAAGTAAGTTCTTTCGGCTGCTCCCTTCTTCAGGGGTTGCCACAGCAAGCTAACGCGCACGAACGATTTGGCAATTGTTTTACGCCGGATGCCCTTCCTGCCCCATCATAGAAACCTGATCTATGAAAGAAAATTGAATTAAGGTTTGTGCTAAAATCACAAACATTCAACAAATGACTCAAAGTCTCGGGGAGTACGTTGGGCTTTCATAGCATTGTTCCACGTCACAGAAATATATAAAAATGTAGAGAAATATGTCAACACGCTGCAGACTGCTGATTGGTCAGAGAGAATCTGCACGTGTTGGCCTGAACAACAAAGTCTTTGCAACAATGCATAAACTAGCACTCGCTTCATAAGTTGATTTGAAAGTCTGGCACTCATATAACAACAACAAATAAAGCTCACCAATTGCTTATTGTGTGGAGGAGTAATGAATATAAATGAACATATTATTTTTTATGGTCATTGTAAGCAACAAAAACAGCTGAAAACACAACTAAATCGAAGTGTGGTACAAAGATGTATTTGACAAAGTATTAAGTTGTCAATTTTCACAGTCAGGAATGAATTTAGGAAAAACTGTATTTTGACACAGGCCAAAATATTGGTGTGTTATCACCAGCTGGGACAAAACATCTCACAAACAGTTCCAACATGGAGCTAACAGGGCAATTGCTTTATATACATATCAACTTTAGTAGTCTTACAAGTTTGCACCTGTGCAGGTCAGATTGGTTTTGTGGCGCACAAAGAAACAACAGAATATTCGACAGGGCTCAAAGCTTATTTAGATGTACTTATATTGAACATTTCAGGAGATATACTGTATTTTTTTCCCACCATCTTATAGAAAATATAAAAATCTCACAGAAGTTTTATTGTTTGTTTTGTCCTGCCACTTACTCTAAGTACAAACATCTATAATGAAATGCTCACATTGTTCAGTCTAAATGCTTCGGCTAACCAACAAATTTACTATACGCATTTGTTGGTAAGAGGTCATTTGTAGCATTTTATGTCGCTTATTTTGATTCATGCATCATTTCATAATTTTAAAATTACCTGGCACAAAAAAATTACCATATTTTTGTTGTACAATTGTGTGTTTGGCACTAATTTCGAATTTGACTGTAATATTAAGGGATAGGTCCCTTACTATGTAACACATCTGCTCCATTACTCCCTGTTGGTTGGATCAGATCCCAGTACTACAAAGTTGGCAGAGACCTCTGATTAGAGGGAAACAGTGCTGTTGGCATGCTGGGTGGCTGGTTGCTCATTTCAGTGAATGGTTGGCTGCTATGTTGTTATTTTTTTCCTCTAATACAAACAAACAAAAGTTAAGTTAGTGTTCATCTTGTGAAATCACTTTTGCATGGTTATTAGATTACCATTCCCTTGCTATTTAGATCTGATTTTTAAGAACCAACATGTCTTTGTTTTTATTGCATACCGTCATTTTTACTTATACTTTGCCATTGTTTTTTACATTGCAGTGCATTAGTTGTGACATAATATTGATGTGAATGACACAATCTTTGAACCTTTGATGACAAACACCAGTTTAAACATACATGAACATTTTTACATCGCAACTATCTTAAACCCAAAATACTTATCTCCCATGGCCTACATTTAAGCCTTTGTTTTATATTCAGTGAATCTGTAAATTTAAATTGTCAGCTCAAATCAAGTATTTTCTCTCTAGCAGATTGTTCAGCACTTTTGTTTACTCTTTAAGGATCATGTGAACTGTAAATCCTAATTCCTAAAATCCAACACATTGTTGATTTGAACACCTAAGCTGCCACCTAAGCTTGTCAAAATCCTCCTACGCTCCACTGTAGGAGTAACAACTGCATCAGCCATTTTATACTTCAGACATATGATGTGAAAACTATAGTAAATAAGGCATTTTGCATGTTTAAACAATAATTCTAATAATAATACTTCTAATAAGCACACAGTATATCAGCCTCTGTTTATTAGCAGCTTAATTATTAATTATTGAGCGAGGCTTTAGAGGCAACCTTTCCACCAGCTTCAACCTGCAGTTTGCAGTGTGGATTTCTTTTTTTCTGTCATCATATTGAGGAAGGCCAGACAAGAGTCTCAGTGATAAGCATTCGTTAAGTCTGCTGCAGCAGACTCGACGAGTGCTTGCAGTTTTTCTGAACACATAGTTGAGTTTATGTTGTATTTTTCTATAACTCAGAGACGTTTCAACTGCAATTATCTGCTTTGCTCGACTCCTTTTGTTTACATAGAGAGAGAACAATTACTGTTATGCCTTTTATGTATTTGGTGTGTTTGTGGCATTTAGTTTAGTATCTAATACTCCCTGCCGCAGAATAGGTCAGGGCTGATAACATATCTAAAGCAGGCGTCATGGAAATACAAGTGTCAATAAAGGAAAACAAAACATATGTGCTCACAGGATACACACAGGAGGAAACTCAAAGCCAGGCACCATATAGTCAGGCTTTTTTTTAATGGTGCAGATGCGTCCAGAGACACATCTGCCTTCTGTCAACAGCCCCTGTATTCATGGCCACTTTTCTTACTCAGCTGGCAGTTCCTCCTATCTACAAGCCTCCCCCCAGTGACGTTGTCCATTTATGCCCACAAAGCACAGCTGTGGTCGGGCTACAGAAGTGATCTCCGACACTCCACCCACCCCCCACCCTGCCCGGGGACTGTGGTAGATAGACTGGGGGTTTATTTTTGACAAAGCTATGTGACAGGTTGCCTCATGTGTCCTTAGATTGTACCAAGCAACGTGAGGTCGAGGACGTTCAGGACTTCGGCCACGTAAATAGGTTTTAAAGCAGTGAAATTCACAGGGTTTGCTGAGAGGTATTTTAAGAAGCTTTATGATAAAGCAGCAATTATTCGGCAGGGACAGTTTTACACCACCTTTGTATGGCTTGGTTGTAAACATTTGATCATGTGATCGTTGCTAAGATGAGACATGAAACTTATAGCTACTAACCAGACTTGTGACACGAGTATTATTTAAATTAACTGTGAAGGATGTTTGTAAAACAGCCCCAATGCTTCCTTGCTTTGTTTTTAGCTACAAGTAGGATTTCTGGATGTGAGACAATAATTTTTCAATATGTGTGCATATTTATAAGAAATATATCATCTTATAAATCAGTGTTTGTTTGTTTTTGTGTGTGTTCCAGTATGAGTTAGGGTCCAATTTTCTTTAAAAGGCTATACTTCACATTATTAGTGTTTTTTCTTTAAAGCATTTGTCAAGTTTTATTATTACTACAAAAAAAATGCTGAAGGAAAGTGCTACGGGGCACTGCAGAGATAAATCATAACTTTTTATATTTGGTAGAATAAAGCCACAATTACCTCTTGATCACAAATGATCAGCAGCAACTGGCACCATGTTAGACTGTGCTGTGACTGTACAGTACATATTCAGCTTAATAAAGACCTAATTATTTCCTCTAAGATGACTTGTTGAATGTCCTCAAAGCTTTGTCAAATAACAGCGCTGCTCATTACCATTTCAATCCACCAACAAGTGAGTAACCTGCATGCAAAACACACCAACTTACTAAAACCCAAACATAGATGGCAGCATTCATCGTAGGAGGAGAACTAACAGTAGAATAAATGTGATAATGTGTGAAGATCTGAATGCCATCAAAGACAAATTAATTGTAAATAGAGGATGAGCAGAAGATGATGTGCTTTCCATGTAAATGACGTTGTGGTCAGTCGAAGTGACGGGCATGTTAAGGCCCTGATATTATTCCAGTGTCATGTATCCCTCCGGCATGCGGCCAACAACACCTTTTGTTTCCACTCTTCCCTGAATGGCAACAGAGCCTCTGTGGGATTGATCGGCAATTTGTTCATTGAGGATTTTGTTTCATTAAGGTATTGTTGGCAAGTCAGGAGAAAAAAGGATTTGTGATCAGTTAAGTATTTTACCACTTTAAATGTAGTTTAGTGTCAAAATCAGTCAAAATCAGGATTAGCTCAGCCCTACTAAAGGTATCTGCGAGGAATATTTAAATAAATGCTGGACTTGTTAGGAGTTATTGCCATTTATCTAATGTTGTTTACCTAATTTTAAACAGCTTAAGAATAATTTTTTTATCTATTATTTTATTTTGAATATGTTCTGTTGTGTAAAACCAAAGGGTTTGTTGTAAAGTGATTTGTAGGCAGAATTTCATTGTGTTCACATTTATCACTTATTACAATCTGCATTTTTATTGGTTTTAATGTTCTGTAATACAGAGGCAAGTACATTAACTACCAGAACTACTAGGATTTGTGTTTGTATGTGAAAAAATAAGTGTCTGCTTTAAGGGTAGTGCAGTTATTACATAAGGGCACTTCATTTTAATGCAGAAAATCATAAATATGCGCCTTTCCTGTTCTGTATCCTCCTTGGAGCATTGTGTCTCTTTAACTGGCGCTTCCTATCTCTACTTGTTTCCATGACAGTGATATCAGGATAAATATTTTGAACAAGGTCATACCATATGTTTAATAAGAGCTCTCAGCCACTTGGAGTTGCTATGAAACTTGACCTTTATTGTGTGAGTCATAAAATTGAATATATTTTTCAATACAGTCTGACTTGTTGGTGGAACAAAGCACACATATAAATCTTGTAAAATTAGTAAAGGTGTAGCAGCCTTTCAAAGTACACAAGGCTGATGAAAATGTGTCTGTTTAATTACAGCGTGTCCGTTTTTCTGTTCTATGTAAAAAAGTACATAAAATATTATGTACTAATCACACTCCAGTGTAAATTTTCCCAGATTAAATTCTCTCAACAATGACATTTACGTGAAGTGGAAAGAGATCATATGCAAAACTGAAACGCTTAGCTTAATTTACTTTGTTGTGCAATAGTAGTGAGGGATTTAGCAGGGAGAAAAATGACATTTAAAACACAAACAGAATGTACTATCAGCTCATCAGACTTTGTGCATTTATTCTGATTTGACAAACAAACAAACAAGATATTTGTAGCCAACAGATTCAGATCAAGTTTTAAGTTTTTTATTTCCGTTCCTCACAACTCATTCAGGGGAGCAACTTTTGTGACCAATAAGTTTATGAATAAAAGTATTAAACTGGAATGTTACAAGACAATACTGTCTGTTCTTGTTGGAAGTTTACATTAAATAATTTAGTTTGTCATCGTGTTTTTTTCTTCTTTTCTCTCGTTCCTTGTCATTGTCTCCAGGGTCTAGATGAGGAGGCAATAGTTGATCACGGAAAGTCCAGCTTCACGACTCACACAAACTATGAGAAGGATGATTTGGAAAGTGAGTAAAGTCATCCAACCTGAACTAGTTTAACAGGGTTGTTTTTTTTTGTGTGACAAATTGAAGATAAAGCTGCTTTTTTATATGAGTAAACAACATAATAATATTACAAAAATGTTGCCATTTCTTTCTTTCAATTCAAGAAAACTCTAAATTTACAATACATTAATTCAATAAAACCCTTATTGAGCATATATAAGTACAAAGAAATGATACAAGTATTATATTTGAGGGATTAACAAACATCCTATGACTACTAGGCTCTTTGGTATGAACCATTTTTTTCTGCTGTCTTGTACAGGGCCTGTTTCCTATAAGGTCAGATTGATTGGATGGATTGTTCGTATACTGTAATCTTCAAGTGTAACTAACTAATTTTTATTAGGCTACTTTACATTAGTAGGGTTTTTTAAACCCACTGAGTTTAGTTTGTCACAAACAGGGGAGTCATTTAAGTTTGTGACATAAAAGATGTGATTAAAGTGTAATAAAAACAGATCTAAGCTCTTGAATATGAGCAGTACTGTTCTAAAGGATTTAAAACCAAATGAGCAGTGATATTCTCATTAGCATTCCTATCTATAAGAAAACTGTAATGGGTCCAATTTGCTGCTGACATCAACATTTAACATAGATACAAAACATTTTTCAAGGCAATTTATCAGTAGGTGTCTCTGGTTGTTTAGATCAGATTTCCTAAAGACTGGTGTGACTACAAAGTCTTTCTAAAGAGTGGACACCTTCATGCCGTGGGCACGTTGTTTATGTATGAAGTAAATGTATCTTTAATTTACTGTATCACCTTTGTGGTATCACCATGTTTGAACCCCCCTGGAGCTCAGTGTGCTCCGTTCAGCTAAGCAGTTATCTTTTCTCCGTCCTGCTTTATCGCCTCTCTTCAGTCTCTCTCTCTCTCTCTCCATCTCTGTCTCTCGTCATTTGTTTAACTCGTATCATCCTTATCCTCCTGTGTTTTCCTCTTCATGCTACATCTTGGTGTCATTCCTCCAGGGCTCCCTCTCAAATCAAAGACAGATGACTCATCTTTGAAAAATGAGTATTGGCAGCGCGTGTAGGGCAAAAATAGACTGTTTATTTCAGAGCACGGTTCTTTTGTGAGAGTAACAATAATGAGGGGAAGTCGACAAAACGGGGTAAAAACACAGGGCTGAAGAAGTTCAATGTCATCCTCTGGTTTTCTTCATAACTAGGTTTTTTTTCCTTTGGTTTGACGTTTAAATGGTAGTGTCTGCAATGTCTATTTTTGGATTCTATGTTTATTGTTTTGATTTGCAGCCTAATAAGGTTTTAAAAAAAAAACTTATATTATTTTTGGGAATTCCATGGATTTTTTATTATTGTTGTCCTTATAAGAAGAAACAATCTTTATCTGGTCTGGTTCATATTTTCTCTGCTGACTTACTGAGATCAAAACATACTGAGCAAATGAGATTTATATGTAAACTTATATTTAAGTGATTTTTCTTTGTCAGGCCACAGGGCAGTGTATGTAGGTGTCCATGTCCCTCTTGGACGGGAGAGCAGACGAAGGCACCGCCACAGAGGACACAGACATCACAGAAAGAAGAAGGACAGAGACTCGGATGAAGGAAAGGAAGATGGAAGAGAATCCCCCAGTTATGGTTGGGACCTTTTTTTTTTACTACACAAAGTCAACAATACATTGCTCTCTGACTCCAGATTCTGCCACCTTTTGTTTTTTTGATCAGATCTCCACTCTCTCATCTTCTTCTCGAACCACATATGTTGCAGCTTGTGGTTATTAATTATTTCTGAGTTCATTTAACTCCTTTATTCATACATTGTTTGCTACCCAAGATAGAAAAAGATTGTTTCAAAACTTTTCCACTTTAAAACCTCACTACTCTTTATTTGTACTAAGCAGTAAATCAACATTTAGAAAAGTTACAAGGTAATTTTCCATCATCAGTATCAGCACAATTGTTTTTTTGTTTTTTGATAAGGCAGAAAACAAATGAGATTTAAAGACTAAGGATTACACTGAGTGGTTTAAGATAAAGCAGACTAGAAGATCGCTGGTCCAGATTATCAGAATTAGGAATGGGGCAAGTTTGTCAACGTGGGAAATCAAAAGTGATTAAGAGTGATTTACCTGTTTGATAGACCAGAATTTCTTTATTGAACTTGGGTCAAAAGCTTCATTACATGGACTCACTCGGATCACATTCAGAGGTCTACAGGGACACCTGCAGACTAAAACACCATAAACACAAATGTGTAAAGATACAGGACGATTAACAGAAAATATTTGTATTATTTTTTACACATAACTGAAGGCTGTATTTACATAAGCTTACAACTAGATGAAGACCAGATTATTTAGTGCCTTAATACATCAAATCAAAATTGAAAGAGGTTGTACCTAATCTTTACCATAGCAATAATAATGCTTGAGTAAATGTTTGTATTGTTCTCTTTACTGAATGTGCAATTATTGTGAGTAGAGATTACTGGAACTACCGGTTCCTTTTTGAGGGCTAATTTAAAGCTGACGGTCTTGAAGACTTCAGGCTTATAAAGCAGAACAAATAAAATCTGATCATAAGACGCATGTAGAGCTGTATTGCAATAACAAGTATAAACTGATTCCCATAAATCATGCTGCGTGTGATTGAATAAGGCTGGATGCATGTTAATACAAGATGTGTGTATCTGTTGTTTATAAATCCACCTAACTGTGTAGCTCATATATTAATATAAAAAGATCAATAAAAGCAAAGCTCTCTAAAAAGAGACTTTAGGGTATTGTTTTCTGTCTTCGAAATGCTTCTTATTGACAGAAATTACTGGTGCATGACTTTCACAGTTTCTAGAAACACAGCAAGTTGAATTCACTTCAATTAAACAAACAAATAAATATTTTTTTAAAGCTTGTGATATGATTTGTTGCTGCTGCAGTCCTCAGACTGCAGTTCAACAAAGTTTAGACCCTCCACAAACGATGCGCAAATATTAAGTATTACTGCGTGAGCAGTCTGCGTTTCTCTGTCTGTCAGTTCTGAATAAAACATTTATATCTAAAAGGCATTAAAGGCCACTCTGAACGAGTGTCGGACAGACTGAAGGCTATGACATTTAAAGTGATATGTTCAAGCATCTGTTGAAAAACCACAGCTGAAAGAAACATAAACACCCAAACAATACTTCCAACTCTTTCAAAATGTGTTTAAATGATTACAGGAAAGCTATAATTTATTACTGTAATTTGACATATTAGCTCTGTAGTTTCATTATACGTTATTTTTTTGTGTATTTCTTTCTTATTGTGCTTCACTCTCAACACACTCATCCCAGCTTTTTTAGGCATTAGCAGAATTTTACTTGCCAGTGAAACAAGTTGTCAAACAAAATCCAAATAAATTAGCTGAATGCATATCTTTCTGCATATTCCCCAAAAGCTAAAGATATAAAAAAGTACAGTACAGATATATTGTGCTGGCATTCCTTACCTCATTCTGAGTGGTATACTTTCAGTAAACTTTATTGAATCCCCATTCTTGATTTGTTGTGTGTTTTAACCGTTTATTATGTTTAAAATAAATTTTAATGATTACATCATTTGACAGTGTTTAGACATTTTCTTCCTTTTAGATACTTCATTTTCACACAGAACAATGTTTTTTATTGATGGCTAACCAAGAGCAGGGTGTTGTATAGCAATGATTAAAACGTGTTTATTCTCAAAGAATTTGACCTTTTTTTAAATCTGATATTCAGACACGCCATCACAGAGGGTACAGTTCATCTTGGGAACAGAGGATGATGACCTTGAGCACATCCCCCATGACCTCTTCACTGAGATGGATGAGCTGTCCTTCAGAGACGGGGACGCCATTGAGTGGAGGGAGACAGCCAGGTCAGAATAACATGATGGGTAAACAGCCGGATGGCCACAACTCCACAGAACGCCACTGAATATAGATGTGTTGGCTTTATGGTGTCTTAGTTCAGGGTAAATCCTGATTAGGACTTGTGCTTTCAGCATAATTTCTCTTTTAATATCTTACTTTTAGTCTCTGCAGTTGAGATTCCAAATCACTGAAATTGTTTTCAAAATTCTGTTTAATAATTTAATAATTCTCTTTAACATCATATCTAAATTAAAGAACTAAACAGACAAACACCTGGCTCATACCTAGGCGGGTTTTAAATTTTTACCATATTTTTAAAAATTATTATTTTTCCAAGTCCTTGAGTTTTAAATGGTTTTTGTGCCTTTTTTTGTTTGGCATTTTACTGATTGTTTTCTCCCACAGAAAACATGTTCAAATAGGGACAGATTTGCAGTAAGAGTCATTCAGTTTCAGTGCTTCTGTTAGTCTGTGTACTCTGAAGGGGAAAAAAAGAACTTTTGGCTGCAACAAAATCAATGTAATCTTCAACTTTATTGGTTAAAGAACTATTGAAAGATTGTTCAACTGCTGCTCCTTTCTTCGTTTTCTCGTGGATTCAAGTAAAACATTTATTTTGTCTCTGCGTGTCAGATGGTTGAAGTTTGAAGAGGACGTGGAAGATGGTGGAGAGAGGTGGAGTAAGCCCTACGTGGCCACTTTGTCACTGCACAGCTTGTTTGAACTGCGTAGTTGCATACTGAATGGTACAGTATTGCTGGATATGAGGGCCAACAGTATTGAGGAAATTGCAGGTACAGTTTTAGAGAACTCACTTTCTATATATAGGATTATTCTGTATATGAGGTTATAAAACATACAAAGTCTACTCAGAAAAAAGCCTACTGCTGTCATGTAACTTTTCATTCCTGCATGTCTGTCTTCAAGTCACCACTTCTGTGTGCCTCAGACATGGTGATAGACAGCATGGTGGCGTCAGGCCAGCTGAAGGAGGACTTGCGCAACAAGGTGCGGGAGGCAATGCTAAAGAAACACCACCATCAGAATGAGAGGAAGCTCAGCAATCGCTTCCCTCTGGTGCGCTCCATTGCTGACATAGGCAAGAAACATTCTGACCCACTCTTGCTTGAGAGAAACGGTGAGATCCTATAACGCACTCACATTTCTTGCTCTTCCATCTGTGCAACCGCTGGGGAACTGTTCCTAAAAGTCCACTGTTCAAAACCTGACTGCCAGCGTAGTAGGTGGAAGGTAAAAGTGAGTAAATGTTAGAGATTAAAGTCGTTCCCCTTGGTGGAAGAGAAATTTGGGTGCTAACCTGTGTGGCTGGCCTGGCTTAGGGGTTTGAATTAATGACTGTTTTTACTCCTCAAAGGTGACATTCCGGTAATAACTCTTTACTTGTCTTGTGTGTCAGTATTGTGGTTTTTTTCTTTAATCTTTTCTGAATGGGCACGACCAAAAAACCTTAATGTATGATTTGCATTTTAAGACCTTTGGTGATCAGCTTGAGGTTCTGTTATTGAATGAGATGTCACATTCTTCACGCCTTTGCCTGTAGGCCTCGTTGGCCTTGCATTCTCATGTCATTAAAATGCAAATTTGAGAGTTCAAAATTATATATGTCCCATTGAAGGTTGGTGGTGGCAACCTTCAATGAGTGGTGGCAGTATGTAAGGTGTGTGACTAAATGAACGTGCGCTGTGCAGTATTTATGAATGGTTTGTCTGTGGCAGTGAACTCTTTGCTTACTGTGCACTGACATGTTAACTCATCCTCTCCAGCATGCAAGTCTCCAGAAACTCTCTTTAGTCATAGTGTTTGATTAGTTTGTTAGGACTTGAATGTAACACATTTTTTGCTCTTGCAGACCCTCCCACGTGCCTCTGATTCATTCTTAGTATCTGCTGTGCACAGCTATGCTTTTAGCTCACGTTAATGCAAGCACGATTCTTTCTAACTACACCTCTGAGACTCTTGCTGCCCATCCTTCCTCACTTTGTCTCTTGGTACCATTTGTTTACTGTACATCTACTTCATATGTTTATCCTCTCTGCTCCATCCCTTTAAATCGTTACCCTCTTCTTACCCTCCTTCTATTCTTCCTTTTCCTCTCCTTTTCTTTTTGCCATTGTCTCCTCTGTTAGGAGAGGGCCTGTCTTCCTCTCGTCTCTCTCTCCACAAGCCAGGGTCATCAGCGTCCTCTGTCTCCAACCTCTCCCAAAGACGAGAGTCAAGAGTCTCCGTTCTGCTCAACCACCTCCTGCCCTCTTCTTCCTACAACAGTGGGCTGTCATCTGGCCCCTCCCCCCTCAACACCCCTCACAGTACCCCTTCATTGTTTCGCCGTTCTCAGAGCCCATCTCGAGCGCATTGCGCGGGCCTCGGCCCTCAAGACATCCCAGAGGTGGTTGTATCTCCTCCTGAGGATGATGACCCACCAAATTCTGCAGAAGAGGACACAGTATCACCACAGCTCAGCCGGCGAACGTCCTCGGCACCACAGAACCTTGAGCTGCAGCCCTTAGAAGGCAAATATCTGTGTAGCCTGCCAGTGTGAGTCACAGCTTGAACAGAGAACACTAGCACTAGTAGCATGAAAGCCCCGCTACCTTGTTAACCTCCAGCCTTGCGATCATCTCATCAGTAACCCCTCAGCAAGGCTCACTCACTAAGCCACTGGACTATCCAAAAAGTTTTTAAACTACGCTGTCTCCGCTTCATTAATTCTGTCTGCTCCACTGACCTATTTTTTTACACAGTCTCTGCCTCTTACTGCCCTCTCAACTTACTGTGCTCTTTGCAAACAAACATTTCCTCTACACAATCCTCAGCATGTTCTTACTTGGCTATCTTTCTTTTCACACTCCTCCCACTGCAGTTGCATGGCTGTTTTTTTTCCCCTCCCTCTATTTTCCACACTGCATCCTGTGTTTTTGCATTTTTTTGTTTTTACACTTACTTTATATCCTTTTACTTTACTCAAGATGTTGCATATTAAATATGTCAGAGGGGATGTCAGTAATGGGTCTACTCAGCCATTTTGTTGATTTTTGTTCAGTCTTTAAAACACTATTTTGTCTGACTGTTGCACAGCATAACGGGACTTAGTTCAAAATAGGGCTGACATCATACACAATTTTCAATTCCAATACCAGTAGCCAGGAAAGTACTTGCTGCTCATTGAGATGTTTTAATTTCACAAGAATAAAATAAATAAACACAGCCCTAGAAGAACTCATTTCAGCTAGCAGCATTGGTGGTCCTACTGCAGCTCCATGCTTTTGACGCCTGGAGTCCTTTAAAAAAAGGAGAAAATAAAAGGCGATCTTAAAAAAGTTTTTACTTACAAAAGTGTCCAGCTCAGAGTTGTGAACATCAGTTTGTGTCATGTGTTCAGCTGCTTGAACAGGGAGGGATTGTGTGTCAGCCTGTGTACTGCACGGCTATGTGAAGTTGTGTGTCAGCAGGAGGAGACGATGACAGCACTCTTGGTAATAATGCTGTTGCAATGACGTATCTATTTATATTAGTAGTAGTAGTAGTAGTAGTAGTAGTAGTAGTACTAGTAGTAGTAGTATCCGGTAGTATCTAAATACTGTTTTGACAACTCTTGTTCAAAAATATGTGTAGCTAATCCTTATAATTTTACTACAAGACATATTTATCAATAAGAATTAAACTGTTACTTCGCCTTTATAATAAAGTTTAATACGGTGACATGTAGAATTTGCTGTGGTGCAAATAAATATTTTGCTTAGTAGGTATTTCTGGACCTATTTGATTGTTTTTCTGCTCTGCTGTTCTCTACATTTCTATACCTCCCATTTAGTCAAGGTGTATTGAATTCTTGGTACTAATTGCAGGGTTTCTACACCGTCTTGAAAAGTATGGATAAGTATGAAATTTGCATTTAATATTTTCCACATTTGATTCCAGACTTATTTGAAGATATAAATTACATTTTCTAGACAATACATAGCTCAAACAGCTGAGTGTTTTTCAGATTTAATGTGTATATATAATATAGAGTATGTTGCAAAAGTTTTTAACCAGCCCTAATTTTGTTATTATTGGCTCCTGAAATCTATAATTTTGGAACAAAACTTTTAAAAGATGAGGTATATAGTAACTCCAAATATTTGCACATAGTTTTAGTTTACACTGTAAGATATCTTGTGAACCTCACAAAGCTTAAATATGCAGCTTTTAAAATGTTAATTATTTGCCTTTGTTGCATACTCTGTACAACTAATGCGCTACAAGTTAACCTAGCCATAAAGCATATTCTGCTTTTTCTATTTTACTCTAAATCAAAACATATTTTCACAAGATGAAACTTGTGTTATATTGAAGAACACTTGAATTGTGTTTTTAAGATCGTAAAATTATTACAAAAACAGGCAAACAATTTTTCCTTTTTTTTAGAAGCGTAATTTTCTGCTGTCCATCTTTTGTGTAGTTAGATATAACCTTGAAACTCCATATTTCATTTAGTTTAAACCTGATTTTCTTTATTTTAACAGTTCATGCTGTGACATACATTGTGTATATATATATTCTTTTTAAAGGATAATCTATATAGCCTTTTTAAAATTTTGGGCACCTGTCCCTTTAAAGGACTCAGAAATTGCCTTTGGACATCCCTTTATTGTTGTTTTTTGTGTGATGTTGATGTATAGACTGGCTCAATACATCCTAAAGTCTTTTACCTATGATGCTTTAGCCCTCCATTATGATTTCACATGAATATAAGCGCCATGCAATCTGTGTTTTTCGCCACTCACATCATTTGGACCCTATTCCTTTCCTCCTCATCGATTCTTAAGAATAAACATTCTTTTACCCGATTAAGAGTGTTGTGAAAGCAATATGTGCCAGCAGTGGGGCCAAAAATATTCTGCGACTCGTCATGGTGTGTTTGTACTTTATGTACTATCATATTCACACCTACAGTGACGTTTTGTTCTTCCCAAACCAGGCTGGGCCAGTTTATTATTAGCCTCTGTGTGCGTGCGTGCATATATGTACTTCTGTGTTTGTTTCATTCTAGAAATGGATCCATTTCAAAGTGCGGGTCATTAATAACTAGAGTTCACGTGGGGGGAAGCTGAAAGGTTGGGGGTGGCCTTTTTATAGCTGCAAAGCTTTTGTAATTGTACCCTCTTCAAGGAAAATACATGTTATCAGGAGGCAAGAATCTTGACATTAGAGTGGGATTTCTTTAGCCTCATTTAGTTTTCAGCCTCATACTGTTACAGTTAATTATGTGTCTTGGTGTCACCTTAAGGTTGTAAAAGCTGTAAATAGCACATAGATAATAAAATACTGTTAATATGTTGGTTATTATTTGGATGACAGCAGCACTGGCTTGGGGATTCAAATGCTTATTTTCAAGAATGCAAAGAAGCAGAGTATTTCTTTTAAGCTGTTTAGTTGATCAGAAGCCACGATACACACTAATCACACACAACATTCAAACCTCTAACAGGTGAAGAACGTTGATTTCATTACAATCGCATCCTCCAAGAGATGTGATATATTAATAAGAAAGTATCGTGTGATATGAGAACAGTGATGATCTGGGCAATGCTCTCCTTCCAAGTCTTTGATCCTGGCATTCATGTGGATATTACTTATACCACGCTGTTCACATTCTCAACACTGATACACTGCTCCATGAAAGCTGTACACCCTTATGGCATAGATCTCTTACAGAATGATAAATCACCTTGGTCTACTGCAGAAATTGCTTCTTAGTTTGAAGAACATGACAGATGTATTGATATACTTTATATTCTAGTGATCTCACTACAGTTAAGTGTCTGTGGTTCTGAAAAATTAGACATAAAACCAATAAGTTAGAGGAAGTTAAAAGATCTGTTGCTAATGTCAAGGTGCCAGATATCACTGATGGAGTCTGATTCTTTGTGGGTGCTTAAAACATGAAAAATATGCCTTTTATTTTGATGTTGTGGCAAATTGATATATCCGTCTAACATAATTATGAAGTATAAAGCTAAGCTGGAAATACTGCACTTTTACACAAGTTGTGAGCAGTCCTACAGTAGGTGATTCTTAAGCCTTGAGCAATGATTTGACCTTCAACAGGGCTACCAGTTTCATAAAACAGATGTCATTTTAAATTATTACATTTTGTGTTGTGCTTTTCATGTTACCAACTGCATGTGTGTGACTTTGTAATGTCTTTCTGATGTAAAATGAGAAAAGATCTCAACCATACTAGAATACATTGTAAATGATTACATTCTGTTGACCTTTCATTGAAAAAGCTCCTTGCTGCCAGTCTTGGAAAAGTCTGAATGTCCGTATATTTTCAGTTCCTCCTTTGTATCAGGGGGAGGCAGGACACTGACGAGTTGATGAGTTTGAAAGGCTGGCTTGGTGGAGCATTCCGGGGCTTAGTCCTCCTGAATGTAGTCATTTTGGCAGACAGCCTATGTTAATCCCTCTCATATTCCTAAAGGCTTTGTCAGGTATGTGAGCAATCGTGCTCCTGTCCAGCAGTCACAGTTACCCAGCATCCACTGGGGTTACTCCAGGCTGCAATTAAAGAGTAGAGGTCAATGGCCAAACTTTTTTCTGGTTACAATGGCACATTTAGCAAATTTGCAAAATGGTGAAAAAGGGAACCTGGTAAAAGAAGTGTTACTACAGAAATTCAGAGGATAGTAGGCTTATGCTATCCTTTGATTCAGATGCATTACTCCCTCATTTCATCTCCTTTTCACGTCACCTCAAGTGCTAGCGTTTCCTGTATCTTGTATGACTCAGATCCGAACAGCTGAGCCACGCTGCCAGCTGTGCACAGACGTATGTGAAGGTGCTGAACTCTGTGAACTGTCTAGAATATTAAATGCATCCCCTCACCTTTGACTCAAAGCTGAGATTAAGTCAAGCTAAGTAAGACTAATTTAAGTGCCAAAGCATGTCCTCAACATATGGGACTTGTGAGTATATCATCTTCGCTGTTGAGGAGCAAACTAATATTCCAGCCAAAGATTTTGATATAAATTTCAGTCCTAACTCTGGCACCTGGGAGTTATTTTTTGTATTTTATTATCTGGTGCCAGAAAAGATTGTACCTCCCGTAGCAAAGATCACCCTGCAGTTCCAGAGATTGGTTTGTAAAATATGATTGATTAATAAATTGGAACTATGAAGTAAAAACAAGTACAAACCTTCCCTGAGCCTTTCAGCTAATGAGGACATGCGACTGAAGTTTAATGATGCAGTTAATTTATTGTTAAAGGGAGCAGAAATGCATGTGAAATTGTCTCCTGCTACTCAATGTTGGTACAAATATATTAACATTCTTTTACATTTTCATTTAGTCAAAATAATATTTAAGTAAATAGAAGTAAAAGAAAAATGGTTTTTAATAATGACAGCAGAACAATATAGCTGTTTTGTTCTAGTAATTTTTCAACACGAACAAACCATCACTGTTTTCCTGTACCTCCCAGGACCACTCGTGTCTCCACATTCACTCCCAAACAATCTGGACGGCAACAAGGCAGTGGAGAGGAGACCATCCAAAGTAGGGGTCAGTAGAGAAAGCAGCAGTGTGGACTTCAGCAAGGTAACCTAGCTACAGTACTGAGCACAGGCACAGTCCTTCACGGTGGAATGGCCCGAGATCAAGTTCATCTGTGTTTTTCTTCAGTTTCTGGGCTTTCACAGACATTTCCGTGTCTTGTGTTGAAAAAATCACCTATTAGAGCCAATATCACATACACACTACCTCCTTTCTTCTCGACTCAGTTAAAAGCACATGTGGTCTTTGCTTCCCCTTTAATGGACAAAGAAATAATCACCAAATTAAATAAGGCTTTAGGGAAGTTATACAGTGCTTTAGTTTTAAATATCCACTTCTGTTGCATGGCTTCCATTCATCCCCCTATTTTGTAGTGTGTCATCCACGTAATAAAATGGCAGGTCGCCATAAGTTGCTGTTATAAAACCAGTCATTACGCCTGCCAAAAAATAAGGTGCAGTGTGTATATGAGTCATAGAATACAGAGGGTTGAAGGCACATGCTTAGATCTGTATTTAGTAACATACATAAAAGATCCTTACTTGGAGAGTATGATATGGATCCCAACAATGGACTATCTTTGCTCAGTACTATTTAGTTGTGTGTTTCTACTAAACTTCCTTCTGTTTGCTGCCAATCCCTGTTTTACCATAGTGTCATATTCTTTTGCATGGGTGTGCTTTTGCATGTAGTGATTTTCTCTTTTAATCTCTGCCACGACTTCTTCTTTCTCGACTATTTTTTTTAGTTTCTGTTTGTTTATACGATTCCACAATTTGATGATTTTTTTCAGGTGGACATGAATTTTATGAGAAAGATTCCTCCGGGCGCTGAAGCCTCTAATGTGCTGGTGGGAGAAGTGGACTTTTTGGAGAAGCCCATAATTGCATTTGTACGATTGTCTCCGGCAGTCCTTATCACGGGCCTCACTGAGGTGCCTGTTCCCACAAGGTGCGATAATCTCAAATTGAATGACTTGACTTTTAGAATTAGATGTCCAATAAAAGTCACTTAAGTTATTACACTCTGAAGGCAAACTGGCAAAGTAATTAAAAAAAGGTTATGATTGCATTTAACTAATATACTCTAGAGATTTACTGATGTTCTGTTTTTTTTTTTCATTACCGTTTTTTGTGCTTAAATTAAATAAAAGTGAGCAAAGTTACTATGTGGTGTATGATGCACTGCTGCACAAATAGTGATGTGAAGCTAAAATGTTCACTGCATGACAAAAAAAGGCAAATTACAGACTTTAAATAATCGATAAACAGTTTTAGTTTTCTTTAAAGTGCCTTAGAGAAACATGAGCAACATTAAACTTATTCTGACAACTCTTTTTTTGTTTTACTTAATAAATATTATTAGAATTATTATTAATTCTCAACCAAGAATTTCCTTTTAACAATTTAACAAAGCAGCTTTGGAGGAGTTTTGAGATGCAGCCAGGTTTCTTTAGGAAGAACAAAACCTGATCAAGTTTGTTCAGGAATGTTACGGTGTGAGAGAATCGATGTCAGTGTATTAAATGAATGTGTGTCTTGTCAAAGGTTTCTTTTCCTCCTTTTGGGCCCTCACGGTAAAGGAGGACAGTATCATGAAATTGGCAGATCCATGGCAACACTAATGACAGATGAGGTGAGACATGATTGATTCCTAATATCCTACTTCTTCCACTTTAAATAACTTCAAAAATTTACCAAAGACACAATATAATCAGTATTTTATTCTAATTTAAGAAGCCTGCCTCATTTGGTTTACTACTTAGCAGTGGAATATACTTACAGCACAAACCTAAGTTTGGATGTTTATTTCTTGAATAGATTTTTCACGATGTTGCTTACAAAGCCAAAGACCGAACAGATCTCCTCTCTGGGATAGATGAGTTCCTTGATCAGGTGACTGTCCTGCCCCCTGGAGAATGGGACCCCACAATCCGAATTGAGCCCCCGAAAAATGTCCCGTCTCAGGTCAGCAAATCTCTCTTTAGAGGTGTTGGTCAAGATTACTTTGTGAATAATGCATGATGGTATGTCTTTGTTTTGGTTTGTTGGATACTGATTTGCAGATAAATCAATATAAAGTAGACACTTCCTACGAGATGATAAAAGAGAGATTAATACTGCTCTTATCAATAGGTTTTCCATTGAATACGGCCTTATTAGATTTCACAAACACGTCTCCCAAACTGCAGGTTTTTGCACTTAAACTTACTTGTGTATTCTTTTAAAATCAGACTTTCAGAGCCACAGCCCCTCACTCCCCCACCCTTATGAGCTTAAGTCACCGTGAAAACAAAGAAACTGAAGTGAATAGAGCTGCGACGTGTTTCATTTATCTGTCTTTTGACCTTTAGTCGAAAAGAAAGAGACCACCCCAGCCTAACGGCACTGCAGCTTCAGCAGGAGAGCAGGAAAAAGAGGACGACCTGCATGCAGGGCCTGAGCTTCAAAGGACTGGAAGGTGGAGTATAGTTCACTTAATGGAACAAAGTTTACACTCAGAAATGTTTGTCAGATGTAACTTACTTTATTGCGATAATAAAGCTGATATTCATGTTGTTATATATGTTGACACATTAGTGTTTTTTAATTAAAATAAAACAGTTAAATTTGCAAAAAAGACAAGCACAAATGCAGACAACAAATGGGAGGTTTTAAAAAAATAGACAGGCTGAAATATAAAAACTTGTTTTAAACCATATATTCAGAGTTGGCCAGGAAAGAAGTACAACAATGTTTGCAGGTGTTGTTGTGGTTTAAGACTATATTTCATCCAGTGGGGATGACAGTCTTTAAAAGATTGTTGGAATTATTACTTCAGAAAAACACCTAAATTTTGACCCAACATTGTTTTTCTGTATAAGGGCAGAGGGGCAAAAAGGGATCCAGCTAAAGAGAACAAGCTATTCAGTTTATTCTAGTTTAGACAAATAAATTACTTTTGAAGAGTAAGTAATAAGTAATTAGGTCAACAACTTCCTAATAAAAACTAATTTGTCACTGCTCCTTAATTAACAGGTTTAAAATAAACGCAACCTTTAAAATGAGCCTTAAGTCAGTGACATTAAACAAAGCAGGCAACACTGCTACTGAGTCCAACATGTTCTTCTGAAGTGATTGAACCGTAGTTATCGTTCATGTGCTTTTTATGACACTAATGCAGACTTCCTTCCTGTAATACAATCTGCAGAACAAATAAATTAAACTGCTTTTTTCTACGGTAATAAAAATATTTAGCAAAGCAATTCGATGTTAATTAAATTTTGTTTTTTATTAATGTTTTAGTCATCGATTTTTGTTGTCGTTACTCATTGAATCTAACATTTAATCAGCTCAACATTACCATAGTTTGAGCAGATACATGGCTGCACTTTGTGCTCCTAAGCTGCTGACATTGATAGATAGCTGATGGTGAGTCTGTCGAGCCCGAGCCAACAGGAAGGAGAATGTGTTTATTTGAAACGTCAGACAAATGCACACATAGGCAGCTATTGGGAGGCCCTGTATTATTTACAGAATCCCGCTCCTTACTATAAAAGGTTCGCACTATGAGGGAGCTACTGGAGGAGTGTTGAGTGAATTTTAGTGCAGGAAGCTAATGTAAAGAGAGCTATTGAAAACACGTGCTTCATAAAAGAGACAGCAGGGGATGCAAAGGCAGGCTATAGCAGTTTCCCCAGAGGTGTGTGTTTGTGGGGGAAGAGGAAAATTAAAAAAGACCTTACAGCAGAGCTGTTGGTTAGGTATATATATATAAGAAGAATAGATACTCCAGGTGAGAAATTAATGTTAAAAGTAGAATCCCTCAAAGTGAAAAGAAGTACAAACTGAGAAATGCAACCAACATTCTTTGTTTGTTTTATCTGAATAGGGATAAATTTTGCCTCAGTTGGAATAATTAGCATAGTATGGAAATGAATATTACAATAATAACACAACCACTTTGATGTATCAAAGAAAGACAGTTGCTTTAAACTGTGATCCTAAATCTGGTCTGTCTTGTCTTCTGATCTCGATTATTCATGTAAAGGGAATGAAAAGACTCTTAAGCATGAATGGAGTTAAGCATCTCAAGATATTAAACACTCTTCAGGCTTAAGAATACGTTTCAAAGTTGTCTCCTTTGATCTGTAATGATATGTTGCAGTGCTGCTTGAAAATTCCTGACACAATGTGTCTCTTTCCTCCTCCAGGATTTTTGGAGGTCTGTTTCTGGACGTGAAGCGGAAAGCCCCCTTCTACTGGAGCGACATTCGGGATTCGTTCAGTCTTCAGTGTCTAGCCTCGATCCTGTTCCTGTACTGCGCCTGCATGTCCCCCGTCATCACATTTGGAGGTCTGCTGGGAGAGGCCACGAAGGGCAACATAGTGAGTTATGAGGATTGGCACTCTAATGGCAGCGTTTGTGTCAGGAAAAGTGGTGAAGACGGAGGCGAACCCAGAACGCAGACTCATACTTGAAAAATAAACTAATTTATTAAACTAATAACAAAAGTGAAAACAAAAGCTGTCGAGGCAGCAAACTAATAAGATAAAAACTAAATCAAAAACCAACCAAAACAGGAGCAAAACCCAGCAAAAGCCAAATCACCACAGTTTGTGCTTTTTAAGAAACTGGTGAGAATTAAACACTCATTTCTCAGGTTCAGAGTGCCGGCAAATTAGATCTGAATCTTTCACCACTATTATTCACTAGTTATTCAGTCTAATTTACGTGTTTGTATATTAGTAAAAAAAGCAACACAGATAAGTAGCTTCACTGTTTCTAACTGTGAATTCTCCCCAGCTTTGATCTAATAAAGGCTTCCCCGTGGTGTCTGTCTCGGCATTAGTTCACAGCACAAAGACATTCATTAAACTTAGTTTCCTAAAGCTAAAGTGCAACACTAATTAAACACTACAATACAAACTGTTTAAAGTCAAGAACCATGTCCATCCCTCCACATATGGAACCATAGACATTTTTATTGATGTCAAAGTTGAGAAAAGTATAAAGTAAAAGAAGAACAAACTACAGTTCAAAAGCAATTAGATCAAATACTCAGTTATGTGTTACAGGAGAGTAAATGCAAATGTATAAACATATAATTTCATTAAATTAATTAATGTAATGAATAAATAGCCACACAGACAGAAAAAGTATGTTATCAAATGATCAATAATTTCCTGCCTGTCTCTTCATTTATCTTGCTGCAGGCTGTTCGATATATTGTTGCTTTTCTTCCTCTCCCTGCCCTTTACCCAGATGCCCTTACTGTTAGCACAGACACTGTCAGCTGATGTGTGAAATGCGTCTAAGTAAACCCAGCAGGCGTGAGCTTCACAGAGATATGAATTCAGACGAGTCAGTGGGGTGGAAACATTTCGAACAGTTTATTGAGGCACTCAGACCCAACACAACATTTCTGTTTGATCCAAGCTCTCTGTTTTCTGGTCGGGGTCTCTTCCTCACCTCTCCTCTCTCTTCTTCTTCAGCCTTTCCTCTCAATCCTCCTGGTTGTCGTTTCACTTTCCCTATTCTCCCCTTCTTATTCCCTCACCCCATCCCTTTCCTCTGTCTCCACAGAGTGCAATAGAATCCCTTTTTGGAGCTTCACTGACAGGGGTGGCATACTCCCTCTTTGCAGGCCAGCCCCTCACTATTCTTGGCAGCACAGGGCCTGTTTTAGTGTTTGAAAAGATCCTCTTCAAGTTCTGCAAGTGAGTTTGAGCATGTTGATTTTAAGACTTCCAACGGGCCCTAAAGTAGATGTAATTACCGTGTTCTGTTTGTCTTCCTTTCCCAGTGATTACAGCTTGTCCTACCTGTCACTGCGGACAAGCATCGGCCTATGGACGGCCTTCCTGTGCATTCTGCTGGTCGCTACAGATGCGAGCTCACTGGTTTGCTACATCACTCGCTTCACAGAGGAGGCTTTTGCAGCTCTCATCTGCATAATCTTCATCTACGAGGCCCTGGAGAAGCTCTTCCACCTTGGAGAATATTACCATGTCAATATGCACAACAACTTAGACAATCTCACCTTCTATTCGTGAGTGGCGATATTAAAAATTGTTACTTGAGTGTTTTTGGTTTTGTCGTCTCACAAGTAAGAAGCTTTTTGTGAGGTTGCTTGTGTTTGGATAAAAGGCTTTCAAGTTCCTTGCAAGAACTTTTTGACTAGAAAAAAAACACTATGTGGAAACAGACATTGTTAGTTTCATAATTTTCAAATATTATTTATTTATAAACATACAGAAATGCACCAATGCATAACATATATTACCTTAACTGAATCACATTTTGACAGGGGAACAGTACCAAGTACTTTTTAAGTTTCACTATAAGTCGTGTAGTTTTTCTGCCCATCTATGGTATCAGGAGCACACAGCTCTTGTGCACGTTCTAAATAAATTTATAAAGTAAATTTAAGAGCAGCTGATGCTATTTCATCTTCTACAGCCTGTGTTCTGTATTCACTCTAAATTAAACGAAATGGTTTATTATTATTATTATTATTTCCCCTGAGATAAAGGTGCAGTCTGTGCTTGTTGCCGGTTCTGTTGTCCCCAGGTGTCAGTGCTCTCCACCAGCCAATGCGTCAGATCTGCTCATGCAGAAGTGGAACCGTTCCGGTTACCTCAGCTCCGACTCGATCCCGTGGAGCAGCCTCAATGTGTCGGTGAGATTGGCTCAGAGTGACCTCTAGTGGAGGAGACAGCAATTACAACGTCAGCTGTGGGATTCACAGAGCAAATGCAGATAATCAGCCAGAGTATTACTTTTACTACTTATTCTTATTTAGATGTTTCCAAACTCTGGGGGAATGCCAGATTTTTTTAAAAATGTAACAAGGAAAGGATGAATATTTTAAATAAAGAACACTGACGTTACTTTTGGAGGAGAAAAACATATCAGTTTGCAGACTGCATGACAGTCACATGCACGACCACCCATGTGCTGATCTAAGACAACATGGAAGACGTAGAGATGAAATGAGATTCCTCCTTCTTTCTCTGGGAATACCATCATTACATATCTGTGTCTTCTCATCACATATTATATGCTTGCTGATGCATTAAGGCTTTAATTACTGTTTTCAACCTGCAGTAACAAGATAGGATTTTAAATAGTCAGTTT
>NC_051434.1:6811296-6817178 GCF_001649575.2 Kryptolebias marmoratus
ATATATATATATATATATATATATATATATATATATATACATATATATATCAATGTTTTTGCTAAAGAAAATTGAAGGAAGAATTAGTTTTTCTTCAAAAAATGTCACTGACAGAGACATTGAAGGGAAATTGTTGCTAATCAATAACATAAACAGGCTGAATTTCAGGGAGAGGACTGAGTGTTTAAAACAAAGCAGAGCAGGATCTGAAGTGTAATGATCTTCAACACAAGTTACACAATAGGAGGTTTCTTATGAAACATGAATGGCTCAACAAGTCTTTTTCACAAACACTGTAAAATAAATCTGCAGATGTCAGACATGAGCATCCATTTTCCACAACAATCTGATCCGGTCACATCAGTCGGAGGGAAACTGGAAATATGGACCCAACAGAAGGACGAGGGGAATATTGATTAATCTGAGAGCTGGAAATCATTCAAGGTCAACAAGCTGGAGAACATGTAGATCTTATGTAAACCACTTCAGTGTAACACCAGCTGTTAGCTGCGCTGCTCTGTATGATAATTATACTGATTTAGTCAAGGACACAAAGACTTCTTCCATAGCTGCAGTCACTCTGGCTGAACTAAATCCACGACTGAGAGTTTTAAAATGCATTTTAATCTGTTGTTATTACATGTAAAATAAATGACGCATCAGCATTAATATTCTACTCCTGTTTTCCAGATGTGTAAGTCACTTCATGGGGAATTTGTAGGTCCTGCCTGTGGTCACCATGGACCCTACATCCCAGATGTCCTCTTCTGGTCCATCATCCTCTTCTTCACCACCTTCTTCTTATCCTCCTTCCTCAAGCAGTTTAAGACAGACAGATACTTCCCCACCAAGGTGAGGTGTTCATTCATTCTGCTCCTTTCAAAATAAAGTGAGAATTTACATCATATAAAATGTTCATGATAAAAGAAATAATGTCCATACACATCAGAATAAGGTCTGTTGTACCTCTGGATATAAACAACTGTGGATCGATATATCTAAAAGCTTCCCACGACCTGGAAATGTTTACATTGCGGCAGTCGTTAGTATGCTTGAGCAGCCTCACGTACAGAAAGAAAAGAGCTTCTTCTCTCCTCCCACACAATAACACTTAGTCTGTTATCACTTGGCGCAGGCAGATGTTCATTTTGTGTGATTTTCGCTGCTGACACAAACATAATTATTTCTTTGGTGGCTCTACAGAAAGCATGTGGTCGTAGCGAAGTGGCTTTCATTTATGATTTTGTGTATGAAAGTTAAAAACCTGTCATTTGTGTGTGTGTGTTTGTGTGTGTGCCGTAGGTGCGCTCCACTATCAGTGATTTTGCTGTGTTTATAACCATCATGATTATGGTGTTGGTGGATTTTCTGATGGGAATTCCAAGTCCTAAATTGAATGTTCCTGACCGCTTCGAGGTAGGCATTAAATTGAATATTTATGTTTTTTACTGCATGTTATCTGTAGACGGGTAGTCTCCTTCCGCAGTTTTGTTATATACAATATGCTGAATGTGTGTCCCTTTTCCCGTGCAGCCAACTTCAAAGAACAGAGGCTGGCTGATGGATCCATTAGGAGAAAACCCCTGGTGGACGCTGCTGGTGGCTGCACTCCCTGCTTTGCTCTGCACCATCCTCATCTTTATGGACCAGCAGATTACTGCAGTCATCATCAACCGCAAAGAGCACAAGTTAAAGGTCAGACTCAACTCAAGAAAGGTCGTTTTTTTAGATGCACATAACCTCTGTTATGTATGTTTCAAATTGGATTTTAAAGATGGCATATTTTGAATTTCTTATGAAATTTTATTGATGGTAACTGCTGATACCTTTTTACATACAGCAAATAAAAACAGACAAACATTATAAAACATAATACAGCATTATTAGTGTTAGGGGAAATTGAGCAGCTAACCAGTGACTAACAGTTAGGTGTAAATGTAACACAGATGTTTCTCAAACTCGTTAACCATAACAACTGAGACTGTCAGATTAAGATTTATACGTAATCATAATGATGGTTATTTTCCTGTTAATTTCTATACTAGATATATTTAGATGTGTCTTTAATATAGATGAGTAAGTGTAAAGTAAAAAATACAGGCCGGTCTTCAGCTGGTATCAGTACGTACACTTTTTTCATTGCTGCACTCACAGAAACTTTACAGGAGTTTTGTGTTTCTGCTGGATTTATTGGCTGCTTGTTGATTAAATACTTTCTTTCAAAAAAGCAGCCTCTACTGAAAATGTCCGTACGATCATCATGGCTGCAAAGCAGGAACAAAAACAACGGAGCAAAATTCACAGCAACAAAAAAACTTTGTGCGGCTTTGTCTCAGAGATCTCACTGACACTGACAACACAGCCTAGATAAGATTATAGTTCTTGTGCAGATGTAACAGACCTACAGTGGTTTACAGCATCATTGCATACACTGTTTTACTTTTTTGTATTTTTTGTATTCCCTTTAAGATTCTCTCTTTCTAAACATCAACTACTGTCACAAACTGTGCTCATTTTTCACTTCTCTACTCTTACCAGACATTTTTCTTATATTTTTCTCATCCTAAATGCCCTCAAAGGCCTCAACAATATAATTTTAAAATAGAATTTTCCTATGTTTTATGTCTGACTCAGTAAAATCAATTTGATTTAAAATATAGTTAAATACTTTTAATTGTTTTAGCTCTTACCTATGGAGAGATTTTTTCCTCTGGGCTAAATGTTTATATCTGCTCCTAATTTTCTCATATCACTTGTTATTTTCTCTTTTTTCCTTGTGTCCCACAGAAAGGCTGTGGCTATCACCTGGATTTGCTGATTGTGTCAGTGATGCTGGGCGTGTGCTCCATTATGGGCTTGCCGTGGTTTGTGGCTGCCACCGTCCTGTCCATCTCCCACGTGAACAGCCTGAAGGTGGAGTCGGGCTGCTCAGCACCAGGAGAGCAGCCCAAGTTTCTGGGCATCCGGGAGCAGCGGGTCACTGGGTTCATGATTTTCATCCTCATGGGCTGCTCTGTTTTCATGACATCAGTCCTAAAGGTGATAAAGGGAGAAATTATTGGCTGGCATACAGCTGAAGCATCTGTCAAGAATATTCAGGCGATGTTTTTGTGTTTGTCTTATTATAGAGTGCTGCAAGAAATGCCGTGCAAGCTTTAAATAATTCATACTTGTTTACTCCACTTTTGCTCTTTCCAGTTTATTCCCATGCCCGTTCTGTATGGAGTCTTTCTCTACATGGGTGTCTCTTCCCTCAAAGGCATTCAAGTAAGAATCTGCTGTGCCTGCCTTTGAAGATAATAAACCCTTCAAATCAAAGCAGAACAGTAGTCACGAGCTCTTATTAAAGCCGTGTTTACCTCCTGAACTTCAAAACCTTTGATAGCAGTTCCGAATCCATGAACGCTTTCGTTAAATTTGTTTCCGACTCTGATTAGCATACTGTGTTTTACCCCGTCCTCGTCGCTCTTCGTAGTGCTTTTCATTTGCATCTCTCGTTTTTTTTTTTTCCTTTTAGTTCTTTGACAGAATCAAACTGTTTGGTATGCCTGCAAAGCACCAGCCCGATCTGATCTACCTGCGCTACGTGCCGCTGTGGAAGGTCCACATATTCACGCTGGTGCAGCTCACCTGTCTGGTGTTGCTCTGGATAATCAAGGCCTCTGCAGCAGCTGTTGTGTTTCCCATGATGGTAACAATTTCAACCTCTTATTTTACCATAAGTGCTGATAAGGCAATAATTTCTAAAATAATAACATTTTATAATTCCTGTTTATTGTTGTGTCAATTCTTTTAAATAGTCTAAATAATAGATGGTATAAATTGTCTTTTATTTGGTTTTGACAATAAACTGTGTTACAAAATGATGTGTTGTGACTTTTTTGACCTCCGCCAAGGAGGTATAGTTTTTTTTTTGGCAGAGGTTTGCTCTCATTGAGTGCTTTGTAGTTATGTATGTTTTTTTTTTTGTTTTTGGCCCCAGGTTCTGGCACTGGTCTTCATCCGAAAGCTTCTGGACCTTTTCTTCACCAAGAGAGAGCTGAGCTGGCTCGATGACCTGATGCCAGAGAGCAAAAAGAAAACAGAGGATGACAAAAAAATCAAAGCACAAAAGCTGGTAAATGTTTTCTACATCTATAGATATGTATATGTGTGAGTGTGTGAGTGTGTTTTCAAAGTCACAAAGTTGTTTTACTGTTTTGTAGAGCAGTGACTCGCCTCACAAATTTTGTTAAGTTTGAGTGACTTACAAACCCAAGCAGTTTGGTTTTGAAGCCTAGATATTTAGATATTTATTTTATAATGAGCTTGTAAAGAACACAGACTCCTCTAACAGTTCCTGAACAGGCCGTGAGCAAACATGCTGTCATTAAAACAGGAAAAAATGGTAAAGTTTTGTTTGTGATCGACTCTTACAATGTTTTTTTTTGTTTTAGGAGGAGGAGTCAGACGTGCAGGAAGAAGAGGAGTTGGGAATGAAAGTCAGGTTTGCAGGTTCAACCCGGTACAGTATCTCAGGGAGGTAAGTGGTTCCCTCCATAAAGCATCCTTTCATTTTACAAGAAGGCATAAAGTCTGTTTACTTGAAGTCTACTGTGTCACACCAACATCGACTGTTCCCTCGAGCTTTTTCTGTCTCCAGAAACATTCTCTTTAGATCTAATATGCTTCACATAACTCATCCAGAAATTTGAAGGAAAATATGTTCAAATAGTTTATATTTAATAAAAATTAGAGCTGTGAGCAGATTTTCTGATGCATCTTTGCCTTGCACAACTTGAATTGTTCATTTGGACAGCTGTGTGTTCTGTCCATCTTGAACAGATCATACATAGGAGTAGTGACCCACAGCCCCCCAGTGGAAGGAGAGGTAGCAGGGTGTGTGTCTGATGTAAAACATCTGACCCAAACGGCCGCATATTAACTCTGTTTACTCAAACTAAGACAGCCGGTGCATGACCCAAACTGTCATCCTGTAGCTATTAAAATAACAAAAAGAAAACCCTGACATTAAAACGCTGCTTTGCTTTCTTTAAACCAGAATGATTGTCCTGTTACAATTTATCTTACTAGTTTCTCACAATGAACTTTCAACATATAAATGTTTGTTAAAGCATTAATTATCTGTATTAACATGGAATGTTCATGTTGTGATTTGTCTTGTCAGCCATGTTTTTGCTGTAAACTTGTTTAAATGCATGTTTGTGCCTGCCTGTTTGAACTGCTGTGACCCTGAACTTCTCTCGCTGATTTGACGTCCACGTGCCTGTCTTCTCTCTTGTGTTCGTGTTTTGCACTTTTCGGCATGCAGTTCTGATTCTGACCCCTTGGTTGTAAATATCTCTGATGACATTGTCCAAACGGCAGTGTGGAAAGCAGTGAACTCGAGTGCAGAGTCTTGTGTCCAACCTGTGACGCGTAGTGAAAGGTAGCTATGGCATCTCCTGAAGTTTTCCAGAACCGTTTTTTACCAGCCACTCAAATATTTTACCAGCCACTATTTTTTGTTGTGACAAAAAGTTATTTCATATGATGATGATGATCGACACGGGTGGAAGCAGTTGTGGTGCCCTACAAGCTGACTACTCTTGAAAAACAGAAAATAAAATAGCTTCTCATCACAACACCTAATTGGTGTTAGACTGCATGTAATCTGTAGTGGATCAAGTGCATCATATGGGTTTGCGGTGAACTGTTGTAATATTTTTAAGGAAGTTTTCTCAGGTTTTTTCAGGTCGAATGTTTTTTAGATAAATAATTTTCCAACAACAACCAGTTAATTTACCAACAAGTCTTTAACTGTGTTTATTCCTCTCATCACGGACAACAAGTCCTGTGTATTTGGAGACATTTGTTCTTTTTCTGCAAAAGTTACAAGGGGG
>NC_051434.1:6817748-6912023 GCF_001649575.2 Kryptolebias marmoratus
GATGGGGGAACGCGGCTCGACGTAACAGCAGCAACTCGAGCACATTACTGCCCCCTATATGTCAGGAGGACAAATAACACATTTTCTGTTCAAATTGCCAACCCGCCACAGTGGCGTGTGTGTTGATCAAATTCACCCGCCACTTCAAATATTTACCCGCATTTGGCGGGTGGCGGGTGCTAATTTCCACCCCTGGTTGAAGGCACTCGTTGCAAAGTATGAAATCAAACATAAAAAGCCTTATACTGAACTACATCAAAAGGTGCAGTTTGTAACTCCAGTAGTTTTGCAGACATATTGATCTGCAGTTCGGAAACGTGTAAACAAAGCACCAGGCTGAATCCACCAAAAATAAACATAGAGGCTCGAGTCACATGACTGACCTACATCAGGCTGGTCCAATGTCGGAGGAGGTGAACAGATGTGGTGAAAACGGACAAATTTAGATCTCAGAGAAGAGAAGATAAAAGGAAATTTATGTAAGACAACTCAAGAAATCAGTTCTTTAATTTAAGGCCATAATAACCATCAGTATAAGGGAACGGGCAGATTCTGTTTCTTACTTTGTTCATTTCTTTGCCTGATCTTTAAGACTTTGCAATGAGTACCTTTAATGGAGGTACCTTTATTATAAAATACATTTAATTAATATGCCAGCATAAAACTTTATTTTGATGATATTCTGTCAATTTTTCAAATACACTCATTTGAAAGTCTTGAAAACTTTTGATTCAGATCAGGGAGGGATCCAATCTTTTCTGCAGCACTACAAACAAACTATATTTTGAAAAGACATTTAAACAATCCTTTTACAAACAGAAGATAGTTTTAAAAAAGCACACAGTTTGGTCCTGTCTGCCAGCTAAATATTTTAACTCCCAGATGAGGTTAAATTGGGCAATTGGTAAAGATAAATTTTCATGTTTTAAAATTTCTTGTGTTCATTTTTTTTATTTCAACATGTATAAACCCTGTTATCTGCAAAGTGTAGTTATTCCATCTACATAGATTTTTTACTCATTTTGTAGATTTGCACATTTGAAGTGTTTTGCATGTAGCGAATAAGAACATCTCACACACCCTGATAAACGTGGTGCCTCTTTCAGTGAGGACTCCAGGTTGGGAACCATTGCACTAACTGCTACTGCCGTGCGCTTAATATTTATCTTATTTAACAGATTTTAAATCTGCACCAGCACTCATTCTGCTTCTCTTTCTTCCTCTCTGAACAGCCAGGAGAAGGTGGCCTGCGTTCGAGTTGACGTCAGCCCAGACACACCAGGAGAGGGCTCCACCACCGAGACCTTCCTGTAACGAAGGAAGGCTCGCTCTGCTCTCCCGGACCCTCACAACACTTTCACGCCACGGAGCTCGCCAGCAGCTCAAAGGGGACCTGGAGCGCCACAGTCTGTTCGCAGGGGGGGGAGGGGTCTGCTTTTTCTCTGCCAGGAGCAGAAGAGCTCCCACGAGGACACGTGTCCAGTTCTACTCAACACACCGCCGGGCCATCTTTTATCTCCCACTTTAAACCGGACGTCAAAGGAAAGGCAGATGAGGATCTCAGACTGCATGAACTGAACTGATTTCACTTTCACTGCTGACAGAACTGTACGATTTTTGGTTTAGGGTTGAATCAGTTACACCAGCTTCCAAAAAAAAACAAAAAATGCTCTCATAAAAGCCATTAAAGTACTGTCCGTGTTTGATTTCCTTCTGAAGCACAGCGATCCAAACCAAACGCAGAGCCACATTCAGACCACGACTGCATACATCCTGGGTTTTTCTACCAGGAGCCTCCTTTCTCTGGGGGTTCCACAGTGTCGGTGTTCAGCCCACGTAATGTCTGTTATCTTGAAGTATTTTATCTGTGTGAATACTGTACTTTTCATTTGTATTGTAATAGAAAAGCCACTTTAGAGGCCATTAAAAGTCTGTACTGTACAGTAAAGCACTTTGCGAGGAAGGTTTACGATTAAACATAGATTCTATTGTGTTCATAAAAAGATAACTTCCCTTCCTGCAATATTTCTTAGGAATGTTCTTCAAACTCAGCTCAAGAGTCTTGACTGATTTCTGATTGTGGTTGTTTGGTTTCATTTAGGTTTTTTTATTATTATTTTGACTCAAGGCAGCGACAGTTACCTGCCCTCCTTTTGTCGCTGGCGTCAAAACTATTTTAATAAATGATAAAATATATTAAAGTGCAAATAAAGAAGAGAATATTTGTGATCCCGGGTAGTTGCACTCATTTTCTACCGTCTGCATTCTTGTGAATATGTTTGTCGTACAAAGATGTCTAGTGTTACAGATAATTTTATGCAAAATATTTCTACTGGATATGTAAGAAAAAAAAAGAAAAGCCTCATATTCTAGAAATGTGTTTTTATTTTGCTAAGTGCAGTCGTGTTTTAGCAATAAGTATTCCAATACAGTTCAATGTTTGGACTCCTGAAACTCCTTTAATATTCTGGCAAAGAATTGTTCGTGAGACGTTTGCGTGCGCGTTTCATCAGCTCTGTGTAGCGATCCTACTACCGACAGCTTACGTGCCTTGTTGAAGCTCTTTGTGTGCAAAAGTGTGACGATTAAAATGTTGTACAGGTGCACATGACGGCGCACAAGCTCCAAAGATGGGCCCCTCGTTTTACGAAGCGTGTTGCAGATGCTTTCTGTTCGTCGTCGTCGTCGTGTCGTTCTGCGTCTGTGTGAAAGTCGTAGCCCAAGCCACCAACAGGAAAACACGAACTTTGACCCGTTTTCCATTTACAAATGTAACTAAAACTTTGTTTATCTGTGTGTGTTAAGCTGTCACGGCTCTAGTATTTGTTTACCACCAAAAAAAAACTAAAGTGTTAATAATACTTATATTTAAATAATCAGTGAATGTTAAATTATTGTGGTGTCATGGTCAGAAATAAATGTGTATTTATTTATTTTGCCAAAAAAAACCAATAAAAATAGTAATGTATAGTTATAACTCTTCACTCATGGTTGCTCTGACCAAAGTGAACAGAAATCAGTAGAAAGTTTCTGAACAAAATAATTTACTATTAAAGACCCTATTTTCACAGCATCACTTTCAATTAGAAGAAATAAATTTGAATCTGCTGCAGGAAAAGTGATGATTGCCCATCAGAATCCCTCAGTGAAACGGGTTTCTACTGATGCACAAACCACTGGTGAAGAACTTTGCATCCTGTCGTTTAGGTGGTGACTCCTCTGTCATGACTGATTGTTGCAAAGCAATAAAATGAACACGTTCTGCTTTTCGCCTGTTTTTATTTAACCTCAGTGGGACCATCGGGGGTTTTCAGGAAGCATGGAAGTTGATTTTATTTTATTTTCCAGGCCTGGTTAAGTATAGGAAAGCATTTGTGTTTTTGCGTTTTCACAAAAAAAAAAATGAACATCTTCTGCACAATGACCACTTCTGGTTCATGTACCACTCGGGTTGCCATATTTCATGCTAAGATGAATTATTACGTCAACAAGAACCATGCAGCTACTTTATGAATGTCGTCAGTTTTGCATGTTGGGGTGATGAGACTATAGACAAAGATTTTCTTTACCCGCTTTTCTCATTTCCTGGTCAGGGGGGGAGATGACGCCTACCTCCAGCAGTCATATGTAAAAATATATTAGCAAAAACCTTTAAGATGAAATATTTCCTCACAGATCAACATAAACCAGAGCAGTGTAGAAGGGAATGAAACATCTCCAGCAGTAACAGGTGGTTGTTTACAAAAACTATTTGTAACTGAGGGATAAAACTTCCTTACATCCAGTTATTGTACACAATAAAACTACTCTGCTGGACAAAATGGTTAATTACAGTTCATTTACAGATGTGTGGATGTCAAAAATGATTTATTAATTGTCAGAAAATCGGAGTATTTTGAGTCTGGAATGTCAAAATTGAAAAATGGGACGACAGCTGGGGAGGCCCCATCGGCAGGAAACAGAAAGGAGGGCTTATTAATCAAATCTCAGCTTGAATTTTTATGTGTTTTTCTCCTGAAGATCGAGTAGATCTGACCCCAAACACAGCTTTAAATATAAATTAATGTGTTGGAGAAAACAGACTGAAATAAGGTATTTTTCCCTATTTTGATCAATTGAAAAATTGTTTCTCTGATGCAAAAAAAGGTGAGAGTAAGCATCATTATTAGTATTTTTTGGGCTACGGTTACAATTCTGAGACAAAAAAGCTTTTTTTTTAACCATAAAAAATCTACAAGCTTAGTTTTAAGACATTTGTGCAGTCAGGTATTTTCTTTTCTTCTTTTTTAGCAAGATAAACAGACACAAGGGGCTTCCTTCCAGCGTGCAAATATTTCACCTGAGAATTTTCCTCTTTGTGATTTTCTTCTTGTGACAAATCACAACTGCTGTGAACCAGATAAATAATCCGATGATTTCATCCTTAAAAGAATGAAACAGATATCAGCACGAGGGCATTTTGTCCCGTTTAACACAAGCTGAAGTAAATGCAGGAGGTGGCAGCAGAGGTCTACATAACATGCTGCTGCAGAAAAAAACAATTCACTCTTTACATTTCTGACAAATTAGAGCGCCTGAAGGTTTTGACGTATTTGTTTAATTAGACCTCCCCAGTGGACTGTGCAGTGTTTGATTACCTCTAAGTACTGTAGGTGTAAAAAGGAGTGAAATCATTTCTAATCGGCACACGTGCGTCTTGAAGTAAAGTTCAAGCCACAGTGAATAGATCTTTAAACCGGTTTCACCTTGTTGCAGGTGTAAATTACCTCTGATCGTTCCAGGAGCTTGAATTGATTTCTGCCCAACACAGAATCCAGCTGACCACAGAGCTATTACAGATGTTTACTCCTCCAGGAACGTGTCTGATGGTCTCTGATGACAAACAGTACGTGTTGTTTCTGCACTGAGGAAACTGAACAGAACTGCACCTTCTGTGTTCACAGCTTAACACAGAAAACATGCACTTCACAGATGGACTCTGGGTTTATAACAGGGGTGTCCAATCCTGGTCCTCGAGGGCCACCATCCTGCATGTGTTACTTGTTTCCCTGCTCCAACACACCTGATTCAGTGGTTAAATCACCTCTTCATGTTCTGCAGAAGCCTGTTAATCACCCATTGATTCAAATCAGGTGTGTTGGAGCAGAGAAACAAGTAAAACCTGCAGGATGGTGGCCCTCAAGGACCAGGGTTGGAGACCACAGGTTTATAATGATCCAAAAACAACAAAACGAAATGAATGTAACTAATTTAGACTAAATATCACACAAGAAACCACGTCAGGGAACAGGTCACATGTAGTCCACTTTGAAGCTGCTTTTTTCACGGATTTCTTGATTATTTCTGAGCAACGCGTGCTCCAATCTTGACACAGGACAGGGTTCACATCTGTGCACCCAAACCAGAAACCTAACACAAACAAATGTAAACAGCTTTCACCCCTGAGACAACAAAAACAAACATAAAAAAACTCACAATTCAGTCAGCGTTAGTGTTCACATGTTGTCAGTTTAGTGACAATCAGAAAAAGAACGTAGCAAAACTCGTTTGAATCACCAGACAACATTACACTAGATGTCATTTTAATAAACATGAACATAATTCTTGTTTTTTCTTTTTTTTTTTACATGTTAGTAACAGCAGCAGTCATTTCCAAAAGCTTAACAGGTTTATTGTTTTGTCTTATATGGTTTCTGCATTTTGGCAGTGCATATTTTAACAGTAGGAACATCTTTATGTATATTTTAAAAAAGCTCTCCGTTACAACATCTGTATTTTACACGGATCTCCACCTCTGTTAGGTTCTCAGTCAGTTTGTCAAAGAAAAGAAAAGAAAAAAAACATCCTTAAACCCCATCGGGTTACAGCTCAGCACGATACACACTCGGAAACCTTCAGACCAAATTCACTTGATGCAGTTTAACATATAATAAGTGTGACACGATTTGTTATTATTCACAGAGATAATATTTGTACTAAAGTGGCCGTTTTAAAGTGTCTTATATTGATATTCCCACCCCAACCTAAAGCAAAATCTTTTAAACAAAATTTACTGCTTATTAAACAAAAAAAGCTGCCAAACTCAACAACAGCTGTGTTCTTTTTCCCACAATTATCATTTCTGTTTAAAAGGCGTTAATAGTCATTTTAGTAGTTTTTTAATTATCGTTTAAGTTTGAAATGTTTGTCATCATGCGGACAACCAAACCTTAAAAAAAAAAAAAAAAAAAACACTGCCTCTTTTTTTCCAGACTGAAAGGGTCGGAAACCAACACTGCATTTTAACAGAAACAGTTTCCCCAAACAGGAAGTCGTCCTCCTCTGAGATCTGCAGCGGCTCGCGGCGCCCAGCGCTCAGTTGGCGGCGTTCTGCGGCCCCTCTGGGATGAGCGACATGAAGAACGTTATGATAAAAGACCAGGTGGAGGACAAGAAGCCTGCGTTAGGGGCGCTGTTGGGATCCTCCGCACCTTCCTCTCCGCTTTCTCCGTCGTCGTCGTCCGAGCCGTCGTCGTTCACTCCTTCCTGAGCGGACGAGGCAGAGTCTGATTAGGAGTCAAACCTGATTCCCGTTCGGATGTTTATCAGGCAGCTGCTGTGAAACATCAGCTTTCACCTGAATGTGGAATAAGATGTCCACACAGGTAACTTCAGAAATAACTCACTATTAAAAAAGGTTTATTGTTGTCTGATCAATGAATGCTCATTATATGCAGGTTTTTATTAAAAAAAAAAAAGTATTTTTGTTACCTAATTTACTTACCAATAGTTGCATTTATTGTTAGGTTAGGTGTTCAACTGTAAAAGAGTTAAATGTTCTGGATGAAGGAGGCATTTACCATTTCCTGTACGTCCTGATTTGGCTGCTCTCCCTCCTCCTCGTCCTGATTGGGTCTGTCTCCAGGCAGCTGCAGGTCGTTTTCCAGATTAAAGGGGAACCAGCCAGCCTGGTGCCTGCACACACAGACCGTCAGACAAAAATAAAATTAAAAACAACATGTACACAACGGTGTAAAGGAGGCTAATGAAGGGATCCCTCACAGGTAGAGCACCAGCATGGCCATCATCACCATGATGAAGCGGCTGAAGGACGAGTAGAAGTAAACTATGCTCAGCAAAATGGCGGCGCGTGAAAACGTGTACACCCAGTCCAGCCAGTCCCTGTTGAGCTCCTCCTCGTTCAGGATCTCCCCACCCTGGGCGTTCATCTGGACTTCGGGGTTGCCGTGGCGACCCGCTTGCGGCCGCCGGCTCAGAGGATCCGACTGAGTGGACTGAGCCGAGCCGGGCTGGTCGGGCCTGAGGTGCTGGGAGGAGGCGGCCAGTAACTGACTGGAGGAAAGGCGGAGGCTGACTGTGAGAACTCTGCTCTTTGTTTAAAAAAAGTATAATATATTGTTTGATCCAGAAAAACAGGAAAGGACTTACTAATGCATGTAGTACTGCCTGAAGTACAGCTGCTGCCACCACATTAGTGTCAAGGGGTTGTAATAAGAGGGCATGGTTGTCGGAGGGGCGTTCAGTGAGTCCTGACTCCAGCTGGAAGAGACACCAAAACACTTCAAATTATACATAAACTATATCATAAAGTGTTTAAACTTAATATCCTTTGCTCCTTCCTTCAGACGTGAGAAACAGCAACAAGTGAGTTCAGGACAGAGATGTTTTGTTTGATCACAGGCTGCATTGTTCCTTGTTTTTAAGTTATTTTACACTTATACTGTTAAATGCACAAGTTTAATTCCTCATCATCGCTGCCTTAAGAATAACCTTTGCATGCACAACAATAAGGATGGTTTATTGGTTGCAGTAAGTAAAATATTCAAACTATTTTTCGTTAGTGCTGAATCATGTAAAGACAAGATTCTTTGTGCGTGTTGATCTTCTGCGTGAAAAGTTTCTCTCACCTTCACCTCATTACTGTAACAGTCCACACAACAGACTGTCGCCTCAGTTTATTTATTAACACTACCGGAAGAGGAGAGGTTAGTTTGTAAAATAAATGTCTCACACATTGCAGGATGTCACAACATCCGACCCACTGCTCCTTCAAGGGACGAGGAAATTGGACTCTTATCGAAACTGAACACATTTCAGGTGTTCTTACAATGTGAGCAGCAGTTTTGACCTTATTACAATAAAGGCATCTTGGTAGCAAGTAAAGGATAAATGAGACAATCTAATTCAAATCTGCTTATATGTTTGCAAGTACTTTTCACCTACATGCAGGCTGTAAAGTCCTCACTCATTTTATATAATCTGCGTTCAAAGTCCAGGTCCAAAACAGTAATAATTCTCTGGGAAAATGCACTCAGAAGTGGTCGGGGAGCCAAATTAGAAACTAGAACATCATCCTGAATTGATGTCAGATTTACTAAATGAGGTCTTTATGTGTTAGACAGAGAAAAGTAAACTTTGCTTTATTTGTTACAAGAAAAAAAACAAAAGTGAAGTTCCAGGAAGGGGTCCCCTAACAGCAGGAGCTTTTACTTTTTCACCGTCCAAACTTACCTCTGCATAAACTGTGAATACATCTGGTGATAAAGAAGAGATCCAGCCTGCTGTCTCATCTCATCACTGCTCCCTGCTGCAGACACCTGCCCAGTTTGACTATTAGAACTTTGAGGGGCCTGTTACCGGAAAAAAAAAAAAAAAAAAAACGTTCAGCATATTAGCAATAGTACTGAAATAAGAACACGTGACAATTTAAAATCCTCTGGGAGGTCCTGATTGCAGCAGAGAGGCCGTATGATGAAAGGAAATGCCATGATGATGAAATGAATTGAAAGGTGCGACAGGCGTGCTGCTGACCCACCGCGGGACCGGCGGCGCTCTCCTGAGGCTTGTTACCGCGGCTGCGGGGAGGCTTCGGGGAGCTGGGAGGGGTTCTGGAGGCGCACACCAGATGGAGCATATGGTACTCGTCCTGCTGCGGAGACCAGCACAGCTCATTACCTCCCAGAGTCCAAGTATTGCATCTCCTTCAGACTAACAATACAGAACTCATCAAAGAACTTTTAAATCTAATTTATAAGCATTCACTTTGTAGAGGAATAATATTTGCAAATGCTCACAGATAATCATATGCCTCAAGATAAAATAAAATAAAACATAAATAAAAAACCTGAGTCCTCTGTGACTCAAAGGGACAAAAAGCAGCTAAACTGAGAACGTTACAAAGTTTAAATAAAAAGACCGTAAAGAACAAGCTCGTCTCTCTTACTGCATCTACAAAACAAGTCAAACCTCATCGCTGACGTTTTGCTCTCTTTGTCGTTTTAACATGTTTAAAAACCTGCTGATTCAGCAGTATCGAAGCTCTTCGGGTGTTGGCTCTTTTTTTTGCACACATCTGACCTTAAAATCAACAAAGTGAAGTATTTTAACCTCTGTACGCAGCTCCACTGTTGACACGCTGTGTGTGGAGAAGACTGACAAAGCTTAGAGATATTCTAAACAACGTGTCTCTAAAACAGAACTACGCACAAAAGATGCACACAACTTATTACAAAAAAACCTACACAACTTTACAGAACTGCAAAAACAGGAAAAAAACATGTTCAGTCAGTATTATGATGTTTTGTAGGACTAATTATATAGTTTTACTGACATCTAAATGTTGAAAATACCTGTAAATGTGAGCCAACCACTTCCTTAACAGCAGAGCTAAAAACTTTTATTTCGAAAAAAATTAAAGCTTTTTCATTTCTGCACAACTACAGTGAAGTAAGTGAGCTCTTCTGGTTCTTAGGAATTTTCCTCACAGGTTTATAGATTTTGTTTTGCAGACCGCTCAGATTGTTTTTCTGCTAAAAGAGCCTCCTTGAAGCTCTTGGAAGTGCATCTTTAACAGACCTCAGTAAAGCCTCTCTCTCTGTATGCCCCGAGCTACGAGAACTTACCTTCCTGAGCACATCTTTTAAGGTGAAGTGATCCAAAAGGAGTTTCCCAGAATACACCAGCCTCTGGTCTTTGGAGCTCTAAACATACAAAATAATGCTCATGAGGTCACGGGAGAGAAGTGAGTAAAAAGAGAATTACCATCATGATTAACTGCATATATTTGGTTCACTGCTTAAACTTAAAAAAGAAATTAATATTTAAAACTTGTGCTCAAGAAAGAAACTCAGCAGAGTGTGAAAAGTGGATGATCACAGCATCAAAGGGCAGACAACTTGTGTAAGTAATGAGGATGAGATCGTAGTAACCTAAATTGAGATAAGTGGGTCTTAGCAGTGGATTAAGCAGCCGGTACAACAAGGTCAAAACGTGTCCTCATTAAGCCTACGTTCATTCCTCACCCATTCAAGAATTTTAAATGATCCCCCTTCAAATGCGGACTCACTTGCAGCTAGATAGTTCTCCTTGTTCTTAAATAATATCGCAGTTAATCTTAATTGAATCCCACAAACAAAAGCCCAGCCCTCGGAGAGATTTACTGCACGGCAGTTTCTCCCGGTGTGTTTAAAAAAAGATCGCATCAGAACAAGCTCTTGGCGGGCGGCAAAGAACACAATCAGATTAGCAGAACAATGACACGGCAATCGAAATAACCGTTATGTCACAACTATTGACTTTAAGGTTCTTTTCAGCAAAAACCTAATTTCTTTCAGTGCAGAGAACAGACAAAAAGGCTGGCGTCGCTACAAGACTTCATCTGCGATACAAATCATGCAGGAAGCTCAGCAGAATACACACACACACACACACACACAAAGAAATTGGATCTTAGTTGTGTAAGTTCTACTCTAAAATAGTTTCAAAGTCAATTTCTTTCTCACCAGTCCTGCGTGAAACTGCATTTCTGACATTTAGGAGAAGCCAGAAATGCTCTTACACAACTCACTCAGGGTTTGAACTTTACAAATGTCACAAGATGCTACCAGATGTTGGGAGAATTGCTGGTGACTCAGATGACAGCTTAATTATTTTAAAATGCGTGATGAGCTAGAAACACTTGTTACCAGTTTGCTTCAGCAACATCGCCCTCGCTGCCCTTGTGCATTACAAAACAAAGTTGTAATTTTAAGGCAAATAAAAGCTTAAAAGTGAGCACTTGAAGTTGTAACTTGTGATTTAAAGATGAGGAGTCTCAGGAAAATATGGCCCAGTTTTACAATCGATAAGAAAAATTATCTGTGACAGAAACAAAGTGTGTTATTTGTATCTTCAGCGTGATGTACTTACAGGTTTACTGGGGTAAACATCAGACAGGTGGGCTTTGAGTTTCTCCACAGTCCAGTTCTGGAAACAGTTGATTGTCTGGTCATCGTATTTTTGGTTCGGGGCCTTGATGACAAGGGTAACAGGACTGTCCACAACACCTTGATCCATGACTCAGAAACATTTGTCTTCGATCAAACACGATGTGAGATGTTGGCCAGGCTGTCTGAGACCTGCTCCCAGCCCAAAAAGTCTCCTTAGTGTTTTTCTTCTCTTCTCACCGAAGAGAATTTTTTTCAATGTTTCTCCATTTGTTGTACTAAAGGCACACAGCTGGAAACAGACAGACACAAGGGTAAAAAAGACAACCTGATAAATGTTTGTTGTTAGCTGGAATGTAATCAAACAGAGGGTGGAGGGGACAAAAACGAGTATTTAAGGACAACATCAACTGACAGCTACATTATTACAATGTATTAACAAGCTCGCACGTGAAGAAACGATTTGCCACTAACGACGAGTTCGGAATAAAATGATATTTTGTGAAAGACGAAATAATCGGTAATCTCGTCAGTGTTTAACAACAGCGGCGCTAAGCTAACGCTAGCTAATAGATGCGCTTCTACAACCCGAGTAAAGTCAGACAGAAGCAGCTGTCACCGAGCACAGCTGCCCGGAAAAACTAAAAAAAGATCAAGCTTTACGTCGATGTTCGTTTAAAAGTGACTTTCGCCGACATTTGCCCACCTTTGTTGGGTGACCGAAATGTTAAAGAGCTCGTAGCTCAAAGCCCTGCCTGCTGCTGTTCTTCTTCGTGAGTTCAAAGGCGGTTGGAGACACGACGAAGTGTCCTTGCAGCGCCACCAACTGGACTGGACTGAGATGGCACAAATAAAAAATAAAAATTTCAAAAAGAAAGAAACACAAGCTACCATAAAATGTCGAAACATAAATGTATTTTTTTAAAGAGTTGTTTCTAAAAACATTAAGATAAAGATAAAAGTAACTATCATCTGTCATATGATATCCTTTCCTGCTGCAAACATTTATTTTATTATTCTCTAAACTCTGTCTGTCTTTGGTCTGTATGTGAAAGTGAACATTATTTAAACAATGATTGGTTAAAGTTAATTCTTCAATTACCTCAAATAAACCTGTCAATGCATTCAACACTAAAATCAGATTTTAGGTGGTTTCAATACTTAATTCTTGTACCACCTTCTTAGTTTAGGATCTCTGAAGGTGTCATACCCATGATTATCCCCGTCAATATCCAAATACAATTATTATAATAATATTTTTTTACATCATAAATTCTTCTCTTACAAATGTATTGTGAGCTCCTTGAGTAACATAAACACAGTTTTATTTTAGTTAAAACAAGTCAATAGTTTAGGTGTTGTCTTCTCGTTTTTAAGTTTCTTGTACTACAAAGTCCAACTTTTGACCTCTATATCAGTAGTTCTTAAACTTTTTAGCTTCCAACCCAGATGGTAACATAGGTAGAGACTTGCAGCATCAGCAGTTGCAGTTTAAGATGTTTCATTGTTTCAAAAATGTCCAATAATCAAGGTTATAGTAGTGACAGAAACAGACTCAACAATCGTTTTATAACGACTGAATTATCTTTCATAAGAATTATGTTTAATATATGTTATTGCCAGTTATTTTTAAATTTATTTAGATTTTTAACAAAGCACATATTTGGTGTTTCATGACCGAAACTCTAGACTCCCAAATCCATCTTTGGGGACTAAAGTTCATCTATTAATGTTATTTGCTTTACCCTTACGTATCGTCATTTAATGACTGTAATTTATTTTTAATAAAATGTCAAACAAGCTTAAGACATGTTTCTTGAATACCTATGACTTTCTGTTTTGTGTTGTTCTTTTTTTATGCTGGATAAAAATCCCAGCTTCTTTTCCCTGTGATATTAAACTGTGCATTTCATTTATTAAGAATTGTTGAGGGTTGTTAACTTTCATCATTTCTTTTCACTACCATCTACAGGACAAATGGTATATTACAGCACTGTCATGTAAAAAAGGAAATTAAAATGGTATAATCAGTGCTAAAAATAACAAAACATCTTCAAAATTAGGTCCAGTTTGTTCACATGCTAATCAAAAGTAATTCACATAAAAGAAAAAAGAATAAAAGTTGAATTAGTGTTGACTCAAACGCATAAAAATGCTTTAAAAAAACAACAGAATGACATTCACTAAATATATAACTATGACCACAGAGTACAAGCATTTGTCCTTTTTTCTTCTCCCATACTTAATCTTATTTAAATTTAATCTTATTTGATCACTTATCCAATTTTATAGATATATATGGTTTAACTTAACTTCTTTACTGCTCTTTTTTTGTCAGATTTTCTGAGATGGGCAAAGAATTGGCACGTTTGGACATACTTTTTGCATTTCCTTCATATAAAATGGGCTGTATCCGAGCTATAATCAGCACTGGTGGAGAGCAGCTCAGTTAAAGATTGTATCTGCCCAGACATTGTTAGTTTAATATTAAATTAAACTTTACTTGGGGGTGGAGGAGTCCGTCAGATGTTGTGCAGACTGATAAAATTGAACGTTTCTTTCCTTAGATTGAAATCAGCACAAATCAAGTCAAAGACTGACCAAAATTATGTCATGATTTTGTTGTTTTGTATGCTAAAAAGACGACGAACTTGAATACTTTTGATGCATCCTGAGAATTACAACCCTGTATTCACAATTACAGTGATTCAGCAGAAAGTCATGTTTGGAGCTCTGCAACAAATCCAAGAAAACAAACAAAAAGTGTAGCATGTAAAAAGTAATCTCATTTTGACCTTCTTTTCTGTGAAAAGCCTCTAAAAACAACCAACTTTCGACCCCACTTTATATAACTTTAGTACTCCTGCAGGTCACTGTGGGGCACTGAACTTTCTGGCCATTATTCCCTGATTAAATGAGAGTGCATTCATGTTCTGTTAATGGTCTTTCAGGTACTTGTGAATTACAATTCATTAAAATGTTCACAGGACAAAAGTGAATAATTTTAAGGAAATCAGCGGCAGGTGAACTGCAACTGTAACAAACGTCTCTGAGCAGCGGGCCACCCCCTTGACCCATTTGAGCTCAAGCTGCTCCAGTTTTCTCACCAGTTTTCTTTACATCAACATTGTTACGAATTCTGGAAAGTTCTAGGTGGAAAAAATAAAAACTGAGGCTGGAGAAATTTGTTCTGCACCTCACTTTTGCAAACGAGAAACGAGAAAATGAAGCGATTTCAGTTGGAAAATCCTCACCTACAGGATCAATCATTTCTAAAGGAACAATTATTAAGCTGCCAATACAACTTCAAATTTAAACAAAGCAAGTCATACATTTAGCTAAACAAACATTTTGCTTGTGTTTGACCAACTGTAGGACTGTCTACAAAGTGATACACTTGGAAAAAAAATCTCCTAAAAATATACAAACATCCTGTTGGAACGACTTCTACAGGAGATGAAAATGTCTGAGACGTTAAAGTCCAATATCATTTTGGTCATCCTACATCAGTACTAATGATATTATTGAATAATAAGGTCAGGTGTTGTACTTATTGTTTCTAATCACTCGTATTGTGTTGTTTTAACCTTTGTTCCCTGTGGAAAAAAGAGCTGCTAATTCAGTTCAGCTGAGTTCACTTCAGTTTGTTTATACAATATTCATCAAAGAACACTGTATACAAAAACACACACACAAACAAGTTCAATTTAAATCCAATTTCATCTAACTAATTCTATTTAATCCACTACAGTCAAATGTAGATTTGAATCCAATAATGCAGCCCAATCAAATCCAGTTATAATGCAATTTCATTCAATTATAAAAATGGCAGTTTATACAACGCTGCCCATCTCAGAAAACCTGCAGATTGCATTGAATCTATTAGAGGCTAAAGACAGCAAATGAAACTGAAGCACCGTGATGATTGTGCCACAGTGTTCCAGAGAGACCTAATTTAGAGTCAGAACGTCGAGCAGCGGGATGAAAACATGCTTATTTCTGAAGATAATGGCCATTTGTGAGTGGAATGTGTTTTATTACTATCATGGGGATGATTAAAAAATACAAGTTCTCTTGGTGATATTCTGAGGAAGACTTGCGACCTGTTCAGGATGTACCCCGCCTCTCGCACAGTGACCCCAGGAGATAGACACCAGCTACTCTCGACCCGAAGAGGAAATAGCGTGTAAAGAAAATGGATGAATGGATGAATATTCTGAGGGAGAGAGCTAGGTTCACATTGCGGGAGTGTTCATGCTGTGTAAAACCGTACTATGGTTGTCCAAATAAATCTCCCAGCTGTCAACCTTTGAGTCCTTTGGCCTTAAACGAGCCGGAGGGGTTGGAAGGACAGGAAAGAGACACAAACAGAAGCTCTGTTCCAGAAATTCTCCGACAGAATGAAGTCCATTAGCAGATCTGTGTGAAAGGCCTCAAATGTCTGTGAGACAGAGGATGGATGGGTGCATTTCATAAACAACTCTGAAATGCACCGTTATAGTTTCAACTTTGCACTCTTTTTCAAAAATAAAAGCACATATACACATGTAGATATGTTCTCATTTTCCATGAAATCCTTTTTTTATATTTATTTGGGTGAATTATTTCCCACTGGAGGCTTGTGTGCCCATTTCTTCACGAGTTACCGAATCGAGAACTTCCTGCAATGAAAAAAATATGCCATCAGGAGAGAGAAGCGCTTCCTTCTGACTTCAGTCCTGCTTGTTTGTTTAAGACAGACCGTCAGCTTTCAGATGTGACTAATTAACAAGGTGAAGTAAAAGTCACTTTATCAGCAGACAGTGTGTTTCATTTAATGGCACCACAACAAAAATATCCATTCTTTGCTTGCTCCTTTTTCCGTGTGCATCCCTCCTGCACAAAAGATGTTTTTCACACTCTGCCTCCATTAAAAAGTCAGTATATTCAGTACGGGACACTTCAGTGACCTGCTGCCCTCTATTAAAGATTTTAAAACTGGAACAGGTGACACAGTTTCCCCAGGACTTTTCGAAAAACAAAAAAGTTTTTAATTTTCTTCTAGGTTTCATGCAACATCTGACAAGGAAGTAAATCTGCACTGAGTGGAGCTTTAGGCTTCATGCAGTCGATCACCTTTACATTTTCATCTGGATCTTAATCTGGGTTAACAGAAGACCTGAGGAAAGAAAAGAGAAGAAAATACCTGGAGTGATGATTAAAGACTGACAACAACTGATTAAAATATGAAACCGGCTAGAAACAAGGGCTAATTAGAACAAGAGCCTCTGATAACAAGAACAAAGCAAGACACAACTCAAAGGAATATCAAAATATTGCATGAAAGATAAGATTGTCAAATCAAAAATCAAGACAAAGACCCAAATCATGGCCAAAATAGCTTCTAAAAATGTTGAAATCGTAGGTTTTAGGCATTATTCTGCAGAATTAGTCCAAACTTTAAAGAACTCGTGATATACCTGAACTCCGCATGGCGACATTATCTAAATTTCAGTGATTAGTTGAGCGTATCTTGTAAATGCTAAGCACTTTGAGTGATGAAAAGGACTTAAAAGAGCTAGATAAAAGCAGTATTTTCACCATTATTATGTCAGCGGCAGCAAAAACTTTGATATCAACGAGAAAGAAACGGTTTGAATAAAGCATTCACGGTCCTTTCTCTCCGTTTGGATATTCACATAAAGTATTGTGCTTTTCTTGACACATAACATTTCAAGAAAAGCGGGGCCCACAGTCTCCTAACCCAGTATTTTTTTTTTACCTCCATTTCTGTCTTCCAGGAAAATGTCAGCCTGCTCTCAGAAGCCTCCAAGAATTTACTGTGACCTATCGGCTGGTGGTTAAGTTTCCCACATATGCCACACCACTCTTTTCCAACAAAGTTTCTTCTGTATAAGAAAATGTAAAACTTTTATCAAAGAAAAAGTAACTGAAAAACTTCTGAGCGTGAAGTTAATAGCAGGCTGCATAATAGCTAAATACAGGGAGACAGCTGAATTACGTTTTATTATGCCAAATTACAAAGAAAAAAGAAAATATTTGCATCAAATAACCACAAAACAACACAAATAGTTCCAAATACATTTAAAATACACTTATTTCATTGAACTTGAGAGCTTTTGATGTATGTTTGATCTTGGAAACAACACCAAAAGGATAAAATCAAATTGAACACATTTACTTAAAATTTGAAGCAAATAAGAAAGATACATGGAAAATGAGTGCAGATTTATTTCACTTTAAAATCCACATTGCCTGAAAATGTAGTTTTGGATTTGGTGCCAGTGATGTATATGTAGAGATGTATTTTTTTCTTTTTTGAGTCTCTCAGATGACTTTTTATAATTTTCAAGAACTGAAGAGCATCAGACAAAATGTTGCAAATGTCCAAACATCATACAATGCCACATAACAATGTCCAGCCACTTGCAACAATTTTTGAAAGAATTATTTTAGGTAAATCTTTTGCAAAAGTAGGACAGGTTTTTTACAGCTCATTAGGCTTTCAAACAAACAGCTTGCAGAAAACAGGAAGTCCATCTAATCAGCACCTCTAAAATTTAAACGCAGGATAAGCAGAAACTGTTTTAACTGTTTAAGTCAATCCAAAATTCACATTGAAAGTCATAAAGGTTTATGGTCCCTTCACTGTTCAAAGCTCTGACAGATATGAGATTTTTACAAGGAAATGTGGTCAACCAAGTCAGTAAAACAGAGAGACCCATGAGATAAACTTGCTTTTGTTCCAGTGTTTCTTCTCAAAGACAAATCGGCATCTTGCACAGGAACAAATTCCAGATCTGTGCAAGCTGGCAGAAAAATAAACATCTTTAAAACATCTGTCCTTTCTTATTGTGCTTAGTTTTAGTAACCCTCATAGGCTTTACAACACGATAATCGTCAAGCTATTCATTCTTGCTTGTGCTCTATAAGAAAGATAAAAATGCTGTTGAATAAGAACTTGGATTCAAAGGTTTCATATAATCACAAAAAGCTTCAACCCTGTAAAAGGTCTGTTCAATATTGTGTCATTGCTGCTTTAGAGACTTTTGCCCTTTTTGCTTTTCCACGAAGGCAAACGAGTGACAAGCTGTCATTCATGCAACAATGCAGCAGGCTTTCCTTTTCCTACTGAACTAATCAGATTCAGCAAACCCTTTGCCTCCCTTTGTTTGTAATGAGAGCCTCCATCAGTGACTCACAGGTGTGAAAAAGTGGACGGAGGAGGTTATAATTAAGTGGTAACAGCTATGGGTGTAACACGGTTCGCTTCAGAGGTCAGAGTACAATCTGTTCATCTTATTGGGTTTAAAGGTCTGAAAAATGAGTCACGCTTCTCTTTGTCAAGACTCATAGAAGTCTCACAAATGTAATTGTTTCTTACCGACTGTAAAGCCATCACTAGTTTACAACCTGCACAACAAAATGATGCTGATCTCAGTGAGCACCAGGTGTGCTCATGCAGACGTTTTACACGACACGAAATCTGTTTTCTGCACGCTCAGCTTTAAAAACATGACTTATGCATCCTCTACAGGTGCTATTTTTGAGGACAAAGAGTTTGTAAAGTCACAGAGGTGGTTTAAACAATTTAATCTAATCAGACCTCTGTGATTATGGTAAGTACTGTTATTACTTATCAGGGTGGCATAAATAACACTTGTTACACTCCTAATGGTGCATACAGAGTCTGGAGCACCTGCACAGACGCACAAGCTTTTAATTTGGTCACTAAAATAAATCTCTTTATCTTTATAATCTGTTTATTAATTTTTTTTTTTGCCACAAGGCAATTAGTTTTTGCAGCTAATTAATGCAGAAAGTATGTTCTTTAGTTGCTCAGAACCTCTTTTTGGCAGTAATTAGGCACCATGACATAAATTTCTGTTACCAGTTTTGAGTAAATAATGTTAAAATATTACCAGGTGGAGATGTAGAATAAGTTCTGACAGAAAGTGGTATGGCCTGAGGGACTGATTCAATGACTGCGTCTCTGCAGAATAGTCTGTAATGTATTTTCATGCAAGACAAAAACTCTAATAAAATACTCAATATTACATAAATATGAGTTATAAAGTAATGCATTCAATTATGAACCAAAATGTGACCTTTCCTTTAAAAACCGAAGGAGTAGATATCATTAACCTTTGGAAATGTTGTAAAATGGTAAGACAGCATCAAATTTAGATAAATCCAGTTAAACTGCTGTCCTTTTATTTCATTCAATACTCAGCAAAACACATTACAGATGATGTAAAATAACATTGTGATGTTTTTTACACAGCATGATGTGAATGTGATGTTTGTTCAGATTAATAGTTGTAAATCTCTTTTTTTAGACATTTCCCTCAATTTGCTTCTCCATAATTATTGACAAACTGCAAAATGAGCAAATGATTTTTGTTTCTTATCTCATCTGTTGACGCATATTGCAAGTGATACCTTACAAACAAGTTAAGAAATAACACCTGACATTATTATTTATTCAATAAAAAAACACTAGTTCTCAATGCTTCACAACTATTTGGAATTCTGCCTGTGGTCTCTGCAGTGGAGAAATGCTATAAAACATTCAAACTGTTGGGTTTTCTTACGCAGAAGCAGGACGTCAGCGTTGAGCCTTTAGTTCATGCTTCTTAGTTGTCGGTTGACAGCAGACATAATCTTTGACAGAAATCTATACCGATAGTGTCATGATGATGCACTCAAGGTAATCCGTTTGCGCGTCACGTATATGTGAGTTCAGCTGAAGTCAAGGTCCCTCTGTTCAAGACTGTGTGTGCAGCTCGAATTTATCACAGGCATGAAAACAGCAACATCCACAGGCTTGCACCTGCTCACATTCAGGCTTCGGTTTTTGTATTTTCAAGCAGATTTCCTCACATTATCTGTACATTTTGCTACTGTGTACATAAGCTTGTTCTATTTTACATTCAAATCAAAAATTTATGTTAATTAATTTCTATCCTGGATCACTGGAGGTTTTACATCTTGCGGATTTATCTGCTTGTGACATGGTTCACTTTGAATTCGAAAACAAAATTAAATCCTAAAATGTCGTCTTTTGTTTTTTCAAATGTTGGTTCACTGTTTTTTGACATTTGCCCTTTTTAATCCCATCATTCATAATAAATAAAGCAACCAAATAAAGGTCAGTGCTGTCATTTTGAAATGAATAGACGTTGAAGCCCCTCTGCCCCCTCCATGTTTTCATGATGTCGTCAACAATTAATGACTCAGTGATTTGCAAAAGCTCTTAAATTTGAATCGGAGGAGGGCTTGGTTGCACGTTGTTTTGATTTTGGTTAATTTAATTTTTATATATTCCACACTAATGGGTCTACCTCCTCAACTTTTCTCTGTGCAGATATTTGATTCAACGTCACAATTATATTATTAATATTTAATATTTAGCGACATGCATGCTCTTTTATGCGTGCCCACAAAGACAAGCCTGTGGAGCACACATGCAGGGGAACGGAGGCACAAGGTAGAGAGGTTTTTCTTCAACCCTCAAATTTGTTCCCAGTGATCAGAAAATGTTATGACTAATCTTCAAGGCTACCTCTGAGTCATAGTCTGACACTTTCCACAAACCTGTTGCTCACACTGGGTGGCAGTGTGCATTCATTTTTACTCTAAAACTACTCTGACAACACCTTCGTCACCTCTGAAGTGATCGCATTATTTTATTTAGGCAAATATGTTTGCTGAAATGAGATGCAACTTTGCATCTAGTGCATAACTCTCTTGAGCAATGTTTATTATAACATCAAATGAGTAAAAAAAATGGTGTAACTTTTGCAAAAAGATATTCTTATGCACATTGAGAGATGCATTAGCAGTGACAAGTTGTTTCTGCAAAGTCCATATAGTGATTTTATGTGCACAGTTCCAAAATGCACACACCCTGGCTTGGTATCAGAGAGCTAAGGAGAAATTGTTCATTCTCAATAATCACTTTCATGCACCATATCTGTGATATAACAGCTTTTGGGGCTCTTTGACTTATTTTGCAGCCCTCCTGTAGTCAGTACTACTGTTAAAAACCTTTTTACCAGACTATAATAAGACATTAATTAATTGGAAAAGCTTGAAAGTGGCTTTCAGCAAGGGCCATTTTGTTTCAACACCTGAGTGTGTCAACCTGAAAACTTCTTTCAGCGCTGCAGAGCTGTGTCTTACGCACACACATACAGACAATCGAAGAGGCAGCGGTCCCCAAGGCAACGGGTTTCCTGTCGGCAGGAGCTCCATAAAAGAGATTTCCTGGCAGAAATGCTGAAGACGAAAATCAAGAAAATAATGAGAAAGGTCTCTAAACTTTGAACTGTGCAACATTTAGGCAAAAAAATATATGTTTTTATTTTATTTTTATTTCACCTGGTTGTGTAACTCACCTAGTAACTCTGTGTAACCCAGGCATTTTAATTTCCGCTCAGCTTTCTTTGAGGTGAACTAAAAGAGGGGATGAAGTCAGTCTGAAGAAGAATGACTCAGGCGTGCCTTTGAATGTAAGAGCGCTTTGCTGGCAGGAAGGAAAGATGTGCAAATTGGGCGAGGTCAATTACATATAATTTGGCAAAAGAAATCCCTCCCTCTGGTGCTGAAAATTGATTTGATGACTGGAAAAGATGGAAGGACAAATTGCCTGGAAGTTTAATCTGCAGAAGTGGTATCTGTCCCGTGAATCGTTGTGTGGTTGGCTATTAGGCTGCATACTGCCAGGATGAACTGTATCATTACAATGGCCTTACTGTTGATTCATGGGGCTGTGTGACACTGCCTTGTGTTGGGTTTATTTCTGATGAGCTCCTAATAGTACACAGACCACAAATAGAGTGTTCTGGAGACACAAGGCCCACACTGCTTCAGCAGGAACATCTTGGCAGGGGCACTGTGATAAAAAATGGTTCCCCATGGCTGCAAATTATCAGCTGCAACAACTAAAAATAGCCCTATAATCCACTCCCAAGCTATAAACACAATCACTGAGGGTGTAAGGCCAGTTGTTAATTCCTAACACGTGTACTTAAAAGACACTGTGATCTAAAACAGAACTTACTATAGCTGGAAACTGTACTTTGGCAAATTAGTGAGCTAGAAAAATAGCTTCTTACAACACAGGATGTTTTGTTAACATATGAAATACATACAGGATGCTTAACGTCCTAAATTTAGAGAGAAGAATGGAAGCAACAATTAGAATCTTTTGTTCTGTGTGAGGCAAAGAGAGATCAGTCTAAAGGAAGGCTGTCCAGCTCAGATTTACTAAATATAGCAAATAGTTTTCTTTTGTTTCCAACAGTTTTAAAAAACAGTGTTTTGTTGCTTCCTGTCCAAACTATTGTTTATCATTAGTTCAAAATTTCTGCTTCCTTGGCAAAATTGCAGGGCATTCCTGTCTCCTGCTGATGGCATGTTGGCTTTCTTACATATTTATGGCTGATTTTGGTATCATTATTCTTGTTTTATAAGCTCTTCCCAACAACCAATACAGAGAAATGAGTGGAGGAGAAAAAAAAAACTTATTTATTTAAATGTTAAACAATTTCAAAATGTTTTGCCTCTGAAAAACTGAAACACTTTTGTTGAACAGTAGGGAATTTGCTCTCAAGTGAAATTATAGTCTAACAGTTTAGATGTGCTGCAGTTAAGAAAAAAAAAAGACTGCATGGTGGGAACGCAAAATAATTCAGGTCAGTTTTCTAAACCAGCTAGGCAACATTTTTGAGCAAGTTTGTAGTTTTGAATCAGAAGCATCATTCATCAGCAATGTTTCGAACTTCACAAAAATGGAAATTTGTAATCTGTAACAGTGATTTTCTTAACTAAATATTGGAAGTATTCCAATATTAATAAGAGAATTAATAAGAGAAATTACAGCACTTTCTTTTTTATGCTGTAACAGAATTTCCACGGATTGATTAATTTTTTAATTTTTTTTTTAATTGCTCAAACCAGTTCTTCTTGCAACTCATTTTTAAGTTGAACAATAACAAAAACATGCTGTTAAATGCAGCCCAGAGGTCCAAAATCATCATTCGCAGAAAGGATGAGTCAGTATGTTGCAGGAATTTTGTGATTTTTGTCAAAAGTGTTGCAGTAAATTATTTAATAAATGCCTTAAATGACCAAATTCATTAACAAAAACATTCTAAAACAACTTGTTTAAAATTATTCATGTTGCAGACCATGTTGCTAACATCATCACCATATAAGTCCTCATAATGAATGTTTTTATTTATTTTTATATTTTATTTTCTGTCACATCAGAGCATCAGAAGTGAGGCAAGAAACTTTATTGACACCACTACAGGTAGAGGTCTGTAACAGTACTTGCAAAGTACTAAACACTAAGTAGTATTTAGAGTTCTTTCGACTGCAAAAGAGACTTCTTGCTTTACTGAAAACACACACACATGCACACACACGCACACACACTCCCACACACAGGGAGAGAGAGAGAGAGAGGAGGGGGTTTGTTCTTGCAAATGTCTAAAAGAGAAAATTAAGGTCACTCCATGGAGTGTATATTCAGAAAGTCTTTATTTTACTTAGAAAAAGAAACCAAAAGTTTGAGCAACACTTTGCAACTAAACTTAAACTTCATTAAAGTCCTTGTTTCCTGTGGCTTGTTGCGTTTGTGACATTTACTCAGTAAATCCTCCATGAAATGTGCAGTGATAAACACAAGCTCTGCAGGTGTAGTGTCGTATTACATCACTTTTTTAACATTACAGTAAAGCTTATAGAATAATGTGTTCATATGCTGGATGGGTTGATCTGAATGTGTGTGTTGAAGTTGCTCACACCAGACAAGCACTGGATGATAATATAAAAGTGTTTTTCTTTTCCTGCATTCAGGCATTTGAATGGTGACTGGTTTCATTAAAGCAGAACTGAACACGTCTTGCTTGCTTGATGCTGTTTTTGCAGGAAATCAAAGTTAATGGGATTTTAAAAAAATGTAAAAAGCCAAAATGAGAGATGGAATTTTTCTTTTCATTCATTAGCAGTTTTGACAATTATTGTACAATACAGCTAATCACATACTCAATTTTGATTCAGTGATTGCAGTTTTCTTTACCCTCTTTTTCGGTCTCTTTGTGTTGGTGTAATTATTTTGTGATACTGAATTTTTCATTTTGATTTTATATTTTCAATAGTTTCTTTTTAAACCACTTTTGATTAATTTATTTGCAAAAACATACTTATCAGCTTCAAATTACCAAATAAAACACATTCCTGAGTCATTCTTAATAAAAAAAAACAAGGTTTCCTGTTTGTAACCTTTTAAGATTTTAACACTATTAAGCACATGAAGTGGAAGGACAGGTTCTTTTTGAGAGGGAGAATTAAATAAATTCCTACATAATCAACTCAGTTTAATTTATTTACTATATACAACACCAACTCAGTGGGAAGAAAAGAGTAAACCTGCGGTCTGCGAGCGAAGTGCCATGTTAGGAAAATATGGAACAATAAGATCTTTAATATAAGATTAAGCTTGGTTATTTGGATCTTTTATGTTAGAAGTAAGATTTTAAACTCTGTTCTGAATTTTACAAGGAGCCAACAGAGGGAAGCTAAAACTTTCATCAGAACTCTAATAGCAGCATTTCTTTATCAACTGAAGACATTTTAGGGAGTTATTCGAACATCCAGATAATAAGGAATTACAGTCTCAAAGTGATAAATGCACGGACCAGTTTTTATATATATCATTTTATTTCACAGGTAGAAAAATTTGGTCCTGGTAACATTTTTAATGTGGGTTCAGGTTAAACAACAAATGTTGAATGCTGATGTTGTTTTTGCAGAATCATCAGTAATGTTTTGACATATTTTTGAAGACTTTAAGTGGGTGACATGTGACAGCTCAACCCACAAAGTTATAAAAATATTTTGTTTCCAACCCACCTTCAAATCTCTCCAACCTTCTCCCAGTTTATCAGTCAAAGCTTAAAGAAATGTGTTTGTTTCAACAATTTTAAATCTTTGAGAGTATAGCAACGATGTCAGAGAGAACAAAAAGGAGTTGCTGTTTATTTTCAGAGTGGCTTTTCCTGATCATTTGTATCTGTATGCATGTTGTTCTAAACATAGTCTTAAGGAGCAATTTGTCCGAACTAGTGGCTTTTGTTGTGCAATCTTGGCAAATCAAGCTCTGTGACTGTAATCATAGCCACAAGCAGGGTCAGTGTAGAATAGCTTTTGCTTCCCGCCCCTCATTAGTTCTCAATGGGGAACACATATAAATGGTTCCTGTGGATGTGGGCCAGGAAGGGAGCAGGGACTGAAAACAAAATGCAGCTTCATTATGGTTAAAGGAAAAAAAAGAAAAAGACATATTTTTGCAGATCATAATCAGATATCTGAATGACTTTTGGAGATTTTCTCCTCCAGAAAAACATCATAGAACTATTCTTACTTTCCATTTTAATTTAGTTTAGTTTTACAGATAAGCTTCTAATGTCTACCTCACCTAATTTTACACTGCTTTGTATTTTTACTATCCCCTGCCACCAAGGCAAGGGTGGGCGATAATGTTTTTGCTCATGTTGCTGTGTTTGTGTGTCTGTCATCGAAACACCTTGTGAAGCACAAGACTTCTTTTAATGAAACTTGCAGAAACCAATCACAGGATGTTCCTCTACAATTGATTAATTTTTATAGCCAACCCAATTCAAGATGGCTTCCACAGCCAACTGTACTTAAAATACTAATACTGTACTATAACACAGGACATTTTACAGATATTGAGCTAAAATTTGGTGTGGTAGCAGCTGAGAGTAATCTCCAACACGTATTCCAAGCTCCTCATTGCACGAGATCTGTGTTTAAAAGTTTATCAATAATAGTTGGAGTCAACACTGTTACAAAAAAATACTTTTTACAGCATTGGATGGATTTTAATGAAACTTTCAGAAAGTAATCATTGGATGAACATCTACAGCTGATTAATTTTAACATCAACACAATTCAAGAAGCTAATCAACATTAATGGCTCTCACAAAAATGTCTATTATTCAGTAAGTTTTACAGATATTGAGGTGGCTGTTAATATATTTAGAATTTAAACAGTATTGTTCGTCAATAAAACCTATGCATAAAAATATGTATTTATGTCTTTTTTTTAGGTTGAAATCCCTTTCATGTCATCGTCCTCCTACAGTATAACTCAGTAAACACTGAAACGTTGGATGGCATGTTTACTATCATCCCACTTAGAGGCAAAAATAAGGTTTGAATTAGGCAAAAGATGCGTTGGTGGTGTGAGGCATGACAACTAGTAAGCCCCCCTCTTCTTCTTAGCGCCCCTCTTTTTCACAAACCAACAAACAAACAAAAAAAAAACATGAATGGAGGAGCAGACATGTCAGCACTGTCAGTGGGCTTAACTACTCATTCAGAAAAAAAAAGGCTTTGCTGTGTATAAGAAGCATGCTGTGTTTATCATTTTCTTGTCAATCAGCGTTGTGATAATGGGTGGAAGGCATCTGTGAAAGGCGAGTGAAGTGAAAAACTGCACTTAAGTAAAAGTGCTGTGCAGTGCTCAAAGTGTGTTGTGTTTAACAAGGTAGTGCTCGAGGATGAGTCTCCATAGATACAGATTCATCAGAATGTCAAACACGTGTTGTCTCCAACACCACTTGAGATGTGAGTGAGAGGAAGGGGAGGCAGGGTAGTCCAGGTTGAACTGATTCACTCTGCAGAGCCCCAAATGGTGCCATTAAGTTCAGATAGCAAAAAATCTATTCAGCAATTTCAGGCTGTTGTGTGCAATTTTATTTCTAATGGACTTTTATTCCATTGAAGCTCGGTGAACTCTGCAACTTCATCTGACTTACAGTTACCTGTGTGCTATAGAACTGACACATGGGTTCAATGCTTTGATTGTTGCCTGGTCTCAGACCTTTGGTATAGATCAATGCCTTTTGTGCATCTCTGCTCAGTTGGAGACAAAAGTAATTTAGCTTCATTATCTGACTACTTAGAGGTGAGGAGATCAAGGAGGGAAAAAAGGCCAGCCAAATAAAAGTAATGGCATACGATTTTAATATTTTAAGGTAATTAAAGCAAAATCATCTGTTGTTCGAAGCCATTACTGTATATGTTCTTATGCAAGTAAGAAATGTGCCTATATGTCTCATGAAATAAAAATTTGCACAAATATATTTAATATTCAAAGTTATTCATGCAAACATTTATTATTCAGGCAGCATGATGTTCTGGTTTTCAATTAATGCTCTCCGGTTAACAGTGGGATGTTTATCTTTGACTGTATCTTGGCTGTAGCTACGTTCTTGATGCAAATAACGAACAGGGAGGCCAATAAGGTCATTAATGTTTCTATAACTTAAAACAATAGCTCATATCTTTTTAAAAGGGGTTATGCAGAAAGGTTACAGATGGTTATTACGTTACTTTCTGTAAATAATTCTTTGAAAGGCCTCAGTTTGGAGATTTCTGACCCGACTGATGAGCTAACAACTAGAAGGGCAAAGACCAAAGTGAACTGATGCCAATTTAAATAACCCCAGCCTCAAATTTCTTAATATTTTAAAGTCATTTTTTTGTTAACACTATTTTGTAAATGTCTACATCACCATCAGTTTCTCATTACAGAGTTATTTACATGGGATTCTATGGTTGTTTGCAAGCATATTTCTTGCAGATTTTTTCTTCAGCCAGACACTGAAATCTGGCTCTTCAGTCAGAAAGAAAATGTAGAGTTAAAGAAATAAACTTGACTTCCGTTTGAATTGCAGATATTTGGGTGAAAATGTATACTAATCTGTGGATTCTTGCGTGGAAAGTCCAGGTTGCTTGTTGGGATATCATGACGTAGGGATCATTTCATTGGCCCACTTTGAGTCTCTTGACACCAGCCAACCAGCTTTCGCATGTCACATCCTGTCTGAGTACTGGCGGCCATGTGTGTCACATTATGGCCATCGTAACATGTTTACTTCTAATATGTTAATGCTACATGTGGCAAGGAGAAAAACAGTGCCAGTGCTAGTAGTGTTTTTGCACTTAATATGATCTGAATGCTTTAAGTTGTCTTTGAGCTGTAGAGGGTTTGCAGAATAAAGTTGCAGCTGAGATAATACAGACTGCAATCTTAGAAGTGTTAGATTAAAAAAAAAAACTACATGCATTATAGTAATCTTTTTCCTAAACTGGTGTTTTAAGCATCTGCAAATACCCTTCCTTTTGTTGAGTCGCATAAACTGTTGCATTTGTGACTCATACTGAGACGGACACTTGCCCCGGTCTTGAAAAAAGTAAAGCTCTGTAACTTTCCTTATTATATTTCATGTTCGAAATGCAAAGGCTTAGTCAAACCCAGGCGTCTCAACAGAAGCATTCAGAAGTGTTTTCTGCTCAATTATCACAGGGACAACCTGTAATGTTCACGCAGCACTTGAACTTGACCTCCACCTGTTTGCAGCCATGTCACTTAGTGTAACCCTGTGCGACACTCGGCTGCTCCAGACTTCCTCTCAGGTCTGAGCCGAGAGCCTCAGCCACCTGACAGCAGCCACTAGAGCTCATCAGTATCAGAGTGATGTATTCAGTCCTGTTCTCTTGTATACCCTCAAGGGCAGCCAACTTCCTGTTGCTGGGTTACACTAATTGCTGCATTAGTATTCTGTATTGAGCTGCCACCGGAAGCTGAAGCTCCATCAGACACCGATGGCCACTGCAAGCCGGCATAATTACAACAGAGAGACTCTGCACTCTTTGTCTGAGTTTGTGAAATACATGCAACTTCCGCTTTGTTTTAATTTAACTTTTTCTTTTTTTTTTTCTTTGCAACATTTTAAAGAGATCAATGTATTGTTGTTTCCTTATCTTCCATTTGTTCTACTTGTGCAGAAGTTATTCATGCATGGACACTCGCTAATCATGCAAGTTATACGTTATCACAGGAAGAATCATTTGCAGGAAATATAAAACACAGAATGTTTGCAAAATGAAATCATGCACAGTTGCAGCTCTTGTTGTGTGGTCATTGATATTTTGAACGCCATGTTAAATTTTTAAACACCACATTGTTTTCCCAGTTCATGCTCCTCGTGCTAGAATGATTTAATTTATTCTCAGGAAAGATATTACCATGGCAACATGACTTTCAAAAGCTCAGGGTTCCTCTATATGTCAGTTTCAGTTACCGTGACAACAACTTTTTTTTTTTTTTTGGTAAAGTTTCTGTACAGAGGAGCCCTTGATGAAGAGCAATTACCTTCAGTTTGATTAACGCTATTCTTAATTTGGCGTTTACTTCCGGCAGCAATGTGCTGTGTCAAACAGGGCGTGCATGTGCTTTTGCAGAGTGTGGGTTTGAGTGCACATGTGCTTCTGAGGAGGACCAGGGTGCAGAAATGTGTGCGACCATTCAGACATCACAGCGGTTAGTTCTCACTCAGTGACGCAGATGGTTTTCTGGAGTCTGTGTCTATCCGTGACCCGGCCAAAAAGGCAGATGGAAGCTTTGTGTCACTCAGGAAATGAGTTATTAATAAAACGTAAAACAAGACTGTTTATTTTTTGCATTGCCTTTTTAAAACGTTGCTGTTAGTATTAATCATGTGCACATCACATTAATCTGATTATGTTGCAGGGGAAACTGGAAAATGCTCATGCTCGACTCATTTTGCATGCAGTCTGTGATTCTGTGCCAAGCATGAATGAAAAAGGGGAATAGTTTTTATTTTGCTGTGCAATTCTGCACTGATCCAGCATAGCATGGATGTTTTATTCCTGCTGTTCATCATGGCTTTCTGCCTCAGCAAGCAGAGGACTTTTTTTTTTCAGGTGGATGTGCGTCATTACACTGGTTTGAGGTCAGTCTCTCTGCAGCAACATCTTTGCCTCTATCAGGTGGAGTCACACGACTCTTGTGACTAAGTCAAATACTTACTGAATCCTAATGAGGCTGCAGATTGACATGAAAGTTTTATCAGTAAGAGCCAATGAAAATCAGATCATTTGCAGGGGGAAAAATGCATTTAAAAACTGATATTCTGTAGGACTATTGCAGTGGATTTCACAAACCCTTGCTGCAGCAGGGCTGAAAAGGGTCTGATTTTTTGGGGGACCGATGGAGCTCAGTCGCCCTTGAAGCTCATTATCACTCATAAATGAGCACATAGAAAAAAATAGCTTACATAATTGATTTAATGTCTGTATTCAGCCCACAGACAGTGAACATAGATCAATGTCATTGAGGTAATGGAATGATTAGCTCACTGTTAAGAATGCAGGATTATTTAAGGTTAAAGTTGGGTGGATATAAGGTCTGGTAATTCTACTGTGACACTCTTTGCCTACAAATTTGCAAAACTGATTACTGAATAATTTCGAGCCAAATCACTGTGCAGGGTTTGTGTGTATCCAAAGTTTTGAGCTGGTAGGAACTTTAGTTACCCAAATTTGTGCTTTCATGCGCTGAAAAAAAAAAAAAAAGATTTCATAATGTTCTTTCTAATCAATGACATGCAGAGTAATGAGCTTCTTTGTGCACAAACAAAGTTGCAAAACAGGCTTTCAGGGAGCCACAACAATGTGAAACACTCTTATGGGTGCTGCTTGTGTTTCCACACACAGATTTACTTGGCACCAATTTGCTCACTGAATTATTTGGTTATATGACATGACTTCTGCTTGTTATTGTTCATATAGCTCCACATTTCTAGCCTTCTGAGGGCACGAAGGTTTGGTCCATCACCTGCATGCAGTAAAAGCTGGAGCCTTTTGAGTAATTTCTAGAAATTAGAAAAAATTGCAAAAGTCAAACCAGAAGAAGTCATGTGGTTATATAACGCAATCATTGTGACAATTTGATACCTCTAGGTTTCAGAGGATCGTTTTTTCAGCATAATTGCAATAGAGAATAAGCTGTTTTGCATTTGCACTTATTTCTTTTATCACAAGCTTAACTATGAAGCAGTTGTTTGATCATTTAAGGTGCAGACTGTCTGAGAAAGATGCATTAACATCTGTTAAGCTGCAGAATGAATTAATTCTGAGTAATGATACATCTGACCTAAATCTGTTTCTTCAAACATATATTCCACAAAACTTCTAGGCAGATTTAATCACAAATGCTAAAATAACTACTTGGTTCAAAAGCATATATTAAGAGTTTTACTGTGAAATACTTGGACCTATTTCAAGGAAAATGAGTTTGCAATAAATAAGCATTCCAGTAATATGCATTTGACCCCTTTCTGGAAATATTTCTTCAATTTTTTTCTGCAGAGGTGCACCAAATAAGATCAAAAGCTTTGCTAGATAGGAGCTAAGCACATTGAGGACACATTGCACCAATCTTTATGTACACTTTTCTTTCATTCTTAGACAGATGGCACAAATTAAATCCTAATCGTTTTGCAGAATTGAATGAACTGTAAAAGGCTATATGTTTATTTGGTTCCAGAAAATGATCAGACTCAGTTTCACTTCTGTTTTATTGATCACGTCGGTTTGCATTTCCTGTTGTATTATATTACCCCTTTTTACGCATTTGATATTTCATTACATCTGTTTTTCTTTCACTCGCAGTGTGTCTTTTCAACACTGCTTTTCGATGATGTCTGTTTTAGCTTAAGCTTTTGAAGTGCTGTCGTTCATATTGTCATTGTGTTCAATAGCCACAATCAGCCCACTCGTTTTGCTTTTTCTCTGTGAGCTGCATGTGTGTGTGCGCAAGTGAGCATTTATGCACGCGCAATTTGTGTCTGAATAGCAATGAAAGGGTCTGGGAGAAATTGTTGAGGCTAGCTGTTTTTTTTTTTTTCATTTTATTTTATTTTTTTATTCCATTGACGTCAATGACATTTTAAGGGAGGCCACAACTACAGAAAATTAACACCTACAGCAATCACTTGGAAGCTCCAGCTCACCAAAGCAATTAGAATGAAGTGTTGAGTGCTCACTGGGGGAAAAAAAAAAGGCTTTCATTCAGTTTTGCTGTCAGAAGGTTTTTCTGGACATCAAAACCCTTGGTGACTTTGTGAAAGGATTTCCTGTCTGTGAAGCAGCACTCATGGCCTCGAAGGAAACCTGTATGAAATCACCCAGCATCCTGCCAGTGAATGAGTTCAGGAGGACAACCTTAGGTTCACTGACACACATCCACACTCGTCCTTTAGTCTATAAACATCCGAGGCACCTTTTTACAGTAAAATGCTTCCGAGGAAACTTAAAAATGCTAGTAGTGTTTAATCTGTTGACACCATTGACCAAATCTCAACCAGAAATAGAGCAAGATTCACTTTTCTGCATCGAGTCCTGAAGGCGTGCTTCCATAATGAGCCATAAACAGTGATCAAGTTGGTCACTTTGCAAAGAAATTGCACATGTTCAACTTAACCTTAACCTTCTTTGGTGCTTTTTGTTATTATTGGTCCTTCACAAAAATTAGATTCCCTTTTGTTCCTGGACATGGGCAGAAAATTACTACTTCATTGTTTTATAATAGCCCGAGGCACAAAAGCACAACAAACACAAAAAGCATTTTAATAAATACATCTCAAATAATGTATTGACTCAAAAAACACAACGCTTTCTTGAAGTGTGAAAACACAGTGGTAATATTTTATAATACAGCCTGCGATGTCCTAGTAGGTACTGTTTTCTGATTTTTTTTTTTTGTCTTTTTGAACATTTGCTTTGTAAAATGTAGTTTCAAAAATTACTAATGCATTGCAAGTAGTCTTTATTTTTCAAAAGCCACAATGATTTGCAGCGTTATGTTGTGAGATGTTGTAGGACTGAGGACCCAAATGCAGGCAGTGAAAATATAAACTAAAGAGTCTTTAATAACTTAGAATAATCAGTAATAATAATGAAAAATGGAGTCCAGAAAACCAAAAATCCACAAATACTCATAATATATGCTTTATATAGCCTACATTATAGACCTTTTCTTTAGTATTATTGTGTTTTTCTTTTAGATTTGGTGTATTTTCTCTTTTGGGTTGTGTTTTCTAAAACAATGTTAACTCTATTACCAACCAAAATGCAGATGTTTAGCTGTTAAAGAACTACATATGTGCTGGGAAGCAAGATGTCTGCAGAGTTTTTCTCTACATTGACTTTTTCATCTGAAACCTGTGTTATTGTTAAGCATTTTCCAGTTGAAAAACTATCCCAACGAGTAGCCGAAAAGAGAAAGCTTTGGGCTTCAGAGGAAATGAAAGCTGTCTGGAAGCTCATTGATTTCGCTCGTATCACAGAACACCAGAAAAAAAAGTATAGTAAAATATTTTATCATTTGCCTAGGCATTTCAACCTTCAGAAGTAATAAATGATGTTGTAATAGGTTTCAGTTGCTGGTGCCAAAAGATTTCTTGGGGCTGATTGTGATGGAAAGCAGATTTTCACAGCGGAAGTGTGCTTTAGACATTTCAGAGAAGCTGCGCAGTTGGTGCTTGTTAAACGCAGCATCAGCAGCTTCCTGTGGGTCAAACAAAAGAGCAGGTGAAAACAGAACCAGAGTGTTTACTGGGATTTTTTTTAAAGGAACCTGTTGGGTCACTCACACCCTCAATCAAAAGCTGCAGGAATTAACCCTCCAGTTTTAGGGGTTAGGGCCTTTTGACCCTGGGCTAGGGTTAGGGTCTCCTCAGGGTTTAAACAGGCCATCTTTCTAAAACTCACAATCATGACACGAGGAGTCTGCAGGTATTTAATCCAAATATACACACACACACATATTGGCAAATTAATTTTTATTTAATCTGTTTACCTCCATCATCCTCATGCATTTAAAATAGGTCATGTTAAATGTCAGCTATAAATCCCCCTAAATGCTACTGGCTGGATAAATAAATAAGGAAAGAAACAAACTTGATTATTTCCAAACTGGAGGAAAAAATGTCTTCATTTTACTCCGTTTTCATTATTTCTCTCAGTTAGGTCTGGAAAAAATGGACAATGACAATTTTTACCTGTTCATCAAATCATAAATTAGATAAAATGAACACAAGCCTACATAAAATATTTTATTTGATGGCACTTACATGCACCTGAAAAATGTTTTATGTTTACTGCAGCTTTTAGATTTGTCTTTAATGAGTAAAAATCAGCTAGTAAAGATGACTGACTGCACATTAATTGACTTTAATGACCTTCGAAAACTGGAGTTCTTTCATAGAAACCTGTCCTGTGTCCTGTGAGGCACTTTGCACCAAACTTTACAACATTTGGCTGAATTTGAGTGAAAAAAGAATTGAACTAAATGCTTCTGTCTTGTGTCACACCATCAGAAAACGCCAATGATCCAGTGTTCAAAGATTGCAGGTTTGACTCCCAGCTGGTGTCTTTATGCGTGGAGTTTGCATGATTCCTCCTCCTTGTGTGCAAGTTTTCTCCAGGTTCTCTGGTTTTCTTTCACAATTCGAAACCATGCAGGTCTTGTTTGTCTCTATGTGGCTCTGTGATGTTCTGGAGACCCGTTCATCTGAATTCTGCCAAATGACTGCTGAAGAATTGTACCAGTTCCTTGTGACTCTGAATTTAAACAAGAGGGTAAAGAAGATGGAGGGAAGTTTTATTTAGATAATGAGAGGTTCCAAGACAAACTGTTTCCTTTGCTTTACTTTTCTTTAACAAATGCTCCAAAGCTTGTTTGAACAAGTTTTTTTGATGTTAAACCTACTGTATTTACTCTTATTTGCTTTTTTTGCTGGATGACTAACTGGTTTGCATCTAAACAAGTGTTCTTCAGTTTGACGTTGGAGTTTCTTCTTTCCTGTAGAGAGAGTCTTGTAATCACCCACCCCTGCTATCTTTGTCTCTTTTGTGTGTTTTGATCATTAGTGTTCTCTGTTGTTTGTTTGTTTTTTTCCCAGAATATACTAAACCTTTTGGCTTTTTTTGTTATCTCTCTAATGAATGTTTTTTTTCTTGCACCTAAAGTTTATGTCACTCCATATTAGCTACCAAAAGTTTTACACTTCAAGTCAAATTTTTAAACATCTATAAATCTTTGTTGAAATTTTTTTTTTTTTACAAGATTCACTGGACTTCACTGAAATCACCAAAAGAATGTAATATCTGAAATTATGTCACTCTTGTAAACTTCTCCTTATCTAAAAGGATTTAAATGTCTGAAATTGTGTTGTGGTCTGAGGGTTGGAAGTGATTCTCTCTCTAATCTTAAAATATTGTGGGAAACAGGAATTATTTTTATATTTAAATCAGACAAATGACTGTATTAAACACAAGAATTCATGTAGAAAAGCTTGTGAGAAGACTATAATTTCCTCAGGCTGCTAGTACTTTTCCTAAACTGTGGATGTCCTCAAAATATAAATGACCAAGTTGCTTTGACAACCTTTTCTGGTTAATTTGGTCATACTCCTCTGTAATTCTGCCCTGGTTAAGTTTTTATTATAGAAACTCAAGGTAAGACTTGCAGCAGCCTGAGGCGACTCATTATCCCAACAATAAGTGCACTGCTAAACACAGATACTGTGTGTCTCTTACAGAGACCTCACTGATTTAATCAATGTATGCCTTCTGAACCTGCCCATTGATGTCAGCACACTTATTGGATTTCTATTTGAGTTTTAGTGGACTGATATCTGTCACGGCCAGCTGTCGCCTTCTCCTGTGCGCCCTCACTTCCTGTGAAATTGAGACAACTACACAAAAGCTTGAGGGGGAAAAGAAAAAAAACTGAAAAGTTTTGATTGATTAGTTGAGTCTCAGTTTTTGGTCTGAGTTCTAAATAGAGGTAAAGAAATATATTTCAGAAAAGGAGCAAAAAGGGATTCTAATAAAAGGGCTGGCATTCCTTGAAGGAGTCATCTTGTGTTGAGAATTGACAGAGCTGGAGTTGGTTTAGTCAAATCTTGAAAATAAAAGCACAATCTCAAGCAATATCTCACATGATCTCTCATAATCTGTTAGCGCATGTGCTACCACACGTTTTAGCTCAATATCTGTAGAATTTACTAAAGTGTAGCCATTTTCGTGTAGGCTAAAGTTGATTAGCTGTGGTGGCCATCTTGAACTGGGTTGACTCCAAAAAATAAATCAGTTGTAGATGTGCAGCCAAACCCTTTGTAAGCAATGTTGAACCATCAAAATAAAACATTTAAATAATCTGCCTGATTACCTTTATATAAGCACATCTTAATGCATATCTTGTCATTTACTTGCGTGCACTCATTAAATTATTTAATTATTCACAGTGAGATCGGAATATGAATATGGATCACATGAAGCCGGGGAAGGCCTGTGCATCATCATTAGATTGAAGACTTGTGAGGTTGCACCTGTTTACTGCACATAGATCTGATGACCGACAACATCTACGGTACCTCGTTTTTCTAAAATAGCTGCCTTTATGCATATATATACACTTAAAAAAGCACAAATACATGCATGGATTAGCATTTTTTAAATTCAGGCGCGTAAATGGGCTTTACAAAAGCCAAATTAATCACTGGTTGGTGTTACAAGCTGAAAGAGAAATGCTAATTTAATAACACACAGTAATTATTGTCATCGCAGTAGAACATGACACTTTGCCCACATAGCTCAAGTTATTAAGTTTCAAATGAAATGAGACAGGAAACATGCTGTTTTTGACTTATTATGGGAATTTTTATTCACTTTATTAAGGTTTGCACAGCATTATTTGACATTAATCCACACACTGTAACAATCAGATGCTACCAGTCAATGTTGTAACCATTATGTCAAATAAATCAATGGATGGACTTGAGCAAAACTCATAAAACTGAGTGTTAAATGTTTTGTAATTGCACAAATTGTGTTCAGCTTTATAAAGGATTTTAAAGATGTGTCTGGTGCAGCAAGTCAGATATAACAAATCTAAGTCATTATTGGACAAATCTGTCATGTTTGGAAGGAAAATCTGCAACACAAAGTTTATTTCCACTTGAAGGTTTTATTTGCTGTGGTCATAAAAGTAAAAACGTGCCGTTTTAAATGACAGAGTTTCAGTTCTTTTCTTTGGGCGAATGCAAGACAAATTGCTGTCTTTTCTATCAGCTGTGTTGAAACAGATTGTTTTGAAAAACGGAGTGAACATGAATGGGAAGCTCTCAGTTATTGCTTCAATCTTCAGATACTGGAAAGGTGTGTTTGATGGCACTTATACAAGGATGAAATCTACTTTCTGAAATCCACTTTCTTTCTTTTTTTTCCCTTCAGGGACAGTCTGAGTATAAATCAGAGAAATGGAAAACACTGCCTTTATGCATTACTTCTCTAGTCTAGCTGAACACTCACTCCCTTTTACATTAAAGCACATTTTTTGCTTTTTGCACAGAAAATTGCACAGATCTACACCAGCTGGAGTTCAGTATTTGGCTCAATAAGGAGGAATTTGAAAATAATCAGCTTTGTGATTAGTGGATGCAACACTAATAATTCTGCTTTGTAAAGGTTGTACATCAGTGCTGAAACAAATTCACAACCCAATGGAGGGAAGCTGTGATCCACTGATGTTTGAATAAGATTATTGTGATAAATTCAAATGTTCTGATCCAGATACCTGAAAGCAGTTAGCTCTGCTGGGAGCCACTTCTTTTGTCATCTTACATTAAAAAAAATGTGAAAAATATCTCCTTTCAACAGGAAGTGCTTTAACAGTCCTCAACATTTGCTTCTTTAAATTTACAGTTTATCTCTGCTTCCAATCTTTTCAATACCTGGTCTAAATTTTCACAACAACATATTCCTGTTTTCTGTGTTTTTTAAGTGCAGGTTGACTCACACTTATGTTTGTTTTCTTATCTGTTTTATTCTACTTTTCTGAACAGCACACTGTTATGAAAAGGTGAATGAATGCAAGCAAAAGCACACAGGCAGAAGGCAAGTTGATGAAAACACAGCTCTTAAATTAAACAAAGGAACAGAATCAGAAGAAATCCGAACAAAGACGGAGAAGAGCTGAAGATTGGGACAAATAGCAAAATAAATCCAGCTCTGTATAAACTGATGAAGGTCATTACTAAATGTATGTGATGTGGCAATTACAAACAAAAACCAAGAAAGCAAGACTCAGACATCTAATTTTTTTAAAAAATGCATGACTTTGGACTCCGGGGGGAAACCAGAGGACCTGGAGAAACCCCTCCACACACACGGGAGAACCTGCAAACTTCATGCTGTGAGGAAATAGTGCTAACCAGCTGCTCCGCTGTGCAGTCCCTCACAGGGAACAGAGTCTGTAAAAATAAAACAAGAAGTAACAGTGATGGTAGAGAGCAAAACAAATTCACACGTAACAGGAGCTGGACTGAAGCCCAGATTCATTAATTCAAGAACTAAAGAACAGACTTCAAATAATACTGAACAAAACATGACACCTGGTCTTTTTTTAAGTACATCTACAAGATTCCTTATTGAAACAGCATTAACAGCAACATGTTTTACCTATATCTATATTGCACTTACATGTTGTTTGTATCGCCCAGATTAGCCAGAGCTAATTGGCAATAGGCAACACAAAAATGTCTATAACTCAGTTTTACAGATGATGACACTAAATGGCACAGAATAGTGTCCCTTGGCTTCTAAAATTCAGCAGGAATGTGAGGGGAAACCCGTTGCATTTCGCCAGAACAGTTACCACGTCGACAAGCAGTACCGCCTTCTACTGCAGCCGTGGTGACTTACAGGACTGCAGGTTGCAGGAGACGTTGACATAACCAATCCAGGGCAGCATCCCCGGCTGAGGGAGGCGTGTGTGTGTTAACAATTGCCCAAGGTGTCCACCTAGCAGAGGGGAAGAGGTACTATACGTCTCTATTCTGGACCAGCTTTAGGCTTTAAGTTAGGTCTAACCACCACCCTGATGTTGATATTTTACAGATACTGAGCTAAAGTTTGATGTGGTAGTAGCTGAGAGTCATTCCCAACACATACTCTGAGCGTGACAGCTCACAGTATCACATATAACTCCTCGTAACGTGTTATTTCAAGGATTGACCAAAACAGTAACAACTTAGTCAAAAACAGGTGATATGCATTTCCTCAGAGAAAATCAGCAGCATTTGTTGTTTTTGAAGCAACTCTGGGGCAGCTGTGGATCAGTGGTTAAGGTAGTTTTTAATCCAATGAGAGAGTCGAGGGTTTGATTCCACCAGTATGCAGGCACATGTCGAAGTGTCCCTGGGCAAGACACTAAACCCCTCATTCCCTTTGATCTGCCTCATCAGTGTATGAATGTGATCTAAAGCACTGATCAGACTCTATAAAATGGTTTATTCCAATTAGCTCTGTAGAAATGCAACAGAGTGCTGTGTGGATGGGTAAATGAGGGCACAGATTGTGTTGTTAAGCTAGAAAGGCATTATATAAGTATGACCTTTATCACCTACTGATATCTCTAAACATTTATATTTCAGTGAAATATAAGCAAACCTGCCATGTCGCTTAACAGAGCAGCTGACATTCACCACAACCTCAAACACCACTGGGCTCCACAATAAAGTTTTATTTCTTATCAAAGGTTAACTCACATCACAGCGCCGTCCCTGTCTGACACCCACTTCTACATATTAAAAGTTCGCCAATACAGGTTAATGGAATTCCCCGTGTAAACCCAGTGGCGTGGACTGTGCAAGTTTAACGTGTCCACCTAATGTTTGAAGCACTTTAAATGCCACTGGGGGCGAATGAAAACACGCTTTATTAAAACAGATGAAGAGCCCACATTAATAAAGGACAGAAAATGGCTTTCAGGCACGTAATGTTGGCATTAAGGAGTTTAGCGGTTATGAAAGTGCTTTTAATATGTTAGGTCGAGGGTTGACTTGAGAGGCGTTTCCATGATAATGGATGAAATGGGATCTCCCTCCCGGGTGCATTCTGTTCAAACAGACCATATTGTTGCATATTTAGTCGTATTCTGTGCAAAAAAGATGGGTCAGATAATGGATGAAACAGAAAATACAAAATTCAGACAAACTCAATGATTTATGCAGGGGTGGAAATATAAATGTGGGTGTTTGTGCTCACAGTGATGGATCCCTGTTTCAATAATCATGCATAACTTAAATTTCAAGGACAAAATCCTTAACACTTAATAAATTCCCCTGGTATTGAAAAATCAAGTGTTTAATAATAATTTCAACTAAAGCTCTCCCTTAATCAGCTTGTCTTTTATTACTAAACTTTGGTTTGCATTTGAATTTATTGTTTTTCCACAAACTTAAAAGGCAAACTTGCACAGGAAAACCTAAGAAAATGAGTAATTATCTCACAGGGGTCATCATCCTCCGCTCGAATGAAGCTCAACTCTTGCTGCTGCAGATATTTACACCCTTTGGACCCCCAGGCACCTCTCCACTCATCATTTCTGTCATCACACACTTAATCTCAAAGGCTTAAAGAGTAAATCCGTTCACTTGTCTGACTCTTGACACATGTGCGTCATTTCAAAGTGCACACTGTGCTATCAGCTTTACTGGAACTTTACACTATTTATAAGCTCAGTGGATGCTGGTTGATGAAAATGACTCAGAAAGCTCATATTAGTGTAACTAAGGAAATAATGCCGTCAGTGTACTTTTAGAGGCAGTCAGGAGCAGAGCAAAGAGGGAACTTGAATTTATTGAAATGCCATTCGATAATTGTCCGGATTGATGCGAGATAAAAGCACCTTCTTTTTCAAAATCAAAGCCTTATGTATCAGGAAATAAAAACACCCAAATCTGACTATGCAGCCTTAGATAAGTGAAAACACATGGGAAGAAAGAATAAATAAGCCAAACACAGAAGCAGTGTGTCACTTTGTATTATCATCATGTTTGGGTTTTTGTTTCGTATAGGAGGTTGTTTTAATCTCATTTATGTTCTTGTTATAATTCAGAGTTAACTTGTTACCTTGATTTTCATGTTTTGCATTTTAATAATCTCAATAGTTGCGTCATTTTGTTGACTTTTTGTTCAGTTCTGCTCTCTCCTCCCAACAGCATTAATACCGCAAGTATTTTTATTTAAATTTTATTTCTGTTGGTTCACCACTGTTTTGTTTCTTTGCGTACTTAATCTGTGTCTCCTCAAGTTTCTGCCTCCCACTGCGTTTTTTTTCAGACGAGCGTTTTGGATGTCCAGCAGTGTTTCTTTGTCGATAAAGTTCTTATAGTTTCCCCTCCTCTGCTTCCTGTCTGTGAGGCGAGGTTTGGGTCTTTCACAGGAAAAACCATCAAGTTTTCAATGATTTTCACTGTTTGAACTTGTGGTGAACTTCTTGGGATGTACAGTACTGATAGGTTGGACAGCTGTCTTGATGCATTTAAAAATATATAAATATATATACCCTCCCCAGATTGTCAGGCAACAATAATACCTTCTTTAAGGCCAGTACTGATGTTGTATTCTTGACATCATGAATGCTCCAAACCAGCAATTAAACAAAACTATTATTTTTTTCTTTAAAAGAAGCTCTCACACTTTCTGATGATCATATCGACATGTTCTTCTGTGCAACCTGTGCGTCATAAATTGTTTGTCTAAAGTTATATTTTGATTTTAATTATTAGAATTTTTATTTTACCTGGGCAAAAAATATGTCCAGCTGGATAAATCATTAAAAATGCAAGAATATGTGCTGTATTGTTTTGTTTTATTTATTTATCTTTTCTTGTTTTTGTGTATTTGTTGATAGACATTGATTTTTTTTTTCATCACACGCTTTTATTTGTTTGAAATGCAGCAGCTCACATTCTGACTGGTTTGTCCAATCATTTTTTTTCTGTTTTAAGTTAGAGCAGATATTAAAATGCTGCTGTTTACTTGCAAAACTTGAAATATGTCCTTGACCTTGCGAGGCCACAACCGCGTCGTTTTTGAACTCTTAGACTATTTTATTCTGAAGGTCCTAAAAGTCAAAGAAAGATGGCCAGTGAGCGAACATTTCCATACGTTATGGATTGACCTCTTATTAAACGTCAGGCTCGGGTCATGCAAACAAAGTTGAAAACCCATTTTCCTTCTGTCTGTAGGTTTAGGGGTGTTAAATACTCCTCTGCTTATAGAACAATCCCTTACTTCTGTTTGAGTATTAACATTCTTAGTGGCAAAGCAAAAAAACTTGTGAAGGTTCAAAATCTGTTTGAAATGCAGCCATTGTGACCGCCTTTGTCTGGATTTTCACAGCTTAAAGTTCACCCAATGTGAAGCATCACAAACAGAGTATTTATCCCGGCTGGTGGTTCTTTGTAACCACTTTAACTGGGTCCTTACTGCACTTATCAGAAATGCTGATCATTTGCTCAAAATTGCACAACACCTCTCTGTATCACATTGGAAATTATGCACATGTTTTGTTTTATTGTATTATCCAACCACAAAAAAAAACATAAATGCCAATGCAATGATTTATTTGTTTTTTTTTTAATTGTTGAATTCAGGAACATGTGGAGAAGTTTTAGCTTGATGGGACGACAGGTGGTATAACTGCAAATGTGTTACGGTCTGAAAGTGAGAAACCGGATTTTTTCTTTCCTTGCAGAATTGTCTTGCTGTATGAAAATCTCTTAACAATAACTGACCCAGATATCTCACAGAGAGCATTTTATTATTGTGATTCCAGGGTGTAATTTAAATCCATCACCCATGCTTTGACCTTGTGCCTCCCTTCAGCACAACATAAAACATGCAACAATGAAACGCCACCTAAGTGTAGCTAAATTATTTTTTTTATTATTATTCTTTTAATTGGTAAATTAATATTAATGGGATTTTTCAGTTATTTCAATTTAGCCTACCTTACACATATTTTTTTTTTATTGTTAGGGAGCCGTTTTGTGTGAATGTTAGAAAGTCAAATCAAAGCAATGACATGTTTTTAACACACAAAAAGTACATGCTGCTTCCTCAAGACCCAGAACAACTGTCATGAAGGTAAAAAAAATGGTTGTAAGGACTAATTCTGTTTGATTTAAACATGTTTATTTTAGCTGTAAAGTCTGAACTGTTTCTTATCAGGCTCTGTGAGGAGTGTGTTGTCATTTTGTCCTATATTTATGTTTGTATATATGATTATTTTGGTCCAAGGGCGCAACCATTGGAGTCAATGCTCTCCCACTGGCTAGACCAGGGGTGGGCAACCCTGGTCCTGGAGGGCCTCATCCTGCGTGTTTTACTTGTTTCTCTGCTCCAGGTGTGTTGGAGCCTTATATGAATAAACTGTTATCAAATGTCTTGTGAAATACTGGATGGATTGTAATGAAACCCTCAGAAATAAATCACTGGATGTGCATCTACAACTGAAGAACTTTTGGCATCGACCGAATTCAATTTGGCCTCCACAACTAACTGACCTTACCCAACACAGAAGTGGCTGTAAGTCAGCTCATTTTACAGATACTGAGCTAAAACTAACTGAGAGTCATCCCCAACACACACTCTGAGAGCTAACAGGTCACACAAGACTATGGTTTAAAGCTCTGGTATGCAATGACTGCTAGTTTTAGTTGTGAATATGAGCTTTAAAGAAAGGAGGACAAGCTTTAATGAGATGAGGAGTGACTATGCTGCTCTCAGTGAAAATCCACTCTTAAGGATTTTTTAAATCCTGCATTGCAGTGATTGACAGGAGGCGCTTCTGTATTAACCAGAATGATGCACTCTGTATAGTAGATAATGTTGTAGTTGTTTAATTACTAAAATACTGCAAATGTGGACCCAATACATGAGTGTTAGCTGCATTTTTAATATTGCTTTAGCTTTAGAATTAGTGTTTTTGTATTTTACAACTCAGAAAATCCGTAAATAGATATCCATTTTGATCAAAATTTTAATGTTCCTCTTTAACTCCAACATAAAATGTTCAATTCATTTAACTAAACTTTGCTTCAAAATTGGCCCTTTCATGTTTGGCACATAAAGTTCCTTTTTATGGAGGAATAACATCTTAAAGTGTTCTGCTCAATCAGCCAACAAAAAACATCATCCAAACAAGTTTATTCTTAGACTGTTTTTTTTGTCAGGAACTGCTCCATTTTAAAATCCCTCTATTTAAATATTTATTACCAAGGCGCACACTGCCAACAGACACACGGCGCCCGCAATGCTAATAAACCTCAGATCATGTGTTTTCTGGGAAATGAACAAAAAGGAGCCGTTGAGGAGAGTTTATAGGAAATAAAAAAATTACTTATTTCCTGGTTTTTACTGTTTCAATACAACCTGTTCTCCTGAATGTTTCACAGGCTCACAACAATAAATTACATATATATATAATTTAGAAAACAACATTTTAAAATCCTGTTAAAACAATCTTTAAAGTTGCAGTTTTCTTATCTTTTCCCTCAATATTGATTTTGATGTTCACAATAATAACTGTATTTTCATATTATATATGTTTACCAATCAGATTTTCTTTTTTTTTATTATAAATTTCTTAAAGTATCTTAGAAGAAAGTTAAATTATTCCCAATATGTTGAAAATGAAATGTTTGGTTTTACATTTTCCTGACATTTTAAAGCTTTCGTGTTTGAACACTTCAAAACCGTATAACTTTTTCAGAATAATAAGAAAAATTAATATTATGCAGATTAAAACCACATGATGGGCAGTTAATGTTCTGACAGGTGAGTGGATCTATTATACAACATAATCTTCACCATATCTTCACCCACATTCTTTAATTTGAAAGTGTTTCTATTTTATTTTATTATTTTGTTCCCTTTTTTTAAGCACTGACATCATTTTAAGTAAATCTGTGTGAGGCACGTGGTCCAGGACATAAATAAAATGCCTCTCATTCAGGAAATGCATGCTGTAGTAGGATTTGTCTGACTTTATTTTTCTCACAGCCTTCATGATCACTGTTTACTAAGGAGATAAAAAGCAATTATCCACTTCCCCTCCGCATTTGTAAACCCAAGTCAGTAATGACAAACCACTGATGAGGGTAATGATTCATAATCACCTTTGATCCACTTCTTCGACAGTGGAGAGCTCGTGTGTTTGGTGGCCTCTGGTGAGAAGCAGTCAGAGGATACGTCACACTCCGAGGGCCCTGCGGCACAGCAGTGAGTTCATAGCAGCGTAGGCTGCAGAATGTGTTTGGATTTGTGCGTAGAAGCCTCTCTGCGAGCCGGTCTGTGGCTGTGAGCAGGTGTTAATGCTCCATTGACCAAATGGTGCATTAATTGTTTGTGCTTGTGCGTGAGCGTTCGGGGAATAGGAGTGGAGTTCTGGTGCAGGGAATACTCTGTCTGTGCCTGCAAACCCAGAGTCCTCTGTGCACGTGTGTGGGCGTGTGCTTCAAAATGACTCAGTTTACGTTCAGTATAGTTTTATTAGTGGGAATGCATTTGCATCACTGTGTACGTAAGCTCAACATACTGCCAAATGTTTGTGCTGAATTATTGCTCCCACGTAGTCTAAATAGAGAAAAGTTCATAATTATCTCTCTAACAGTGAAATAATTCCAAAAGCAAGATTTAGTTTTTTCCTCTTCAGATGAAGAAACAGGCACATTATTTAACTAGTGCTGACGGGTGATTAAAACCATAACTGGTCATAAATTTTAAAATTAAATATCATTTTCTTCCTTCTTACACAAACATTTTTAGACCTTCACAAAAATAATGTGTTACCGGACTGAGTGTGATTTTGTTGTTCGGGGATTTGAGAAACCTTTAAAAAACTTTATGAAATGCAATTTTCCAACCAACTTGCAAAGCAAGCCAAGAGACATGATTAAACTGTCTACAACAAACTCAAAAATTGTGTAGGTGGGCTCATGTGAAAAACAAATGCTGTGTTCAGTGGTTCGTAAGCAGAAATAAAATTAAACATTGACGTCAAAGGAGGGAATATAAATGAAGAAAAGGCGCTGCGGTGTTGCTCGGTAGTTTGTAGGGGGTATTTTTCCTCCTTTTTTCTTTTTTGAACCCTTGAGGTTTACAATAAGGCCGTTGCTCAATGATTTTATTTTCTTCTTGACTAAATTCATTAAATTATTATTATTTTCAGTCAGCAGTTGATGTTAAACTACAAACACATCTCTCCGTCCTCATCACAGGAGAGTCATTCTGCTGCAACTTTTACTGCTAAAATCAAACTTTATAGATCTGTTAAATGTTGGCATTGAGATTAATTGTGGTCTTTCATATGTTTTAAAAAATCAAGCTGTAGGTTTTAGACCTTTGTCTGGTTTTATAAACAGTGTTAAGATTAAAATAACCCTTTACAAAGGTTTCCATTTTACACCTTTGTTAAAACGAAAGGTTTTACCTTTCGGGCTCAGGATCGAACCAAAACAATTGTCAAACAATTTGTTATGAAAGGGAAAAAATATCTAACTTTACAAAGGGGGTTTTAGCACATTTAAAGTCCACTGACGTCATGTTTCTTTTCATACTCAAAGATTTTATGTTAAACAATTTATTTAGCTTCTTGGCACTTGTATAAAATTTTACAACTCAAACAAAAACCCTGAAAACTTTGTGCGTTATTTAATAACTCTCAATCAGTTTCCTCTTTTAACTATCCATTATTTCTTAGGCCAGAAAAAGCAGATTTATATCATCATAACTTCCACTTCTAACCAAGTTATTTTTATTGGCTGAACATAATCATAAACTTTATGTTTTTTATTTTGATGAAAAGGGAATTGAAAGCACCTGAGTGGCAGGAAACAAACATGAAGTTTCAAAGTGTCATGTTGTGTTCTGTAGGAAAACTTGTTTATGGTCTAAATTCAGACATTTTCACTTGTTAAATTAGACAAGTTTTACTTTACTAACAGCTTTATGTAATGCTTGGTGACAGCATTAGTCTCTCAAAAAGGCAAAGTTCTGTTCCAGGGCATGAATCAATACTTAAATCAATTTGTGACACTCTCAGACACTTGTGTAAGTTTGTGTTGTTTGTTCAATACAACAACTTTTCTGGCTGCGAGGTAATCTCAGCGAGACAGATTAAAAACTGCTCATGGATGCTGTTTGCCCAGACACTGCAACGTTTAGAAACTGAATGGTTTAAATTGTTTAACTTCTCACCATGCCTGATCGCAAACGCAAAGTCAGAACTGGCAGTACATTATGTAAAAAAATATATAAAAGAAGAAAAACATGATGCATGTGGATGTTTGAATATGATGGAAAACATTCACTGATAAACTAAATCAAAATGCAACAAAATGTAATGAAATCTGGTGAATAAGTTATTAAAAAACTGTTTTCATATTCATTATTAAAGGGACAGAGAGGGAAAGAATGTTGATTTTTATTTGTCTTGGCAGATTTTTTTTTAAATGCACAGAAATGTTCACAATGAGGGTGGAAACTGAAACAAGAAGTTAAGCTTATTTGCAGAAAAAAAGTCCCTATTTAGAGATTTTATAAAAAAAAAGATTTGGACGGTGGCCGACAAGTGCAAGCATGCAGCAAATGCACTGGAAACACATAAATGCAAAAAAATCAAATGAAACACAAAAAAACTCTGCAAAAGAAAAATGTTGCCATCACAGAAAATAGACAGAAGCAAAAAGATACAACCAGCTCAACAAATGCATAGAAAAGATGCTGCAAATACCAAAAACACAAGCAAGAAAGAAAAAAGCTGCAAACAAACGCCCCAAAATGGAAGTGACCCAGACCTCCAGGGGGGCTCAGGGGTTGGGTATTTGCACTCTGTGGATTCAGGGATGTTTTCCTGCCTTTTGACCCAGAGCTGGCAATGGGATGTCCTACGTGAGACATATGTGTCTCCCTCCTCCTAAACACAGTGGTTCACTTAGGGACCATCAACAAATTATTAAACCAATATCACTTGAAAAACAAAACAATAAATAACCTTCACGCCTTGTGGACCTCTGACCAAGAATTGAATAGTTTCACTGGTCTGGAAAAAAAAGGAAAACCTAATTGTATCTGATTTTAAAGCATTTTTATATTTTTTATTGATATTTTTATGAATTTATTATTTTTTTTCTCAATGAATGATTGAACTGAATTGTTTCATTAGGTGAGTGTGTCTTATTAGTCCAGTCAAACATTAATTTTTAGTGGAATCTATTAAGAAAAAATATATAATATGTTCTGTTGCATTTAGTTTTTTGTGTTTGTGTGTTTTTGAGTTTGCATCATTCGTGTGTTTAGCCATTTGCTGTGCATCTGCAGCCGTCGGCCACCACAGGATTTGTCACTGACGTTAACACCTTACTTAAACGATTCCCATCTTTACAACACAGTGTTATCTACTCTAAAGTAACAAGTGCATTGTATGCTACATAAAGGTTATTATTATGAAAGCAATAAAATCCAATGGTGCAAACTCCGAGGGGGCAATTGTACAAAATGAATATGTCCTGAGGTGACGCATTGTTTTTCCATATGTGTGTCACAAGCATTAGGGTTTGTATGAGGAGGCCAAATGATAACTTACAAAGCAAACAGGTTATGAAGGAATCTGTGTGGGAGTGTTAAGGTCACTGATGTGTCATTTCCTCTACTAGATGAATTCAGAATGAATAAGAGTGATGATAAAGAGGTGAAAAAAAACTCTTTAGATTTCAAGATACATCATTAGAAGGTGAAATTTAACAGAGCAGGAAGTTTGACGCAATTCAGCTGGGAACAAATATTTTTTAAAAGCTGCAATGTTCCAGCATGATTCACACAAGTTTATTTGGACATCTTGAATTTTTTTTATAGCTCTGAAAGCCATTTGATAACAGGAGAGCAATCAGGAGTAATTAATTGAATAATCAGTCATTAACATATCACGTGATTTGTCAAGCTGTCAGCCAAAGAGGAGAAAATGATTATGCTCCACATCCATCATCCACACCTGGAGGAAAGCTTTGTTCTCAGTGTCATTAGAGGGAACAAGAGATTGATCCGCTTCATGAGAGCACAGCTTGACATCATTTACTTCTGAGACATGACCTTAAAATAAATGGATGCGAGGCGACTCAGATTCTGTGCAAATCTCAAAACATGAATCTGAAGTCTGCGATAGAACAAGTTCTCTGAAACAATTGAGGCTGGAGCAAAGGGATGCCACTCTGCTGTCAGAACCTCTGAATATTTCAGACATTTCACTCTGCTGAATGAAACTCACAGCTGATTTGTTTTTCTCAGGAGGCACACATTTAAGGCTTATCCTTTCACAAACAGTGACATTTCCTCTTACATTCAATGGCATTGCATGTGTGAGATGGTTATTTCTTGTTGTTATTTATTTGACTTAAATCCAATCCACATTTCTTAGGATTTGAAACAAAAATCAGACATTTATGAAGATTTCAAATAGAGACTGACTGCCCAAATATGCAAAGTACCGGTATGTAACTAACTTATTATATACATTCGTATGCAAAACTTACACAAAAACATAAATCAAGTACTTTGATTCTTATAAAATCCTAATTAGGAAGCAGGACTTTCAGCCACTCAAAGCAAGATATCCCAATAGAAAATGTTTCCTAATTCTAGGTCTTCTTTTGGCAGAAAGATGATCCCATTACAAGAAAACGCACTTGTCACAGGTGCTCTTCGCACTGGATGATGATCCCACCAGGCTCTCTGTGAAACTACATGACCCATCAGGACATGGCTGGATCATGGCACATTTGGGAAACCTCCTTCAGTGTGCAGGTAATCATAATGGTACTACCCTCTCAGTACTCGCCAAATGGAACTTTCCTGGTATTTTCCACAACCCTGAGACAATCTCCTGCACCTTAACATGCTTTTTATGTCAGCAGTTAATCCCATGAGAATACCACCATGTCGCCCATGCTAACAGGCCATGTCCTGGTTATACTCAGACAGCATCAGGAGGCAGCTACATGCTGGAAGATCACACTAAACGAGCATAAGAAATTATCACAGCAAATTCAGACACCAACAGTCCTAACAAAATTAGCAATGAGGGAATTTTGTACTATACATAACATTATACATGTTTTCAAATGAAGTCTTGAGGAGAAAAATATACATAAAGAAGGTGTCATTTAATGTGGAGCACAGGGTAATGAGCTCAGTCACGACATTTTTTAATTAAATTAAATATTATTTTTTGTTTTGTTTTGTTTTATTCAGTGTGATAATAGCTGTGGGAAAGAAACTGTTTCTTAGTCTGGTGGTTTGTGTTTTGGCAGCTCTGTAGCTTCTGCCAGAAGGCAACAGTTCAAATAGGTGGTGGTCACAATGTGTGTGTGTGTGTGTGTGTGTGTGTGTGTAAGGGGGAATCTTTAATTTTGTTTTTAGCCCTCCAGAGGTAGAATGATGTGGCAAATTGTTCCATCAGATGCAGGAGACAGACAATCCTTTCTGCAGTTCTAATCGTACTTGTACTTGTTTCTTTTTTTTCATCTTCAACAATGCAGCAAGTTTCAAGGGTCGCCCTGAAGAACGGCACCAGCAGCTTCCTCTTCTTTTTGTTCCTCTTGAGCAGTCTGAATAAACATGGAATCTAAAGGTATAATAACAGTCTGTTCTCAGCTTGTTATTCATGTTAATACAGCTAGAATTTTCCAAAATGCCACAAAAATCTTGCAAGAATCGATTATAGTGTCAACACAGTTCACTGACACTTTATTGGAGGGAATTTTCTCAAAGACCCACTGAATTAACGTTAAAATCCTTTGGGAGCTATTAGAAAACATAAAAACTCAAAACCACAAAAAGGAAACAAGAAAAAAACTCACTGTAACCTTATGAATCATTGCATCCCAGTCTGTTATTTGGCCAATACTATATTTAAAGTCTTTTAGTCAAAAAATAATTTTGCCTTCCCACAGGAAAGCAGAAAAATAAGCATTTCGTCCCCCACAGTCTGGAAATAGCCCCTCCATGATTCACAGTTCATTCAGGATATTCTGGAGTGACTGACAGGATGACAGCTGTAAACATGAAGATGACATATTCCAGGAACGTGGGTGTTGATGAAAGATTAATGAATGAAAAAGTTCATAATACTTGATGCCTTAAATAAAATCCCCTAAAAAACAACAACAAAGAATTGATGTGGGTTCAATTTTTAAAGCAGGGGAGGAACACTAAACTGGTTTTATAAAAGCTTTATTTTGAAGATGCGTTCTTAAAAATATCTCTAGATTTACATAACAAAAAGAGTTTTGTGGTTTTGAGGTGTTATATATTCTTGGTAAAATTAGTAATGGTGTCATTTTTTATAGAAATAGCTGTTTTTAGATCAACACTGTTTACAAACAAATATGAAAACTTTGCTGAAGATCCGTTTGTTGTGTCATGAAAATGTCACCGTTACATCTGAGTAAAAGGTTTGTAAAATATAGCGTGTCTGGTTGTGCGGAGCTGAGTGCTGTTGTCATGGTGTTTGGGATCACGGAAACACACCGCTGACCCCAAATCCACTTTGCTGTGTAAGTAAAATAACAAAAACATCCTCTTTCATAATGCGCCCTATTACTGTGGCAAAAAGATAAACAACAAAAGAATATTTACTTAGATACAAACTACAAAACAGTGAGGAGCCTGTAAATCATTTCAGAAAGACATTACAAATTAAAGGCCGAGGATTTACGCAGGTAAAAACAATATCATTTGCCTTCACTTTTTCGTGGCAGTTGATAATCAAAAGTCAACAAATACATTCTGGTAAACTTGCTCTTTTTTCTTCCCCTTCCTATTAAGCATACCTCTGAGTTTCATAAACATTTATCCCCATGATCCAGAGAGAACCAGAGGCTGATGCTCCTCTGATGGAGGAAAACGTCAAACACACTCATAATTATTCTGTACCTACAAGGAAATGAGAAGAATAAACATCCCAAAGGCAATAACTTGGTTGGCTCGTGGGAAATCACATTTCTTTGCATCGAGCCTGCTCCGTGCTACAAATATCACATTTTCTGTAACTGTACAAGTGCTGTATTTAGCCAAAATACTGTTAATGTTGTGATACAGGAAAACAAACAAAGACTGCAGTATTGCACATCATAGACGTCATAGATCTGAGCGTGTCGAAAAGTTTTATCACAATTCATCTTGAACTACTGGTAGCAAATTCACTACAAGTGAATGGATTTATTGTTTTAAAATAAAACAAATGTGGGTTTTATTGTTTGGCACTTAAGGTGCAAGAGACTGTGTATAATATTAATTTCATACTTTGACCAAAATGGCTACAACGCCGTCATTTCTCATCGAAAGACGATCTTAGTCGGAACCTCTGGCATGAGAGGCGGCAGATTATATTGATTTCTAGGTTTTGACGTTTATGCAAACTAAAACTTCATCATATTTAACATTTAACTCATAGTGTGATATTCTGAAATGTAGTTCGATCACTATTATAGTGTAAGGGCTGGTGTACTTTGAGTTTGTTGGGTCAAATGTAATTAATGCTAATGTAAGTGTTGTACAGCAGTTTGTTATTAAGCAAATCAGAACAGAGACCAGTAGAGATCAGCAGCACCAACAATTTTAATAAATTAAAACTCCTTCTTGAAACAGACAAAAAATTAGTTGGGCACCCCTAATTAATTGGTGGGAAAGAGTTTCCGCTGAACTGTTGCACCTCTTGACTCTAATTATGCTTTTGGTCGCATGGGAAGAGCAAAGTAAGCTCTTCGGTGCAGCATAAGAGCCCCTTTATTTCCTGGGTAGATGCTTTATAACAGCTTTGCATCTCCAGAGTGAAACTCTTGATGGTTCCACAGACATGTGTGTTTGCACACAGCACACACAGACGTCTGCATTGTTTGGTCTGTCTGCTGTCTCATCCTGATGTTAGCTGTTTAATTGAGCCACTGATGTCCTCATCGAGTTTATAGAGAGGGGTCTGAGGTTGAAGTACTTTTTTCATGCTGCAATCAGCCGTGAAATAAAATGTACATTAGACTCTTTTCACTTCAGTGACACAGCTCCACTCTACTCTACAAGTGCAGCCAAGCTAAAAACTTTGCACTCCACTGTTTGTGTGCACCTTTGACCCAAAGTCCATTATTTCTTTTGATGATGGACAGTGGATGGAGAGTTGCACAGATCAGCTAAAAAATGTGCAGCCGGCTGGATCTTTAGCTTCACATTCTATCAGCTACATCTTGGTTGTACACTAGATTATGCAAAAAAAGTAGTTGTTTAAATTTTCTTTATTCGTTTTGGCAAAATTCATCAAATTACAAATGTTTTATATGTGATTGAATGGGAAATACTGTGATTTCTGCAGAATGTTGTGTTTGAGGTTACAGTAGGTGTGTTTGTGATATTCTGCTTTTTAAATGTTGTATATTTTAGTCCTTTGTAAAAGATTATATTGATACCAACTAAAAAGCAAAGGTGGTGCAATAATGTCTGGACAAATTTTTATGAAACTCTAAGAAAGTAATTAATGGATGTACATCTACAACTGATTAGATTTTGGAGTTGACCCAATTCAAAATGGCTGCACAAAAATGGCTATAATTCAGTCGGTTTTATAGAGACTGTGCTACAGCTTGGTGTGACAGGAACTGAGAGTTATTCTCAACACATTCTGTGAGAGCTAAGAGATCATGCAAGATTTTGCAATATTGCATGAGATTAGGCATAACATCATTTACAAGGTGAAACAAAAACAACTCTAACTCTGTTTCCTCTCATCCTAAGATGATCTCAGTTTAAAACACTGGCATGAAAGGTGGCGAGTGATATGCATTCCTTAAAGGAATTCCAGGCCTAATTTGTATATGACTTTACTTTTCTATTTGTCTATGCACCGAATATTTATCTACGTTTGTAAACCTGCTACAGTTCTTTAAGAAAGCTCCTTTTAGTTTAATGATAATTTTGGGGGGATTTTCATTTCTGTGCCACCCGCCCACTACAGTAACTTTTGGTGTGCTTGTCTACACATCAGAAATGAAATTGATCTTTTTGCAACATAATATAAAGAAGAGGGGGAGGAGTGGTGCGATCTTCAACACGTGCTTTAAAGACTCAGGACTCAGGAAGCTCCAGCTCCAGCACTTTGACCAGCAGAGGAGATGATGAGGAGACTTTGAGGAGGTGATGATCATTAAACCAGTGGATGCACAGATACAGAGAAATTACACACACAAAAAAAGCCTGAAAACAGAGAAACATTTCCTCCTGTGTGCTCAGCTGCCGAATGAGACCGAGGCAGGGAGGGAGAGGAAAACGCTGCTCACTCAACAATGCTTTATCGAGAAACTTCCACGGCACTGAGAGGACGACATGATCAATAACAAACTCAATCTTTCAAAGACCTTCCACCCACTGTGGTAACCTGCGGATGAACAAGCAATTATGAGTTACTCAGAGAAACACTGTGTGCATCCTGGCTTTCAAAAGGGGATGAATCCAAACAGAGACAAAATGTGTTTACCACAGCACATTTACATGATGACATTTTAACACATCTGCTAAACTAATTAAACATATTTTCCAAAACCAAATTATTCAAGCTACAATGATTATAATAGATTATCTACGTGTGCCAAAACTTTTATTCGTAAACTGAAGTCTTCTCTATGGCTTAGTTTATCCTCCAGCTGCACAATTTTTTGTCATTACTGAACACTAATCATTCATGTCTATTTATCTGCTAATTCACAAAGAGAACATAAGCCAAATGCAAAAACATTTTACAAACAAACCTTTCTCTCTTTTTATCAGAATATTGCAATTGAGGAGTTCTTCGGAGGTGAATCTGAATTCAAATTTGACTCCTAACTTTTCAACATAACTGCTTCAGACGTGTCTCTGTGTCTCTCTGTGCACATGTCTCACCGTTTAAACCCAGGGAAATTGAAAAAGGGAGGAGGAGAGGACTGCAGCGCAAGAGGAATACAAAACAGGAGGCCGACCGGAAGTGCTGCTGTTCCCAGCTGAGCCTGAGAGGGGCAGAAGAGAGCTGGAGATGCCTTCTCTGAGCTCACCGAGGAGCTGCAAGCCTGCCAGGTTACTGCAGGACAATTAAGTTGTCTAGTCACAGAGTGGCAGCTCAGGAAGTGAATTCCAGTAGTTTCCTCTGTTTTTTCTTAAGAAGTCGTTTAACTGTGATGACTGTCAGCCTATAGCTGAGCAACCAGATTGTGCTTATGGCATTAACACTTGAAGGCAATCTGTTGATTTGAAGGAAAGATTCCTCAGCTTCGATTAAAGGATTTTCTCTCCATTTGTGTGTATTGCACATACATTAAAGCCCCATATGGATGGTCTCACTCCACACCAGATGCTTCTGCACTGCTCCTACATCCTGTGACGCAAGTCTTCCTCTTTTTTTGTTAATATAAACACTTTCAGTAAGTCACACTGTGTGTCTAAGAGGGATTCACCACATCAAAGGCTTCTCGTTAATCAGATCAGACACACGGGAAAACTGCATTAAAACCTACCTTTCAGCCTATTACCCATATGAAGTTCACATGCAAGAGGCAGATGTTTGGATCTGCATCCAGACAGTGGCAGGACAGGTAGCAGTCCAAATGTTCATTTTATTTTAAAATTAAAAAACATAATGAGAAGTAAGATTCCCAAACAGTACTCCCTCGGCCTCAGATGTGAGTGTTTTGTCCTTGAGCAGAAATGAGATTTTGCAGACATCTTGCATAACTGGACACTCTTCTGACATCTGTTTGCTGACATTTTAGACACAGTAATGTGTGTGTGTGTGTGTGTGTGTGTGTGCATGTTTTATACTTAATTTTGATAAAAACTGGTCTTTCAGTGAGTAATTCCATTTATGATTGCTTCTTTTTAATACATTCCTGTAATGACGTGTACATTTCTGCAGGTCATCACAGAGTTTCCTTTTATTTAATAGTGTGTACTTTTAAATTTAGAATTGTTTTACATCTGTTATAATGACTTATGTTTATTTCAGCATTAAAAATAAATCTTTGTCAGTTCATGTAGAGTCAGACTGACTTCACCGTATTGTTTATCAAGCACACACTTATCTGGCTGATTTTAACTTCAGGCCTCGGAAACAATGAGGGGGAGTGAGTGTGTGTAGCGGTGGTGACTGTGCGGCTTCTTCGTGTGGGGGAGTGGGGCAGTTTTTGCAGGTTGGGCAGCAGCTTGGATTCAATTTTAGCTCAGAAGCCTCATGCTTTCGGCCTGCCCCTACTCCAACCTACACCCGGGCCCGAGGTGGGAGTTCGCTGTGTGTCAGCGCTTACTCACGCTACAACTCGTAGTGATGGATCAGCAATCAAAACGCTTGACTTCTGTTTGTCTTTTGTCTCCTACTAAGACGCAGTGACGTCACGGCGGTAATGTTTATATCATTAGAGGCTGTGTAGGAATTCAATTTTCCTTTTTAGCACCTTTCAGGAACAACACAGAGGGAGAGACTGAGTTTACAAACCATTCTGCTGGAGATGAATAGAAAAACAAGATAATAGAGGAACACTTTGTTAAACAATAGGCTGACATGTTTCAAAAGCTAATTTACAAAATGGAAGGAAGGCCAGGGAACAAAGGGTTCGTATTCTGAATTCAGCGAGGTTCCAGTTCGTAAATTACTTTCCTCGACACTTAGAGATGTCATGAAAATGCAAATGAAAATGTTTTCTGAGGACTCTGAAGACATTTTAGCCATGTTGTCCTAAATATTTACAGAACCATCTCAGTCACAGCATAAATTTATACTTACAAGTTCAAGTTCACGGTTAAGCCATTAGTGAAAGTGTGAAAGAAATATTTCCACATCAGTCACATTACAGGCAAAAACCAAGCGAGCCTGGAGGAGAACAGTTCGTCTTTGATGCTGTTGATGTTTTCCAGCTGAAGTACATCAGCTCAAAAAAACTGCAGCTCTAATAAGATATATATTGTTTTCATTCCTGTGAATAAATGTGGGTGAACAGTGTGAATATGCACCGTTTTATTAGGTGTTCAAGTTAAAAAAAATGCACATATTGGGTTGAAATCTGACCTCTGTGTCGACCTTTTGTTGTGCTGGTTTTATATTATTGAGTTTTGTAATTCTGTTATACAAACCAGTATTGTTATTGTATACTTGAGTGCAACATTTTACAACCACCTAAAACCCACAAAAAAGGGGTCGACGAGCATTAGGTCATGATTGCTATTTTATAAATATTGTTTGTCCAAAATATACAGCATATATTCTTATGTTCATGTTTAGGAAGGAGAACGTTCACTGTTAGTGTGCATTTCACTTATGGTATTATATAATTATTAAATAATTCTTCTTATGAGTGTTTAGGGTCATACAAATTCATACATGCTCACAGCACCCCCCAACTAAAGCTCATTGCTGCAGCTATGCCCATCCAGCTTGCACTTGCCCGATGAGATGGCCCCTTTGCAACTCCAAGCAAATTAGGCGGACGTGGAAAATGAATGAATGAATGAATTTGTTAGGGCAGTGGGTACATCAGAAGGAGTCAAAGGGTGCCAGGAGAGAGGCTCAATATGGGGGCAGATGGTTCCCAACTCCTCCAAGACATCTGCTAACCAAGAGCTACACCATCAGTGCCAGATGCAAAGCAGAAAGTGGGAGATGGGCAACAGATCAACACAAAAAGTTCACACAAAGAGAATATTTGCAATGCTGGACATGAATGATTCTGTCAGCATGTTGACATGTTCATTTTGATTTAGAACGTGGTGCAGATCAAAGCTCCAAAAGCACAATTTAGCAGAAGTAGGAATTAACCTGGAGCCACAGCTAATTGACTTGGCAAATCCTAAAATACTACAAATTGGTTAATTGTACAGATTTTTAAAAGTTGGTGTGGTTCCCAACTCAGTGTTTAAATCTGTATTGTGGAATTTGATGGGTATTCCTTCAAGAAATGCTAGTTTTGTCAATTCATTGCAATGTTTTTAAGCTCTCTAACACTTTTTAGTCTCACTACTAATATTAATGTTTCCAGTTGGAAGCCGTCTTTAGGGCCAGCTGTTAGAAACTACCTGCCAAAGCACCAAACAGCTGTCTGCCAAACAAGCTGAGGAATAAAACAGATTATTTAGCTGCAGAGGAGCCCAAACAAAACTAAAGGGAGAATAAATACAAGGTTTTATATCTCCAGGTGGCCAGAATTGTGAAGTCAATAGAGAGCAAATGTTTGTCTAATTTGCTGGATGTTGGAAGTCTACGATGATTTGAATATTTTTGCTAATTTACATATTTTAGAATAAAGTATTATTGATTCGGTTGGCAATATGTCCAAAAAAAATCTCGCAAACCAGCTTTTAAATACTGAATGCAAGTATTTCAGGTGGCCCAATTAATATTTACCAGTAGTTTTTTATATATTTAATTTAATGCAGGTTGAATAACAAGCAGAGCATAATCAAAACACTTTAATAGAGAAAAGTTTTCTTTTACATATTACATAAAAAAGCAGACAGAAATAAGTAATTTTAACTGACAACAGGCTATTTAATGTCTATTTACTGCTCCTATAAATTGTTGAAAATACTCCTTGTCTTCTTGTTTTTCCAGATTTCTGCTGAAATGACCAGTCGGGCAAAAATAGCTTTTAAATTATGAGCACCACTTTGTATTTCAATTTTCAGTGCACAATCAATTATGTTACATTTACCTCGGCTGAGATTGTTTGATGCTAACTGAAAACAAATACAGAATGTCAGTCAGACCAGGCGCTCTTTAAAAGGCTCAATCAGTCTGTTTTTCAAAGTAAATTTGCGATGATATATACAGACTATTTTCTTCAGGATTAGGGCTCTTTGAAGGTACATAATTGAATCCCGCAAATTGAAAACCCTCTCGCAAAACTTGGTTTTAGCGAGTGAATGCTATTTTTTGCTCTGTTGAGCCCAAAGTAAAGGCTGATGATGACTGTCCTCATCAAGCAAGGTCTTTCTCATCCAGGAATAGTTGTTTTAATGATGTGTGATTTATTTTCAGAACTCAAATATACAAGCATTTCCTGTCCATGAATCCTTGATCAAAACTTGGAAATATTTATGTGTTCATCACTGCCCACCGCTAAAACACAAAGGCGGAAAAAAATGTTTTTCCTTGTGTCTGTATGTGTGTGCGTGTCTGTCTGTTAGCACAATTTCTCATGAATCACTGGACAAATTTCAATGAAACTTGCAGAAAGTAATCATTTAATATGTATATACGATTCAAGATTGCTGCCACAGCTAACTGACTTACAAAATGGTTATAACTCAGAAAATTTTACAGATATCGATCTAAAAGCTGGCATGTTAGTAGCTGAGACTGATCCTATCTAATCCTCCTAATCTAAAAGTTTTGCTATTACCCACTGGGAGTTAACTCTGCAAAATCTCATAACCCACTGGACAGATTTTAATGAAGCTTTCAGTAAATAATCAGTGGACGAACATCTACAGCTGATTAGCTATTAGACCCAACCCAATTCAAAATGGTTGCTACAGAAATGGCTATAGTTCAGTCAATTTTACACTAATTGTGGTAAAGATTTGGTGTGTTTGAAGCTGAGAGTCAATCACAACACATACTCTGAGCGTGACATCGAACAATATTGCATGAGATTGCATAATGTTTTTTTTAAGGTTTGACAAAACAGCTACAGCGCCGTCATTTCTCCTCTTGAGATGATCTTGGTGCAGTGCATGCTTTTTATTTTTGATTCTCACTGTTTCTCAAATCCCTTACTTCAGTGTAGCATTATTTTTTGATTGATAGAGCTGCTAAAACTATGGTTTGAGAAAATTAGTAGAATTAGAGCATGCTCTTTCATTTTTCTGAGATGTTTAAAAAATGAGTTACACTACTTTTAAATGGAAGTGGTTTGTTCATCACTTTAAACTTACGAACAGTTCAATGTGTATTTTGTAAAATCTTTTGGCCGAGGCTGATCGAGTGAGCAAACAGAAGAATGAATGTAAAGGGCAAACATTCTGATAATCCACAAGTCCGACACTTACAGCAGCACTCGAGGCCTCCAACAGGACTTTTTACCCTTTCACATGAATACATACTCTATACTGCAGACCTTATATTGTTTAATGTAAGTCAATGGATCAGCCAGACATGAAAAGCTGGATAGTTTGCCAGTAACGCTCAATATTTTCTCACAGCAGGTATTGGATTTACCATTAGGTATTGAGCAGAACTATTTTTCAGGCTTTCAAAGCCTCCAGTGGACTAAAAAGTTCAGAAAGGACATTGCTCCCAGCCTTGGTTCACTTAACTTTTTCATTTTAATGGCAGTGTGTTTGTTTTTCTTATGAGCTCAGCTAGTGTTGGATCCCCTAAGACTCTCAATCAGATTGAATTCTGGGAAGTTTGGGAACCAATCTAGTGCCTCGAGCTCTTTGCTGTGCTACTTGAGTTGTTCCACAGACGTCGTTGCAGTGAAACGGGGCACAGTGACCTGTTAGGGGGGAAATTGGCATTGGTGGGTGGGAACTGTTGAACAAAAATTCACATTAATTTTGGGCCCTCATGTTGTACAAGATAATTATTGTTAATCACTTCACCTGGCAGAGATTTGAATAATATTGGTGCACATGTGTACAAATATGTTTCTTGGAAAATGGAATTTGAAATTTTGGATGCAGGAGATGAGTTTGCAGTATCAGTTTTGTAAACACGTGCACCTATTTGATTCCCTTCAGTTTTGAGAATAATTAAAAACTACAACATTTCTAAAGGAAGTTTGAAAGTACCAGTGCAGCTGCTGCCTACAACATAAATTGTAATAATCTAAGCTCAGATAAAATACCTACATTTTGATGTTTAAACTGTATAAGAAGTGTAAAGGGAACCAAGATGAGAAATAAGCAATTTTTTTGCTAATTTTGTCCATATTGTACAACATATTCCACACTATTCCTGATTGAGCCACATGGTTTGAAGTATAATTTGCAGTTTTTAATTTAAAGCTGTGTAAGATAAAGGACTTTTTTTGAATGAAATTGTAATAAGGTGCTTCAGTGCTTATGCATTCCCCACTAAAAAATATTTAAAAAGCAATTTTTGCAATAAATTATGCAACAGCAGAACTGATTGATAAACACTTAAGTAAATGCATATCTTTGGTTCATTGATGAACTAGTTTTTTACTTAACAAGTGCTTATTGACTGCATGATAAAGAGCTTTACATAAACCAGGGGCAGGAGACAACCATTATGCATATTCTAGTTTTCAGTGAACCGTAAAGCGACAGCATTAACACAAATTCATATTCATACAGAAACTGTCTTCATCTCAAACTTTTCTTCAATTACTCTCCGCCTCTTTTGTCTCTCTTGTTTCCTGTAAGAGCTGATTAAGCTCTCGGAAGTAGAAAAACCCATTGCTAATACGAGTCCTTGAGAATTCACCACCTGCCTTCAGAACGATTCCCCGTCGCCATGGAGACGTAATCAGCTGAAGAAGAGAGTGACAGAAAAGGGCAGCATCTGAGAGCAGACAGGATGGACGAGAGACAGAGGGAAGAATTGAATGATGAAGGTTTTTCTGGAATAAAACAAGCACAGTCAAGTCCATTACTTCACATGCTTTTACTTCATTTATTGCTCCTTTAAGCTGTGGGAAGTCTGAGTGGAAATGAAAAAGAATGCAAAACATTTTTGTGTGTGTGTGTGTGTAGCAGCAAGTGCAAAGTAGCACGTCAGTCTCAATGTTATGAAATTGCTTCTGCAGTCTGAATGAGTGGCAATGAAGATTAGGGATGAAAAAAACTGTTTACACACTTTGAATACTCACTGAAATCTGAGGGGGGCAAATATGTGGTTGCTAAATGTTTCAGATGATTACTGTTAGCTGCAAACTTCGTGTCAGTGCAGGACCGGACATGAGCTTCTAAGTGGTTTAATGCTGAATGCATTTATTGACGAGAATGAACTGCAAAATGTCACAAAATGTAAGCTAAAAGAAGCTTCAATTGCTCTGCAAAAGGAACATATTGCAGAGCAATGAGTGACCACTTTCACATAATTACACTGCAGTTCACAGACTTTTTGCATAAATGATGTGAAGCTGCATTTTATTGCTTCTTCATATATGAGTCGACAAAATCATCTATCATTGCTATACCTGCAAGGCAGAGGTTATTTAATGTGGCAGGAGAAAAACATGTTTTGTTTCTTGTTATTGGCTTTAAGTTGGCTGAGACACTTCAGATTTATGCCTGTACATCCCCCAACCCTGTTCACCTCTTCTTTATTCATTTGATAACCATGCATAATGCATGTGCTACAGAGAATGACCTCTCTAGCAGTGTGCTACCCTCTTGTCCTCGATGATCTCTTTGTTTTGGTCCCCTGACACCAAATTCTCATCAGCTCTCGCTACGTCGTCTTTTTTCCCTCTCCCTCTCCGCGTGTCTCTTCTGCAGTGGCTCTCCATTTCTCTTATCATTGCTTTTCAATCAGTCCTGCACAAACTCGACATATTGTCTGCATCTGCCTCGCCCACCACTTCCGCTTGCTCTCACATGCACTCTCCCTCCGTCCTTGCATCTCCCTCCTTTATCCTTTGGCTGCTGTCTCACAGCCAGGTTCACAGAAGTATAATGTGAGGTTGTTATGTTTCTGCCCACAGTAGAAAAGCTGTTTCTCTCTTTTAATGCCTTGTCTCTCACTTTCTCTTTTTTTTCATGGCTTTCCTGGCACAAGGTCTTTTATATTCAAACAGTGGGCATCTGTATATCTGCTCCCTGAGAAAACTACCATCCAGACAGGCTGAAATCAGGTTATCAGCAGTGATTGCATTCATCCAGACACAATTAGAAAAACAACAGACTGATAATGCTGAACATGTGAAAGTGATTGGAAAATTTAGTTTGTAAATCAAATTGATGATTGTTAAAGGAGAAGGCTTGATTAAAATCGGCCTTTTGCAAATTGATGGTAACCAAAAGAGTCACCATAAATATCTGCAGAACAAATCTGATCAAACAGATGGCTTTGTTGGGGGGGAACAAAAACAAATTAAGTCAAGACAACTGAAGAAATGTTTTGTTTAAACAGCAACATTTTTTCTATTATAAAAGAAAACAGTCCAGATATTAAATAGTCACAATATCCCTGCTCCTTCTTTTGTATTTAGACAAATATTCTTTTGATAGATTTCAGTGCAATGTTTTGGGGTTTTTTTATGACCACATGACCTGTTGTTTTAGAGATCTTAACATCTCAATTACAACTTCTCCTAAATCTGCAAGTATAGAAAAAAAAAACGTTCATATTTATTACTTTTTACATGTTTGCAACAAAAGCACAGAAAACTGGAGTTTTAATCTTTTCTTTGTGTAGATTTGTTATGAGACATAAACATATAGGAGGTAAATTAGACATGCAATGTCTGACTGCAACAAATGCAACCTGTTTTTAGGGGGATTGATTTATTCGAGTGAGACAGTGTTAGTTTTAATTATATTATGTTGCATAATTCTGCAAAATAAACTCTGTCTATTGATTCCTAAATGTGTTAAACTGCACATAGTGTTAAGATGGAGGATGAATACAGGCTTTTAAGAACAGAGTCCTATTTCTGGAATAAAAGTAAAGAAAGCTTTAAATAATGTAACTTATAAATTCATAAAATGTTACAGTTTGTGCCTGGGGTTCATCATTAGGTCACTGCTTTGTACAGTATATATATATATATATATATATATATATATATATATATATATATATATATATATATATATATAATTACTATTTATAAGCTGCTAAAAAAAAACTGAAAGGAATTTTGATATTGGATTAAATATTCCACATGTTTATAACCCCTGTAGCTGTGTTTTTATTTTTATTATTCAAACCCCATCTCCCATCATGGCCACGCCCCCGTGTTTCTGCTCTGAACTATTTCCAGAGATGGCATATTTTGATATCCTAATGGATCTCAACAAGGTGTATATTTATACTGTTGGGTCTCAGAAAAACTCTCTTTCAGGGCGCCAAACAGGGGGGAGGGCAGAGAAGAAGGGCTTCCATGAGCTGAAAGGTATAATGGACCTACTTGTAGGCCTGTTTTAGCAACTGTACTGTATGAACAGAATGGAACAAAGAAGAGAAAGTTGAATGAATGACACCATATCCTTCCATTTATTTATAGATTCAAGTTGTATATAGGGTGTGAGTAAAGTGCAGCAGTAGAGGTTGGGGGCTTGGATGCCTATTTTTTCAGAACGTCTGAAGATGAGTCAGGTCCTAGCACCACGTCCCGATTGTTGTGTACCGCACATGTTTTCATCTCGCCACTTTCTCCACAAGAACAAAACTCACATTCTGTTTCTGTGAGCGTTAACAAGTGAAAAACTGAGCAGGACTGACGTCAGTAAGATTTACACCTCTATTTCTGACCAGCTGGCCATACTTGTAATTATTACACCCACAAAATTGTGTTTTTTTTCCCCACAGTGTTGCTGGCTTGTTGTTACAAAGTATGTATGTAATTTATGCAAATGATCTGATTTAGAAAAAAGGTGTGAAAGTGATGCATTAAAGCACCACAACTGAGCTGACCTTCTGGTGGGTCTGACAAGCTCATGAAGCAGCAACGCTGAGAAAGTTCTCCACGCTGTTATTTGTTGACGCAGGCAGGGGTTTGTTGCTCCGATGGAAGGGGTGAGAGGTCGGTGGCAGTACAGCAGGGGTCAACCCGAACTTCTGCAGCCTGCAAAAGTTTGTACAAACAGACATCAACATGCAGACACATTATTCCTGATATGCTGGTTCTTGGGCAGGCTGAGGACTAAATTATTGAAACACTGTGAAATATTTCAGTCTTCAGCAGCAGTCAGAAGTAAAGAAAAGATGATTGTGCATATTGTTGAAATTGCATATATTCTTCTGTCTTTAGATTGGATTAGGTTGGCAAATAAACAGATAATGACTTACACTACTGCCTATTGTGTCCTGTATATTAACATATCCAGAAGAAAATAATTAGAAACAGAAAAATAAGAAGTAAATAGAAAAACATTGTATGTTTTTCTGCATTAATAACCATTTGTATTTGTTTTTTTTTATTTGAAAACATGTACGATATGTCAAGCAGTTAAGCAGAACTCATTTAGAATGACTTAAATAAAACAAAATAAAGAATATTTTCCAGTTCTGTCTCTTGCAATGACACATAACAAGAAATTCCTACTGGGGGTAATTGTAGTCAAAGGCCGAAAATTGTTAGGATTAACAGTTTTTGTGTAACTACATTAATCATGCGGTGAATTGCTTTCTTTTAAATTTAAATTTGTTTTAATGCTCATGGTGGTAATTCGTTTTATCAACTCTGCAGCACATCTTACCAATCATGCTGATTAAAATAAGAGAGGTTGAGGATTCACTAAAATTAGAAAAAGTCTGAAGATAATTGGCAAAACCAGTAAAGATGAGACAGAACGTCATTATTTCAAGAAAAGTTACTTCTTTCAATATGTCTTGATAATAAAGCTTGTTTTGATGCGACAATGGCTTTGTGACTTTATAACTTAATAAAAACCTTAAAATAATAATAATAAAAGCTTATATAAATGTTCTCAGTCTGTACCTGTTAATTTACAGATCCAAGATGATTTTCACAAATCTTTACAGGTTGCAGACTTCGAGCTTTTAATAAAAAGGACACAATATAAAAGCTTAATGCAGAGTGAAACATAAAAACACCCGCTAAAATTGTAATTTCACACCCAGCTAAAGGAATCATGTATAGTAAGTGATGAACAGGAAATGATTTATTTGGAGATTTAAATGAAGACAATCTTTTTTTCTCTCTCACGCTACAACTAACACAACAAGAACACCACAAGACTCCCAACCCAAAAGAATCAGATGCTGCGCCCTATAAAAAGCACTTGGATATGAGTCACTTGAGCTATATCTGCTACAAGAAAATTAAGGGTCCCCTTCACAGAATGACAAAAACCTGTTGCTTTTGTTCCCTTAAATAAATAAATAAATAAATAAAGGAATTAAAAGCTAAACCTGGAATCGCACCGTTCTGTGACGTCAAAAGCCCGGAGCACATTTTACGCCCACAACTATTTCACTCTTACGATTTTAACGCCGTCGACTATAATTACTTCTGGTGTAATTGCAGGCCCTAAATTTAAACAAACTTGTCAAACTGTTGACAAAGCGATTCTCCGATGCGCCTCCGCTCCCAGAGCTTCCCGCTCGTAGTCAGGGGTCTGCAGATCAGAGGAAGTGCTGAAGTCATGGATTTGAACAATGCAAGTTGAATCTTTTTAAAATTTCCTTTTTTCATAGCTTAAAATTTTATCGTCTCCTGTGAATTCAATGAAAGTTACTTCTAATAAAAGCATGCTGTGAATTGCTTGTGATCATTTTATGGCATTTTCATCTCAAATAAAGTACATTTCACCCAGTAAAGTACATTTTTTTAAAGCTAATTTCACCAACATTTCAATGAGAATCAGACATATTTTGCATCCTAGTAAGTTGAGTGTCAGGGTTAATGTTTTTTATTTTATAAAAGGCAATTTTAGATATATCAAATAAAAGGTTTTACTCAATTAAATCACCACCTTGCATCCATTTCAACAGCATGGCTTTATAGTAGAAGTCCAGGTGCTGAACTGACCTGCCTCCAGTCCAGACCTTCAAACTGAAAACATTTAACACATCATGAAACAAAATATTTAGCAAAGAAGACCCAGAACTGTTGAACAGCTAGAATCCTCCTATTTTAAGATGTGTCGCTGCTATCAAATTCAAAATTACCTTGTTTTTCCTAAAAATTATATATTTTTTAGTTGAAACATTTGATTTATTATGTTCCATTGTGAATAAAATATGGGTTTATGAGATTTGCAAATCATTGCATTCTGGGTTTTTTTATATTTTACACAACCTCCTAGTATTTTTAGAATCTGTGTTTTAAAATCTATCTTGTAACAAACAGGAAGCCAAAGGAGTGAGGTCAAGACTAATCATCGATAGCTGCAAACGACCGATATAAACAAGAAGTCGTAGTCTGAATAAGAAGAAATATAAACAAGAGTAACTTTTTCAGACACTCGAAGACAGACGGGGTTTTGCCTTTGCTGAAAGCCTCAACTGAAAGAAGCTGGCTTTCACAGCTGAGCTGATTTGTTTGCATCACACCAAGCAGCTCTTTTTGGTGTTTGATGCTTTTATTTCTTTTTTGCAGCGGCAGATAATCACGCTTGTAAACAGGGTCAGATGAATTGTCTAATAATTGTCACAATTATGAGCTGTTGATACGATGTTGGGTGGAAACAATTTAGCTGTGAATGAGGGTTTGCTTATTCAAATGTCAAGGATCCTTTTGTTTCTGTCAGACACCTACATATAAAGACGACTGACAGTGTGACTAAGACCTCCTTTGACAAGATGAAGCTGTTGCTAAGGATGACTAATCAGCTCACAAAGAAGCTGATGTTTTGACCTTAAAGATGCGGGGGTAAAAGCGACACTGTCTTCTATGTGTCAGTAGGAATTTTTAGGAATATCTCATAAAAAACAATGAATATTATAAATATATATTTGTAAATCACATCTGTCCTGTTTAGAAATGGGGTGTAAATAAGCAGTGAAGGCTTTTCACTTATGATCCATTTGAACTTTCCTGCCTCGGAGCTGCTAAAAGTTACTCACTGGAAGCAGATTTGGTCGGGGGGGATGTGTTAGTCCGCACAGATGCATGTTCACACTTTTTTCCCCCAGAATGGCTCTCACTCTCACACATCCCATCATGGTTTCACACAAACTCATCCCCTTTATTATGCACAGTACAACACTTTGACACACACGTCAGCATCCAGAACAGGAACTCCACTTTCTCACTCACACTACTGTACTCAGTAATAAACACTGTCCTCCCAGTTCACATCATTTTATTCTTTAAAGATACAGAAATATGCCAGCCTCGGAGCCAAATAAAAATAGTAATTTCATCACAAATATTTATGCCTCAAGGCTTAAACTGGATCTTTACCAGCACTGAGTTTCAAGTTGTTTTGATCAATAATTGTTCAGGTTTCTTGAAACTCTTTCAAAGGTTTTTTTTTTGTTTTGTTTTTTTACTTTGACTGCTTGGCCATTTTCTGAAAGGATGATTTGTTGTTTGTGAAGTTACTGACCTATGAATCATTCAGAAACAAAATAGTTCCTAAATTCATGGGTTGTGTCAACTCCTATATAACAGTTTGACAGACAGAAAATAGGATTTTAGTACAAATACAATGATTACCAATGCCTAAAAGCTGACTTGGCTGTCGGATACTGCACTGTTCAATAAGTGGTCATAGTCGGGTACAAGGATTGGGCAAAAGATGAGTGAAAGTGCAGCCAAATTCCAAACAAAACCTTTATTTACAAAACCTGAATAACAATTGGTGAAGATCAGTTTAAAAGATTACAAGAAAACCTGGCTCTTTGGAAGTAAAAAAATGAAGAAAAAAAAAAACACTCAGAAAGCAAAGACCTACACCACGGACATAGGGTCATTAAAAAATTGTAGAACAGGGTTTGTGATCTCGATCCCCACTAAAATTTAATCACTTGTTTTTGTGACAACCCCAACATTTCTTGAAAATGCACCAGAAAGCATAAACTCCTTGGTGGAGGTAATGACTGAAACTGTGGTGATAAAAATGGACAAATTGTAATATCAAATGTTTCATATTCAGGCGGTGAGTGATGAACATGTGGGAAACTACAATAAAATTAACAAGGAAAACTGAAAAGTTTGGTTGCCAGATCAAAAATATTGCATAAGAAAAGTCAAAAAACGCAATAGATTTATTGAAATTAATGCTTTGTTTATTTTAGTGACCATAACAGTTGTGTAAAAGAAAACTTATGTAGGGTAACATTAAATCAATTCTGAACTGCAGGGTAAGAATTTTCTTCTTCGTTTTGCAAAAGTCGAAAAGTGCCAGCAGCATTTCGTCCGCAGGGGGTGTTCAAATTATACTACACAGGCTTTTAAGATTTGCTTGAAATTCCTAGATTAGATGGGCTAAAACCCTGTTGAAGAGGGGAGTTTTTTTTTCTGACCAGTCAGGAATAAAAGCAAAGAGAGCACTGAGAGGTCATTACGTAAAACCTAAAATCACAGAAAGCTGAATCAATACAAACCAGAACTTTAAAAAAAATGAAACTGTGACTGAATGAATAAATATGTACCAGGCTGCAGGCTTCAAATGCAGAAACCGATGTGAATAAATAAGATGAAATAATTTGTCTGCAAACAGAAAAGTGAATCCATACATTCGTACTTGTTTTTCTTAAGTTTTGAAACTGCAGGAATGTGTGACGTTTGAATCGTGGTTTGGCAGAATTGCTGTGCCGTCAGAAGGATGGCTATTTGAGCAAGCCAAAATGCAGATCTGTCTTGTTTCAGAGATGGTTTATCTTGGAGCAGTTTGTGCAGTTTCTGTGTGGTGGTGGATGTAGGCGTGCAGGCTACGGTTGTCGTTACTGAATGTTTGGAAGCAGGATCTAAATGCCGGCACACGAGCAGGCAAACAGAAGATGTGCAAACAAAAGTTATGCTTACAGACAACCAAAAGCACTGCCTAGGTAACCAAAATATATAAGTATATTGAATTGTTTGTCTATTCATTTATTTGACAGTGTACTATATAGTAGGTCAACCCTTTTCTAGTGGAGTTTGGTTCCTTGAGTTTGATATCAGCAAGAATTTCAGATAATCTTTCAGTTTTGTCTGCAGCATTTGTGGCATTACAATTAGGATGTGAAACCACTTTGAGCATCCTTATATTCAGCTTGTCTTCCAGCTTTGCATTGTAAACAGCCATTAGATTCACATGAGAAACAAGATCTCATCTGTGAGGTTTTAATTGCATCTGTTCAGGACACAAAACTTGGGTTTGGATGTGAGGTTTGTCTGGAGCCCATGAGGGAATCTTGGATGATAAACTTGCTGATCATTACATTAAGAAAGCAATCAGATTAGATAATGTTATTATTAAAACTAAAACAAGTTTATCAGAAGCCAGGATTTTTTTTAAATTAATATTTTAGGCACACAAACAAGCAAAAACTGGTGAGCAATAAAAATGTCTTGACTAAGAAGATAAAAAAGCTTCTAGGTGATCACAAAAAAATTAAATGAAACTGTTTTCATTTTTGTTGTCATTTAAAAGAAATAAAATATGAATGCAAAAGTTTGCTGTGACTTCAGGACACAGTGTGCTCTGATGCTTTGCACATTCACAAGTGCAATCTCACATGATGGTTTTACAGATCCAGATGGCTGCAGGAGATGTAATCTCTGCATCAGCTCCCCAAATGTGCAGACAAACACGCCTGAGAGCATGTCTGGATCCACAGCCAGCTCTCTGTTGACACAAGTGGTCTTAAACTCAACAGCACACTCAATCCTGCTCAGCAGTTCAACACGCTGTAAAGGGAGTCCTCGAACCCTCAATTTACACAACAGTTCCTTCTGTTGTTTTGGAAAATTCTGCTCACTCAGGGAAAAAATAACAAATGTCACTCAATAATTCCACTAAACGTGACTCAGTAACTTACTGAGCGGAAATATTTTGTTTTCTTGGAGAATGCATGAAAAGTGATCTTTCTCCAGCACTGTCAGCTAAATCTAGTTTTCTCCAATTCCACCATATTCCACTTACTAAATGCACTAAGTGATTCATGAATATTCATACGGATTTCTGAGAGTAATCCCATTAAATGAGATGGATTCGCTCTTTTCAATCTAAAAAACACAAGAAGGCCTCTTTTCTCCAATATATGCAACCTTTTATTTATGACGAGAGTGAATAAGAAGCGAAGGTATCCGGCTAAAAAACGACACTCGGCAGACTCGCCAGGTTTTATGTTAATGGAGGTAAATTACACAAGAAGTAGTGTGGTGCTGTTGGATTTATTTCTCAATTGTGTTATAACTTCTGAGCAACAAGCATGTGTTTCCATATTTATCAACCCCGTTTAATGAATTCAGTTTTAGTTTGGTAATGATACCATTATCATAAATTTCTTTAGAGAGGCGCACCGTGAGAAATGCTTCACTTCACAGCAGTTTTCCTCTCTCAGTTCAGTGTCTCCGCTTTTAAAACCCAAGTATTTGTTAATGTGAATCATGCAGACAGTTTTTTACATAACTCTTATTGCACAGCAAGCCGAACAACACAAAAAAACAATGCTTTCGTCGAGAACCATAAATACCTCATTAGGAGTTTTCAGTTTCAAATGTACAAACAATACTGTTTATGTTCAGCGTTCACTTGGTTGTTTCTCTGTTCAGCAGTAACATTGTATTTATTTATTTTTGCATTCATGAATCTGTATCTCAGCCACAATCTAGGTCGATTTGGGGCATTTGCAAATTACTCATCCATCATGTCAAAAACTGATAAAGACATCTGATATAAGTGGGGGAGCAAGTTATAAAAAGACCCATTTTGTTATTTTAGAACCAAAACCAAAAACTCAACCCTCACTTGGGTGCTAATTATAACTGTTATAAGATGAATCGTTTACTGCAAGATTGTCGGTGTCTGTCCTTAAAACAGCAAGCAACAAGCAGCAGGTAACCCATTATAGTCCATGGTCAGGTTTTATTGTAACAGCCTGCTTTTAATGACAAACATGATGTAAGCATAAAAAAGTAAACTAGGTTAAGTTCATTTAAGGAGTCTGGAGGACATTTGAGTGGATAGACAAAGATTGGTGTTCATTTTCTGTTTCGAACAGAAAAATGAACATCTAACAGACTCAGGGGTCGTTAAATCCTCTTTGTGACATTCAACCTATTATGGCTCTTGTTTTGGTTTGGATTTGGTTAAAAAAACAAATCAAGTCATCCATATGAAAATGAGGATATTAATATAGCAGAAACTTTATGTGCTGTAATTCTGTTCTTACATGATGTGATGTCCAGCAGCTCTAAAAAGTCCTGAATCACATATTTTAAAGAAACAAACTGTTACACAGTCAGGATTTGGGGTTTTCAATTTATGTTTCAGTTTATTTATTTTTTTTAGTCTGGTCTTAGTTCAGTTCTTGTTCCTTGTGTCTTTGTTTCCTGTCATTATTTACTTCTCCTCAGTCAGTCACTTGTTTTCCTGCCACGCCCATCTCCACCTGCTCCTCATTATCACTCACCTGTGCCCACTTCACCTGATTACCCTCTGTCTTTAAAACCCAGTCATCTCCTCCACTTCACTCGCTGGTTCGTTTGTTTATTTTCTCTGCTGTCTGGTTCAGCTTACGGCTCCTGCCCATGTCTGCTGCATCTTTGTATTTAGCTCCATTTGTGCTGCCTTGTCAGCTTTTTGTTTCTGTTTCTTTTATTTTAAAATGAATTGATTTATTTTCTAAGATGAGTCTGCACACCGTTCATGACATACACATTTTCATTCCGATCACAGATTAATATGTTGACAAATAAACTGTTCCACGTGGGCCCTCAGTGCACTTTATCTTAATTTAAATAGCGCGAACCAGAAGACTCAGCTTTCAGGCCAGTGTCCAGTTAGTCATGGTTAACTACAAGAAATGTTTAACAAAGAAGACGCAATTGTGAGACACTTTCCTCTGAGTAAATAAGTCACCAGTGCTGGTGACTCAGTTGTGCGTACAATAAACTTTTAAATATTGAAAAAAATATTTGTTTGGAAGAGAGATGCAAGGGTAAGTGTAATAAAAACCCATCTGAGTCACGGTGAAGTGCTTCTCATAGTGAGACCAAAACTTTAAATTAAACACTATTTAGTTTTGGAGAGAGTAATTATTCCTGCTGGAAAAATTTTGCAAGATGGATGTTATCACTGTTGGGACGCACAGAAGCTCAGTCGGGCTTTGAGTGGGGGGCTTGGCGGGCTGAATGGTTCCCTCGATGTACGTGGTTAAATTTAACTGGAGCTACACACGAGTCAACAAACCTAATAAAATGCGCAAGTGTTCGATTTTAAGGGAGATGATGTCAAAATGTGGGCTACGCTATTCTCTGCTGTCCTTGGCTGAAGCCAGGATTTTCTTGGCTGGTAATTGCAAGAGACGGTAAATAGTAAATGGTTTCGATGAGGGTAAATGATGGACGAAATCCCTCTGAGAGCATGTCAGGAACGAATACGTTTTACCATCAGCTTTATGTGAAGCTCAACCGCTGACTTTTTAGTATTTTACACTTTTTAAAGGTTAACTTTATCCCAAGCTTTTTGCAACTTTCACGTTCATTGTTTAGAACAGGGGTCTCCAATCCTGGTCCTCGAGGGCCACTATCCTGCATGTGTTACTTGTTTCCCTGCTCCAATACACCTGATTCAGAGGTTAAATCACCTCTTCATGTTCTGCAGAAGCCTGTTAATCACCCATTGATTCAAATCAGGTGTGTTGGAGCAGAGAAACAAGTAAAACATGCAGGATGGAGGCCCTCCAGGAACAGGATTGGAGACCACTGGTTTAGAATTTCCTTTTGCTCATAAATCCAGGAACAAACTCAGCTTAAATCAGTGTTTTACTGTCCTCACAATTTCTAAATAATATCACAGGAACCAAATATTGAACCAGAAATTGCATTTCTTGGCCTGAATAAAGATTGCAACACTCAATCATTATTATCTGTTGTTTAATCCTGTTTAGGGTTGTAGGTGATCAATAAAATAAACAAAACAATCCATTGTAATTCTTTTAAATCCCTTATCTTACATTGGTCTATGGGTTTTGTTTTTGTGTAACCTTCTATGTAAACCCATTAACCACAAACAGTAAAAAACGTGCTTTTTAAAAAATATTTGTTCAGTCATCTTTCAGTTTCCATTCAGTGCAGCAGCTCAACACGAGAAAAGACATGAGCCAGCATGTTTGATTACCTCAACCTCAAAAAAAATCTTTTCCTTTCTTGTTTAGAAAAAAAATTGTTTCAAGAGAATCAAAGAGGTGTGCTGCTGGTTGATATGTTTCAACTTTTTCACATCAGTATCTGTCTTTATAAATAACTAAAACAACTCGATTTAATGGAACATAATGGTCAATGTGTTATATTTTTGTAATTAAGCACTTGAAGTTGTAGAGTTATTAAAAATCTCCTGCTGCTTTTAAAAAAAATCATCAAATCATAATTGCAGTTTAATATATGAAAAGTTTAACAATCTAATTATTATATATTGATGAAACTTGGGTCTTTCAGACTTTGAGCTCTTTTATGTTTTTTACATACAGTAAATAAAAAGGCATGTAAGTAAAACTAATTAACAAATGTGCAAATAGCAAAATGTATATTGTCAAACAAGCTTCTTGCATGTTTGAAAATAGATAAGTATATTCTACAGTTAATTATCTCTCTTTTTCTGCAGCAGTTTTTTTTATTTCATGTAGAAATTCAATTTGCTGGAAAGTTCAGACCATCAGCATCAATAAAGATGGACAAAGTGACTTCATTAGCTTTCACTGTGCAAACCGGAAGCGAAAATGTCTGTTTTAAAGGTGCTGCCGTGTTGGTTTTTTGGAGTCTCAGCAGTCGGGATGTGGAGCCTCCAACTTGCTAACAGGCTGTAACACTGTCAGTCACATTTTCCAAAAGCCTAAAGCCTCAAATAACTAATTAAAACTAAACATATTTTAAAAATGCATATTTGAATAACAGCAGAAAGGTAAGAACTACTTTAATCAACAAAAAACAAAAACAGAAAAAACTATTTGAAGTGTAATTAGATGAGGAAAATGTACCGTTTGTTTACATGGAAGAGCCGGACTTAAAAATTGTATTACAGCCAACCTACATGGTTTGTTCATAAAATGTGGCTTCAACTTCCTGCTTCTGGTCCTGTCTCTAGTTATAATATACTGGATATTACATTACTTTCTGTCGTTCAGAAGGTAACATGTTGACAAATGGAAACAGAGTGATGCACAAAATGTCAGGTTAGTTTGTTTCCATCCAAAAGGAAACTTTGCCATGCATCACCAAAAGGTAAACCACACACTTCTAAAGATTATTTAGTTTGTTGTGATGAAAATTATGTGTAAAACTGTTTCTTTGTTGATCTTAATTTTTCTGTCAGTCACAAGAAGGAGAAGATCAAATCTTATGTTATACAGCTGAGCTTGTGTAATACTTTACCTTTGTGTGCTTTCTTATGCTAATGAGTAAATGGGTCTTTTTAACCATTCAAACCTTCATGTTCTGATCTCCCCACCACTGAGTCTTCCTTTCTTCCCTGTGGTTCATCTTGAGTTCTGCACTTCATCTACATTGTGTCACTTCTGACTCATCACATGGCCAAGCGTGTGAGTGGATGTATGCGAGAGAAGCATTAATGGTGTCCAAATGGTCGCCCAGAGTTTTTAAACCGGCTGGTCTCTTGTTGACTCAAAGGCAGCAGGGTCACCAATTAGAGAAATTATGACCAGAAATAAGGGAAAGCAACAAAAAGCAGTGGATTGGAAGATTATTTCTATGCGAACGGTAGAAAGAAGTCCTATTGGAGTTGAGAAAAATTGAAAGAAAGAGAAAGATAGTAAGGCAAAGTGTTAGTCACCCTGTGGCCCCTCTGTAACATTCTAATTAGACAGAAATTGGCATAATGAATGCAAATTAGAGTAGAATACATTAGGTAGGGCCATCTATCCCACACACTGCAAAGGCTGATCAGACACACAATGAGAAAAAGACAAAGGCAGCGGTCGAAGGTTTTTGTTTTGCCAGGCCATTGAGCATGTGTGGGATGTGGGAGTTGGACTAAAAAGCCTGGTCTTTTTGATCTACAAGGGCCCAAAACTCTTGGAAACACCCACATTTTAATGCAATCCACCTCTGCAGACTGGATGTGTGTTAGATGGCAAGTAAAAGCTGCTTAAACACAAATGTGGGACCCTTTCACACTTCATTTCATGAATATGACATAATGCATCACATTACAGTAACGCTTTTTATTGTCCTTTCTCTGATTCACCATCTGATTGATATTTGAATGCACTCGAGCTTTTCTGCGGTGGCCAACAGGTGCAAACGCACAGCAAAGGGCTGAACACACCTCAAACACAAGAGGGATGCAAACTTTAAACCACACAAACACAAAAAAGTCAGAAGTCCACATGACATGGAGGCTATTTAATTTTTGTTTTCAAGTGTCATTGGTTTATTTGTAATTTGTTGATGGTGCATTGTTCTGTTGAGATCACACAAGTTTTATTTTAGTGTTTGTTTCCTGTTGTGTTTTCTTGATCTGTTGTTTTTCTTGAGTGTTTTCTCCTCAAGTCCCATTTTGCTAATTATCACTTGCCTGATGATCGCTCTCTTTCTCAGTGTACGAAGTCGGGGTAATTAATTGTAATTTGCCAAATCACTATCTTAATTGCATTGTGCGTTTCTCATGTCAAGTCTTGTTTTCATCCTTGTCATGCTCTGCCAGTCTGTTCAGATTTAAGTCTGTGGATTTTCCCGCAACTACAGCTCCTTAACAATTAATAAAAGCCTGTTGTTTTCTTCCAACATTCTTCCTCCTGAGGCTGGATCTGTGTAAATCACAAGAACAAAGCGGCCAATTTACTTTACTTAGAATTTACTTGTGAAATCTTATGAGTCCTGACGTGCAGTTCTGTGTAAAAATCTCAGGAGTTGAACCATTAAAAGTGATTTTATGAAATGTGTTAATTTGTTCAGCTGTATGTTATCTGTTGAAAAAAAGGCGGGTCCTGCATTTAAAAAGGTGGAATGCCCAAAACTCTTAAATGTCATCAAAGTAATGCTGATATTAACGTAATGTACAGACCTTTAAAAGGTTTACCTGTTTATTTACTTCATTAAATTGTGAAAGGGGAAACACACCAGAAAACAAAGACACAATCATCTTACGCCCACAGGTTTTCCTTCCCTCCAAACCTCACGCTCCGCGATCCCTTGCTAATGCATTAACTTTGTGAGCTGAGTGCCTCGCTGCTGGCTACAGTAGGCCTGCCTGGTTGTTTGTTTGTTTGTTTGCTTTCAGTTCTTTTGCCTCCAAACATTTTTAAAATAATTCATCTTCTCAGTTGAGTCTAAGTGTTTGTTTCAGCAACTAATTCCTTTGGCTATTTAACCTGAATTGGGGCATAAAAGTACCAAATCAAGGAAAACATAATCTCAAGAAGACATTTAGGATTCAAAATACCAAATAGAATTGGGCTGTCAGAGCACATAACTTTAAATATCCTATGGCAGAAATAATAATAAAAATATTTTTAATGCATTTTTTTCCTTCAGTAGCTTAAAATGCAGAGATACTAGGGCAGACAGGTTTTAGTTTATCAGGAATCCCCAAAGCTTTTATACATTTTATTAGGTAAAAACATATTTTACTGTGATTTCTCAGCGCTTAACCAAGTTTCCATGACTGTACTCTGTCACTATTTGTTTACCCTGCTCATTTCTCATCTTCCCCTTGAGCCATCAGTTCTTTGTTCATCTCTCTCGACCTTGACAGTCTGCAGAGGCTTTGCAAAGATACATGGGGATTAACATTGCTTAAAACGTAATCATTATGTGTACAAACCTGAAATTTTGTGGCCAGGGCAGCGGGTGGCTGCATTCATCCACTTGTGTTTGATAGAAAACAATGAAAAGCAGAGTTCACCAGCGAGGTGCAGACTGAAGAGACCATGACAGCCTCCAAATTACAGGATGGCATTTGCAATCATCCACTGCTTAGAATGAGGGGGACCTGAGCTGTGAGATCAAAGTGTTAATCTGAGGGTGGAAGGGTGTTGGTTCTACGAGTGAGTGTGAAGGGTGAGTTGGCTGAATATGCAGTGCAGTACGACTCACCAGTGTGAAGGTCTTGTGGGAGTTTCCAGATGTTACAGTGAGAGACACATGACAACTCCCCTTTGCCTTGACATTTTCTACAAAATCAGTCTTGCATGAAAAACCCACCGAGCATTTCTCAAAGGAAAATAAGGTCTAATTTAATACTGGAATACAATTAACCTGCTCTAAACGAGAGTTTTGACGCTCTGAGGATGCATGAAGCTGACATATTTGAAGGAAAAGGAGAGGAGCTTGTTTGATGAAAGGTGCAAGATTTATTTGTACTTCACAGAGCAAACAGCCACGGTCCACAATGAAAGGTGAGAAAGCAAGTTGGAAAATTGATAACGGAGACCCTAAAGTGGTTGTAAAAAATTTAGATACAAATCCTGCTGCCTGTAATTAATAAAATAAAGAATATTGAATCCAGATGAACAGATTTAGAAAAAAACATTGATTTTACTTGGAATATTTCATAAAGGATTAAAACAGCTGTGAAAACCGGACCTTAACTGCTGACCAGAGCTTTTTCTCATTGATTGCGTGCAGAGCCTCGTAGGAAACACTAAATTTCACATCTATCAATAATCAAATCAGGACGCTGAACACTCCGTTTCTGTCATTTCCTGTTCCTGACAGCAAGATAAAATATGACTCAAGCTGAAGGGCAAGCTTTTCTTTGAAATACAGGGGGAGAGTATTGCTATGAGGCTCAGGGACTCGGCTGACGCCATTCCGACGAAGGTAGATGGTGTTGTCATGGCAATAAAGGGATTTCCTGTTCCCCGCTAAGAGGCATGGTTTTTGCCAAATGATGACCGTTGCCACTCCATAGGTGATCCCCAAAAAGTCTTCCTTCGCTCTCATGCAGAAAAACAAACTCTAACAGGTAGAAAACCCCAGGTAGTTGCTGCTGACGTGAAACCAACAACACTTTTTAGAAATCCACTGAAAGAAATTGTTTAGTTCCTCCTTCCTCCTTAGTTTGCTTGACAGAACAACACTGAGTAATATATTTCCTCCTTTTGTTTTTTGTTTTTTTGTCATATTTATAAATAAAGAAAACTCCATCTCGGAGACATTACTGTAAAGCAAATCACTCTAAGATATGAAAATACTGACAGTTTGGTTTTGCATTTATCCTGCATTTTATTTACCTCTGAGTGCAGAGCCTGCTATTTGACTGGGATCAAAATAAAAAAGAGAGGTCGTAAGAATCTGTTCCTTCAGTTTCCCTCGGGAAACAATGCACACAGATCTGCTAACAGACGTCATTCTATTTGAGTACAAGGAATGGATCCTTTGTGTTCAATAAAGTTGGACAAATTTCTCCTTTCAGAATCAATAACTAAATCAATAACAAGAGAAACCATCAACCATATTAAGACCACAAACATCAATGGTTGAAAAGTAAACAATACACTACAGCAAGCAAGCCATGACATTATATTAAGGTATACATTTCCTAATTTTAATCAGAACAAATCCTACTTCAAGTCATCAATAAAGTAAGATAAGCATAAAATATTATCCTAGATATGATTTATTTTGTACTTAAACTGTTGTCGTGACATTGAAAGGGGACCTAAATGTCAGATTCATAAATATCTGATGTAATTTAGGTGAAACACAGACAAACTGTTGGTGTATTAGCCAGTTTTTGCAACTTGTAGATGGTCTCAACCCTCGTTTCACTTCCAGTGTTAGTTCTTGCTTCTGTTTCCCCATCCACACCTGAAACAAATGTAAACACAACACCTAATGCGCACAGACACCAACATTATTGCAAAACCGTGCACACTGTTTCCTAAACTGAGGGAAGTCCTGGTACCTGATGAGCTCTGAAGATTACTCCTTCCTAAACAAGCTCTGCTTTCCCATCTCAAACAATCAAGCCTTCATGGCCGTGCTCTCTGTTTTAACCGTGCCTCTTAAACCATTACTTCCTTTTGTTATACCAATGTCAGACTTGGTTTCTAACATTAATCTATTTACTTACTAACTCATCTGAATCTGTTCACTCCTTTGAGACTTATTAGCAACCTCCTTTATTAGTAAAACACAAAACTTGGATGTGACTGCCGAGCTGCATCTTCAGCAGGTCGTTTTACACGATCATTGTGTGGTTGTCTGTTGTTGTCTGTTAAGTGTAAAAACTTAAGAAACATGTGACTGTAACATTTCAGTCATTAAGTATCGAGCGTGACGACTGATCTTTTGTCCTGAGCTAAAGTTGGACGTTTCAAAGATTATCAGGTGCTGCAGAGGCTCACGCCTCTTTGTTTGACAGGCTGCTCGATCATGAGGTGATTAGAGTGACGTTTGTGGATTGCAAGCTGCTACGGGAGAGCTGTGATTTTCCTTTCTGTCTTTTAGGTTTGAGGGCTCGGAAATTAGACCGCAGAGGGGTTTTGTCTTAATTTGAGGGATCTGTGGGAAACCCTACATGGAGAAGGTTTTATTACCTTTTTCCATCCTCACAGGCCTTCTAGCAGTTCAGGCTTCTTTGGATGCAGCAGCAACAAATAACTTAATATTAATCTGCATTAAAAAGCTATTTCACTTTTCAAACACTGGTTTAGCTCCTTCTGTGTAGAATTTTAACGTTGTCTCTTTGTGGGGTTTTCTCACGCTCAGGTTTTCCTCTACAAGTCAAATATCTTTATGCATTCATGGGTGATTCTAAATTTACTGTAGTGTGAACTTGCATGGTTATGTCTCTGTGTCTTATACATGTGACAAATGTGTGAAGGGTGCATGCCGCCTCTTGTTTACAGTCAGCTGGTATGAGCTTCAGTCCCCCGCATCACTGAAGAAGATAAAACAGGTGAAAAGAGCAAAGGAATCTATTAACACAACAGAGTTAAAAGTCTGATTGTTCCTTTGCCTCTGACTAATTATACTCTTGGCTTAAACATAAAAAGTATCAAGAAGTAACTTTTGAAGCAGGATGACACAGCTGTCTCTGATGCCCAAATCTGTAGTTCTACATTCATTCATTAGTAGTCATTGTGAAAACTCAAATTGGAAATACAAGATTAAGTATTCAAATCCATCTGTTGGATCATGTCACATACGGTAACCAGGCCTTATAATTATCATTTCTGATCTTGCATTCCCCATTTTCCCCCTGCTGTCTTTATTTTGTAATATGCTCTAACATTTGACTCTGAAGAAGAGACCTCGTATGACATTTGTGAGGATTGCATAACTGCGTGAAAAGGCCAAGGAGTTATGGATTTTAGCAAAGATGTTGACTTTTTGTCTGTCAAGCTGTAGGTGTTAGCAAGATGATTTGCACCAGAAGATCTGAAACGCTGAAAACCAGGTTGTTATACCAAACGCTTGTCTGTGACCTCTCAAACAGACAGACAATTTGTGCTGCAGAACAAACACAGGAGCAAGTAATGGAGCAAGTAATGACTTGGCAGACACTGGATCTGTTCTTTCGCCTGCTGTGCTCATTAAAACATTATGATCTTGCCTGTGTTTTTTTGTTTTTTCCTCTATAGAAACTAAATGTCAGACTCATGCTGATTATTTCCTTTAAGTGTTGTATACATTCTGCTTGACTGTAAGAGAAAGTTAACTTGAAAATGTTGGGTTTGAATCAACCTTTTATGCTAAATTTGCATTTTTAAATAAATCAAAAGTGTCCATTTTATTTATGAATGGTGCAAAACTTAAATTACTTACAAGAACACAAGTAGATTTTATAAAAGGCAGATTGTTTCAAATAACTTGGACATTTGTTATACTTCCACTTCTTTAGACCAATTTGATGTCTCACTGAGGGCCTTATATTGATTGACAATAATATTAAAACAGTGATGAAACAGTGTTTACTCAATGCTGAAGCTGTAAATCAAAAAAAAAAGTCTTAACATCCATGCATCCTTTTTTTTTTACCCGTTTCTCCTTTCTGGGTCGCAGGGAGCTGGTGCCTATTTCCTGCAGTCACTGTGTGAAAGAGGACACCCTGGACAGGTCATAGGTAAACATAAAATATAATTAAATCTATAAATGGTTGAATAAATAAATAAATGGAAGCCAGACCAAATTGCAATTATAACAAAACATCAAGAAAACTTTACTAACAAAAAATACTCAGACAAACTTTGATATAGCCAATCCAGACACCTATAATATAGGAATAATGTTAGCTTTTTATCATCATTATTATTATGGTCTTCATGTTGCTGAATTTTACAAAGAAGCTTCTGCATTCTTCTCAGAGAAAGCGAGCATTACAATAGTATTTTCTTTTTTTGTTTTTTCATTTCTTCAAGAAATAAAAGCAGGCATTGAGATCGTTTTTATAGACTGCAAAAAGGATGGACAAAATCTTAAAGTTAGATAAGGAGGTGTCCTGAAGTGTAATACAATCAACACCATTAAGCACACAAAAGGCAGCATTTCTAAAGAGTTGAGAAATCAGTTTGTCTGTTCATTTCATAAAATGTAAAGAACATCAGATTTTTGCCCTTAAAATTCAAACTCAAAGTGAAGTCGAAAAATACAAGATCTTTTACTTCTGGAAGTTTTGAAGCATGCGCTTTTGTTACAGACTGAACTTTTTAGTTTGAATTTTATAACCAATGAATGAGACGCAGAAAATTCTCTGCTTCGGGTCCAAATTTGCCTTTTAGTTTTCATTTTTCACAATACATGTGTTCACTGTGTCCCTGTAACGTTGAATGATATACCTGCAAACTACAGCAAATGAAAACAGAACTTAAGCATGGATCAGCTGTTAAAGGTTAGCATGTGCATGCACACGTTTTTGATAGTAACAACCTTATTGTCATGGCGGGTTTAAGGTTACGAACCCACATGCAGAAACACTCGACAAAGAATGAAAATTAGAAAAGATTTATTAAACAAAAACAATGAAACACAAGTACTGCTGTGGATCCAGGGAGGTCTGCTTCGGGAGGTGCGGTAACTGTAAACACGGGAGAGGACGAGCGGTGAGTTTGTGGGGCGTAGGAAATTAGCAACTCGGAATGAACAAAATGGAAACAGTCTTACTTGGGTCGAGTGCTCAGAGATCCTGGAGGGGTTTGTTGAATGCGGGGGCTTAATGGGTTCCGCAGGAATCCTTCGACGAACTTGCGTGAATCGGGAAGCTTCGTAGGAGGGCGGACAGGTAAGCGCAGCAGTCCAGGAGTAGAGGCGGTCAGAGGAGATCGGCTGTTCTTCAGAGATGGTGAGTTTAATCGGAGTTGATTGGCGGTCGGACTCGGGCAACCAGTGGGTATCTTCCACGGCGTCACGAAGGAGTAAGCACAAGGAGTGCAGAGTCTCGGGTAACCTGTGAGTATTTCTCACGGCGTCACACAGAGTCACCTGAAGAGCAAAAACACAGGCTGATTACTCGGAGAGAAAAAACGAAGAGATCACAGGGGAAAAAACACTGGGAGACCTGAAGTACCAGATACTTGGTAACACTCTGGCGTCGAAGGGTAGATCTCGATCTCCTCTTAAACTCCTCTGATTGCGATTAAGCACCGGTGTGCGGAAACAAACCAGCAGCCGCCAATCACGCCCCTCCGCAGGTGAACTCACGGCTTCCCCTGGTGGAGAAAAATGGGTAACCACCCCACAGACTTCCCAGGAACCCAACACTTATGAACTCTTTTATGAAGATAACTTTAACTCTTCCAGGAAGCTCTCCCGCTGATTCATTCCGTCATCAAGTTTTATTTTTACATTATTTTTGAACCAGTTGGCTTGGCAACTGGATCATGAAAAACATCCTGGCAGATATTTTTAATGGACTTACCCCAATGGTATTATCATGTTGCCTAGCAAGGTTTTTTAAAAGAGATGACGAACCATTTTTTGCTCGCTAGATGAGCTCTCTCAAGAGTCTCCAGTCTTCAATTGATAAATCTTTTGTGTCTACAGCTGTGCAACAAACCAGCTCTGTAAATGGAAAATCCTTCGTAATGGTACTCTGGTGGGTATCGATTTTTTTTTTATTATTCAAGTCTAATTCTCGTATTTGCGCAAAAGTCCAAATTTAAATGCTCCATTTAATTGTACCGACAGAACATGATGAGATAGTGGCACACAACTGTCCCTCTCAGCAAGGAAGGCTGAGTCAGGAGCTCTGAGGCTTATTGTGACGTAAAGCTGTTCTTTGCTGCATGAGGTCAGCCTGCTTCGCTTCATTATGGCTGCACGTTGAACGTGAAGATTTAAAAATAAAATGCAGATAATGCTCTGACGGTTCAGGAAGCTTTTTAAAAAAAATATGGTACATGATGATATGCGATGGAGAAGAACTCATCTCTCCAAATCTTTTTAGCATATTTCCTCTGACTACTTTACGTTTTTAAGAAATGACCATTTTTTTTTCCTTTAAAGTTTTGGTAGTTATTACTGAGGTGATGGGTGGAATCTCTAAAGAGTTTTCAAGGCTCTGGCAACTTGCTAATAAGTCTAAAGTCTTTTAATGTAATTCATATAAAGTAAAACAAGGTGACAAGTCAAAAGCGGCGCTCTTTTGAATCGAACTGCACCTGACAGAGCAGGTTGCTGTGAGTGTTTCACAGAGACACCTGGCTTTTCACACGCTCATCCTTTTAGAAAAGTCACTTTTTATTCTGCTTTCTGCATTCAACAAGCAGCCACGGATGAGTCCATTCATTCTGTAAGCCTGCCAGTTCCTTCATCTTTGGCATCCACTCTGCTTCTTGAAGTTGCCTTGATGACGGGAGATTAAACTAGAACTGCTGCCAGCCCGTCGGTCCCGCATTAATAACAAATGTTACAAACGCCAAGAGAGATTATTATGAATCAATGAATCACCAGGAAGCCTCCATTCTGTTGTTGTTGTTCGTAATGTTCTAGTTTCTGTGGGAGAACAACGTGATGTCATTAAGGGAGGTAACGTCACCAGGCGATTCCACGACAAACCACAGAAGGTCGTCTGATTCTCCCACTGACTTTCCCTGTTTCAAGCAGTGCCACGCTGCTTCTGCTACTCCACATGTATTGTTATACAATTATCACAATGTAGCTGTCTTGTAGTGATAATAAAAATCACTGTATCAGTTTCATGTTTATTCCTCGAGTAAAGCTCATGATCTTGATAAAAAAAAACTGAATTATCTGTTTTTGTTACATGCAAAAGAGATTGCACTTTGAATCTTGCAGTCTTTGCCAGCTGACCCCATCACCTGCCCTATTTCTTCCTCTTCAACACCTACCGCTCGCTCTGCCCTCTCTTTGGCTGCCCTCACGCTGCGCAGTGGGCATCACATGAAGGAGGCCCGTGTAAGAATAGCACACATCTATGACGAATCACAGAACATACCTAAAGACGCCTCATGTTAAATGTATGAATGGAGGAGGGTGAGTGGAGAGAAAAAAAAGATGCATCACCCTGGATTTGATAAGGATTTCTGTGAGCCGGATGTCTCTTTGAATGGTTGGGTCTCCTACACACATTCTGCTTCTGAAAACAGAATGATTCCCTTATGTCTGTGTGCGGGGAGGGATTCCTAAGTGATTATTTTGGGCATCAGATAAATCACTAAGTGCCTCACATGAAGTTTGGGGGAAAAACACAATCTGTGGTGTTTTATGTAATTGCTCTGTTGACCCTGATGTCATGATGGAAATAAATACCATCAGATGCACGCGGCTGTCTTATCTCATGAAAAATAAAACTGAACATAATAAGGCCCAGTATGTACATAGTACTTACCACATATGTACAACTAGTCATTCTATATTACAACCCAGTCCACGTGGTACCAGGTATGTACCTCAAGTACCTAGTACATACAACATATTCACTTACCTAGTATGTAGCTAGTACTTACATGGTTTCAGGTATGCATTTTTTAAATATAGGGTAGTCACTTGTTAATACAGCCCAGTCCCTGTAGGTACCAGGTATATAATCAATATATACCACAAAAGTACCAGGTGTGTTCCAAATGCAATAATTATCCAAGAAATACCACTTATTTACTATGTACATATCTTGTAAGTACCATGGATGTGCCTGATATTTACCTGGTATGTTCCTGGTACACACCCTGCGGGTACAGAGTAACAAGTCACTTATTATTACAGCCCTGACGCATGACAGGTAAGTACCAGGAATGTACCATGTGTTTACCTGGTATGTACCCAATACATACTAGACTTGTGTATTTCTATCACATTCTTCATCAAAGTTGGACTGGTTTCTGTATTTGTCATTTACTTTTCTTTTTTACCATTTTTTAATGGTTTATACTCATATGCTCAGCAGATGAAGTCTTTTAAGAATGCCATCTGGATAACACCGATAAAACAAGTTCTCCAACTTTTTTTTTAACTACAAAAAGTCATCCTCATTCATTTCCATGTTGCCCATTTTGCATTTATTACAGTTAGATCTATTGAGAGTAATTTATCGATTCCAGATGTATCAGGCGTTAATTTGTCCGACACAAATTAGTCTACTCTAAACAAGCACTCATTAACTGAATGATACATAACGTTCTCGTTATGCCACAGTTGTGCTTTACTCATGATTAAAGCACAGGAGAAAAGTTAGCTGTCAGAATCTGCTGTTGATACGCTCAACACATGTTGGACAAAAGTGCAAAGATGTGCTTTCTATTTCTGCCGGCACCCCTACTGTGAAGCTGTGTTTTCATTTAAAAAGAAATCAGCTACTGAATGATTTTCAGTTCTGTTTAAAGAATATTTACACTCATCTTTGGCCTTTTTACTATTCAAAATGTAGGTCTCAAAATGCAAAACTTGCTACACAAAATGAAAAAGTTGGTGTTTTAGTAGAATAGTGAAAAGTATTTTTTAATTAACAGATAAAGTGCTTACATTTTGTTGTGTATTCACATCACAGTCCAGTGCTAAAGACTTTCTTGTTATATTTTTTTAGAGGGGCCTTGGGCCAAATTTTTAAAGCTTTTATAAACACATTTTGGTTTATTTTCCTTACTTGAACTTCTTAAAAAATGCCAAAGATAACAGAATCTGTGACAAGGCTTGGCAAAACAGGACTCAGAACAGGCGGACACAGGCAAAGTTTTAAGATATTTATTTTAGTTATAAAGATAGCAGAAATGCTAACACTCAGAACAAAACCCTCTGGATGTATAGGAGGGAAACTCGAAGCAGGTAAGGCTACCGAGTGGCTTGAGTGAGAGCCGGTCAGGCTACTTAGTTCAGGGCTAAGGTGGGAAAGTCCGGGGACAGGCGAGAGGTCAAAGCCGGGAGGTCAGAGAGCGAGAACCTAATCCAGAAAAGTACGAAGCAGAGTGGGTAGTCTAAAAAGGTGAAGCGAGGTCGAAGGCCCAGGAAGGTATCCGTTGAGGAGTAGGCAAGAGGCGAGAGTCGTGATACAGGCAAGGGGGTCAAGATCGAGGCAGGCATGAACTGTAAGATAACGCTGGACATCTACTAGGATAAACCTTTCAATAATCTGGCACTGAACTACTGTGAGAAGTGGGCTTAAATACTAAGAGGACCAGGTGAAGCTGATGGCAATGATTGCAGAGGCGTGGAACAAGGAGGCGTGGCAAGGCTGTGGAAAACTACTGAGACTGTGGCATGGAACTGTAGAACTCTTACAATCTGACAGACAAGAAATAGTATTTTAGCTTCAGTAAAGTGATCCCCAAAGAACTTTGGGCTTAAAGCTTGGCATATAGTAAATGATCATCTCTCACTTCCTGTTTCAGATCTTTAATGGATTTTCCCCGTTTTTTTAAATATATGGCTTTCAAATTCTGTACATCTGTTGTACCTAGTGTAGACGTTTAGTCATTTTGTTCTCCGCTTGTTAATTTCTTTCTCATTATTTAAGGATGTTCTGCATAATATCAAGAAAATTTGTTTAAAAAAAATAAAAAAAACAGCACATATCCCCAAATGTCGCATTATTTTCTTGTTTTCTGAATAAAGCATTTTTGAGAAGTTACAGGGAAGTTCATGTGGTCTCATATTTCAATCAGCTGCCTAGCAGATAAAGTACAATCTGTCAATAAAACCTAATTAAATAAATTTGAGGTGCTATTTTTGTGGATGTAAACATATCCATCGGCACATTTATCAAAAGTGAAGGAAAAAAAAGTTATCCCTTTAAAGTTAACGTTGATATTTCATCCTCTGAGTCATGATGGTTGGATTAAATTCAAGCAGATGATAGTGCAGCTTTATTATCCTTAAACCAGAAGTGGAGTCAAAGTGAGTCAAGGTGGTAGCAGATGTGAATGACTCAGACCCAATGGCACATTATCATATCTGCTGCTGCTGCATTTGGCTCGCTCATTAGCTCCTGTTAGAACAGACTTGTTTTGTCGCTTGGACAGATCACATCACGGTACAATCACAGCCCTGTACGTCACACATCAAGGCTTGACAGGTGGTTTGGCGGCACATTGATTGGGAAACATAAAAAACTCGGAGGTTGAATGGATGGCAACACTGTGCATCCAAGCCAGAAGGCTGAACCTGGATTTTTGTTATTTTATGGGGAAGACTAGAGAACAAAATAATGTATTTTTTCCTCCTACGCTGTACAACTCTAAGGAGAAAGGTTACCAATGAAGCACGATGGATTAGTGGTTAGCTCTGTTGCCTCAGAGAGTTCAAGCCCAGGGTTCAGCCTGGGGTCTTTCTGTGTGGTGTTTGGTCTCCTCGTGTTTCCGTGGGTTTTCTCCAGGTACTTCGGTTCCTCCCACAGTCCAAAAACATGCATGTTTAGGCTGCCTTCAGGCCCAGGCCTCCTTTAAAAAAGAGATCTGTGATCTCAATGCCTCGATCACATGGGATCACATGGGATTTGCCTAATTGAATAAATAAATTTCGATTTCAAATGCACCAAGAGAAAAACTAAGGACTATGACTGATCCAATAAAGAACATATGACTGTTATCAGAAAAAAAAACATCCAATGGAAAGTGGAATCAAGATCCCCATTCGGAAATAAACAAAACCATTACCCAAAAGGAGTGTGTGGGCATCACAATAAGACAGAAGTCACGAGTCAGGGAAGGAGTAGGTACCTGAGTTTCTTGTCATTACAGGTTTTGATATCAGCACCACGACCTGTAATTCAGCCACACAAAAGCAAAAATCATTACAGGTAATCATGCCACAAAGCTAAGGCCCTCAGCCTTGCACAAGTCCTAAATCCACAGACCTACACATCTCATCTGGATGGTTAATAACGGTAATTATTGGAATTATTAGTACAGAGTTTATTAATCCATCAATGTCCTTTTTGTCAGTTGAAGATTATCTGAAGAAAAGACCTAACTTTGAGTTTGGTTTTGTAAGATTTCACTTAAAGACGTCTGTTTTTCAAGCACATGTCATAATTTATTCTTTCCAGGTAACTTGTGCGCATTTCTTGGGCCATCTAGAGTACTTACACGTATGATTCCAGGAAAAGAATTAAGCAGAACATTTTGTTAAATTACTTTTTAACTATATGAGTGTGCAGAGAGTGGGGGGGTCTGTAAGGGAAACTGAAACAGAACAAGAAGATGAGACAGAACAAATAAGAGTTGCAAGCTGTGAAAGAAGCAGGCAGGATTAAACAGATTATGTCACTAAGCCGAGTCCAACTGGTGGTTCTCCTCATCAAAACAACTGAATCAAAGCTCAGTCTATCCCTCAGTGCCCTTTGAATCACTGCCTTGGCGTTTGTTTGAGTTTACTTTGCTCTCTGCGTGAAAGGAAGGTTGAGTGAATCGTGTAAGACAACTGCAGATATGGAGGTGTACAGGTGTGGGTGTGCAGGTGGGTACAGCGGCATCTACTGCCTACCTTTTCTTTGAACACGACAAGACCAAATGACCTCAAATAAAGGATGTCTATCTAAACTAAAGCAAATGTAATATTTGTGCTTTTTTGACACCTACCTACAACTTACAACTGCCTGTCTGCTTTTAAAACAGAGAAGAAGAACAAATGTCAAGTAACAGATTAACTTTTTTTAACTTTAACTTTTTTTTGTTAGAACACAAAAAATTTAAGCCATTCTAGTATTATCAGTAATTAATTATTAAGTTTTGTGTGTGATTATAAAATTATGTGCAGAAATATGAAGTTATTTTTAAGAGATAATGAATCAGAGTATGTTTTGATCTTTGTATAATAAGACCAGAAACTCCAAGTTTGACACTTTCCTCTTGTAACAAGTCTGCATTTGGAAACATTAGTTTGTTTATTTCAACTTTTTTTATTCTTAATACAAAACAAAACCAGATGCAGGCTGGGATTTTATCTGATATTTTATCTGGTTGCCTTCTTCTTTTAGCAGGGAAGTTACTTTGAAAAAAAATCATTAGACTTCCTTTAAAGCTCCTCAGATAATGCTCCACCATTAGGCTGATATAACCTTTCATTTTGTTGCCACTCAGGAAAGGTTCTGCATCCTGCTTGTGCCCACTGGATGGAACATGAAGAGGGAAATTGAGAAACACCCTTTAGGTTCCCAGAGGATATCAAGTTTTCTCACCTTCTTGTTCCGATGCATGATAAACACAAATAATATCACAATAAACTGTAGGCACTACAGTAGGAGGCAACCTGCAACACCCTTTCAGCTCAGATTTGTCCATATTGAAGCCACTCACAAGTGATTGTGTGGGTGGGAAGCCCTGCCACGGAGAGCCAAACTCACAGATGATTCAAACCTCATGACACTTTCTACAAGAAGGAAAACTAAGTCGAGTTCTGTCCCTTGCACAGGAGACCTGTCAGCTGTCATCAGCCTGTTCTGGGCAACTGGCCAAGTTATCAGTCTTCAACAAAAAAAAAAGTGCATGGAGCCATGCAATGTGTCATTCAAGAGCTACTGTGGCTGGAAGGGACAGCAATAGTTAGACCCGAGCCTCGAGCAGTGTGGGAAGAGGTGTAAACTAAATCGTCATTAACTCCCTGCTGTTTGTTTCATCACCATCCAGCCTCTCGGGGCAGACATCTTCGTCACTGGTTTTCTGAACAACATCTCCCAGCATGGGCATGCTGTTATTTTGGGCAGCGACAGAAGGATATTCCATTTACATACTGCACAAACAAAAACAAGAAGGAAAAAGAGAAATAAACACGTATAGGACATTGATAGAAACTGGGTCTCAGCATAAATCTATGGCTTCTAAAGTGTGTGTGTACTTTAGTTACTTTGATGAGCCTGAAACAGGTTCATCTGGTTTCTTTTAACAGGAGTCACATGTATTTTTACTGGCACGAATGATAATTATTTCGATCTAGAAGTAAACAACATTTCCCTTTTGGAAGTTGACTGTAAATCATCAAATTAGCGCCACTTTCTGACTGAACACCTGCTGCAGCCCAAACTTTATAACAGCACAGATTGCTCGTGCCAACGACGCATGAATCAGTCTCCCATTCAGAAAAAAAAATCACACACACCAAACAAAAGAGAGCAAAACTGCAAACCAGTTACAGATTCATGTATGAGCAGCTTCATCGCAGCTGACCCAAACTGAGAATAGAACTGCTTTTCAACAAGATCACGTGTAGTTGTATCAATTTGTGCATGCAGACATGTTTTTATAGCAATAAACCTGAATTAAATAGAAAGTGCTGTTGGTCTTTGAATTTTTGAGTTGTTGTTAATACAGCTAAATGATATAGTATTTGATTATACAGCAGCAATAAGAGTTATGGGAATCAACAAATGAAAAGCAATTATTCAAGGTGTATTTTTAAATTTTTTTATTTTCCCATTTATATACATGAAAATGGCCGGACTTAAAACATGTGCTGATGCCAGTCAGTAGGGAAGGTAGGTCCTTTCCAAGCTTCAATGTCCATGTTTTTATCTATCAATCTCTAGGTCATATACAGTAGTACACACCACCACCTCCTCGTTAGTGGACAGCAGTCTGACGCATTTTCTGGTTTGATTTCATAAAAGCAGCTTTTACGATTGTGTTGTTGGCCTTAAGCATTAGTAAAGAAATAAACAACACAGAGGTTTTGATATGCAACAGGACCAGAGGCAACTTTGAGTGTGGTGTGCATATTTATTGACGTGATGTTAGGTGGGTGTGTGAGAGAAAAATCTTATAGCGTTTTTTGCGATTTTACAGTCTGATAATGGCTTACAGTATTTTGTTTTTAAGTGACCTCAGCCAGCAGATATTGGAGAACATGAACGCTCACAAGAAAACTTTAAACATTTTTATTTTCATCACAGAGGCTGCCTCAACTGCAGAGTTTATTTGTCGTATGCTCGATAAGTTCATCAAGACCTTATGTAGTGTGTATATTTCAATTCTCCTGAATCACCGTTGACAGGTTCTTGCAGTCTCCTTAGTTTTTAGACATCTTTTTGACATCATCTACCAAGAACACTCGCCTTTATCTACGTCACTTACAGGTTAATAAATCTGCCCTAGATGACATTTGATGGAGTTTCTGACACGCGTTTCTCCAGCTGAGCTTTGAACATGAGAAATCGTGTTGAGCTGCAGCTGGCCTCTGACATGAATTTCCTTCTCGGCTCATTTAAAGATGCTGTCGTAATACTTGCGTGTCATGGAACTATGAGCTGTGTTTGATGGTCAAAGTGACTCCCGTTGGAAGATTGAGTGCATGAGCAAAAGAACAACTGAGTGAATCATCAGTAAAGGTCCCTGAGAGGCAGGAAACTCACCGGAATTATATTAAAAAGGTTTCCTATATAATTAAATACGTGTGTCAAATCGCTATTTCAACAACAAAAAAAAGTATCAGAACAAAAGGGCTCAATACATTACTACAGGAAGTGGTGAACAAGGGAAAAAAAAATGTCAGTGCAAGAGATTCTCAATCCGTCATCTGAAGCCCTCTTTAAAAGCCACACAACTGAGCAATCTAAGCGTCAAATTATCTGCACCTGTCAAAAGGTATACACCTGCTGTCACAGCCCCCAGGATCAGCACCAGTGCAACACATTTCAGGTCTACCACCAAGCAAGAGACAGCGTGAAGACCCAGGAACTCTCCACACAGGTCAAAATTATAAAAAATAAAAAAAGAGAGACACAGAGATGCTGCTACCACAGTAAACCTGTCAAGAAAAGGTTATCCACTGAAACTGACCAGAGAGGCAGCCAAGCGGACTCTGATGGAGCTGGGCAGCGTTTCTGCAGATGGGATTTGTCTATAAGACCACTACAAGCTGCATGGGGCTTATCGGAAGAGTGCTGACAAAAAAAACTGTTTAATAGAAAAGACAAAACAAAGCAGACTGTTTGAAATTTATTCACTAAACATGTAGAAGAAAGTGCTACGGTTAGATGAGACTAAAACTTTACATTTTGGCCATCATAATCAACACCATGTCTGAGGCAAATCTACCACCTGTCATCATGTTGGGAACACCTGCACCACAGCGAAGCATGGTGGTGGCAACAGTGCTTGTAGGAAAGATGTGAGGCACAAAATGTAAAACAAATCCTTGAGGGAAGCAACTCTCCAGCTGTTTAACAGTTAGAGAGTGGTTGTGTCAAAACCCAGACCTCAACCTAAAAGAGAAGCTCTGGTTTGATATAAAGATTGTTTGACACAAGCAGCTCTAACCTGTGTGAGGTTTGGGGGTTTTCTTGTTTCTGTTCGAGGTTATTGTTCATGTTTTGTTAGTTATCTTTGTTTGTGCTGTCTCTGTTTCCTGGTTTTTGTGTCTACCCTCAGTCAACACTTGGTTTTCTGCCACGCCCACCTCCTCAATGATCATCCTCTGTGCTTAAAACCCGGTCATTTACTCCACTTCTCCACCGGTTCATTGCTCAATGCTTGCTGTTCAGTTGTCCCTGTCCCTGTCCCTGTCCCTGTCCCTGTCGTTCTGTTCCTAGCTGAGTTTTTGTCTTGTGTTGCTGACTCGACAGCCTTTTGTTTTTGTTTATCTTTTAGTTTAATAAATTAGTTACTTTTATATTATGAGTCTGCGCTCTGGGTTCATCTCCATCACCACTGATCCTGATAACCTGAAGGATCTGCAGCAGTTTGATCATGAAGAATGGACAAAAATAACAATAGTTAGATGTGCCAAAAAAATCAATTAAACTCCAGGTTATAAAGCAACAAAACTGTAGATTAGTAATGTAAAACAACTTGTGCTTTTAGCTGCAAGCAGAAATACAATATACGGTACCCTAAATAGGTTTTTGATTTAAAAAAATCAAAAAACTGTCAAGACTCGGGAGGTACTGTCCAGAAGAGCGAAACCAAGACCAAACACAGAGACGGAAGTAAAAGGTACATGAATTTATTTACAGGGTGAGACTATATACAGTGGGCGGTGTCCGGAGTGGTCTGCAAGAGAAGGAGAGCTAGGTGAGTCTCGGGTACAGGTCTTGATCCACACGGCAACAAGGAAGTGGTTATAATGTCTCTTTGTTTGCTTACAGATCC